>NC_077233.1:85469180-85816680 GCF_027887165.1 Monodelphis domestica
AAAGAATGCTATCCATATCCAGAGAAAGAACTGTGGGAGCAGAAACACAGAAGAAAAACAACTGCTTGCTCACATGGGTTGATGGGGATATGATTGGGGTTATAAACCCTAAATGATCACCCTAGTACAAACATTAATAATATGGAAATAGGTCTTGATCAATGACACATGTAAAACCCAGTGGAATTGCTTGTTGGCTGTGGGAGGGGGGTGGGAAGAGGGAAGGAAAAGAACATGAATCATGTAACCATGGAAAAATATTCTAAATTAATTCATTAAATAAAAATTTTTCAAAAAAAAATAAATAAACATGCCTTTGATCATCACCTGCTCTGGTCCCAGATGGGATCAAAGAGCCTGGAGTAGCCCTGAGGGCTGTAGCAAGACCACATGTCCTAGGCTGTGTGTAACCTGCATGAAAAAGCTTTGGGCTAAAAATTAAGAGATTTGGATTCAAATTTAGGCTCTTAGGTACTAAGTGATGTCTGATAAGCTTTTTCTCTTCTCTGGGTTTTATTTTCTTCTTCTGAAAAACGGGGATATTAATATCTATGATCTTTACCTTGGACAGCTAGGCAATGCAGTGGATAGAACATTGGGCCTGGAGGCTGAGAAACTCCATTTCCAATCCCAGCTCCCATTCTGACTAACTTTGTGACGATAGTCAAATTCTTTGCTTTCTCAGTTTTCTCATTTGTAGAATAATAATGCACCCATATAACTCGGAGTTGTAGAGAGGCTCACAAGAGATAAATCATCTAGTTAACTGTATAAATTATGGAAATTTCATCTATTAACAGAATGTGATGGAAGGCCAAGGCTGTTTCTCTGGCCCCATCATCTCTCCAGCTCTGACTTAATTTGCTTGTGAGAAACCAGGCTGGAATGAGGGAAACCAGGCTAATAAGGATATGACATCTTCCCCAGAAATAGCCAGGCTGAGGATAAGGTCCTACCTTAAACCACTGTCATCAGGTCCCCTAGAACACTCACAGCCACTCCTCCTTACCCTCATGGGGGTCCAGTATTAGAATGAATTTTAAGAACCGCTAGCCCCCTGTCTTTGTCCTCACTGGTGCCTTCCCCCACTCCCCTAGACTCTGGGACTAGCAGCCTTTTTAAAACACTGGTCATACAAGGCAGCCCTTTCCATCTCTACTTTGGTCTCTGTAAAGAGGCAGACGCTCCCCATTCCTCACAGAGGCTGCTGGGCTGCTGGGCTTATCCTCACGACCTTCTTTAGTCTGAGTACAATGCTCAATCTGAAGAGGAAACCTAACCCAGCTTTGATGCCAGCCTAACAAGGAGAGAGCCCAGAGAAATGGGGACAAAGAGGGCAGGGTCAGAAAACTACCCCAAAGCAGGCAAGGCTGTCCCAAAGTTTGTGAGCACAATCTGCCTGGGGGTAATAGCTTTGGCTAGCGTTTGTGTAATACTTTCTGCTTATAATGCAAGGTACACACATTTCATTTTATCTTCACATGGAAGAGAGGTACTACAGGTATGAATGTCCCCATTTTATAGACTGCGAAGCTAGGGTATAGAAAAGCAATATACATCTCTATCTAAGTGTCAGGAAAAGCTGAGACACTTATTAGCTATGACCTGGCTAAGTCACTTAACTTCTCTCTGCCTCAGTTTCCTCAACTGTAAAAATGGGGATAAATATAGTGTCTATTTCCCAGGGATGTTTAGAAGATTAAGAGATATTTGTAAAGTGCTTCACACAGTGACTGATACATAGTAACTTAACAAAGTTGTTTCCTTCTTTTCTCCCTTCCTCCTTTCCTCCCTTTTCCCTTCCTTCCTTCCTTCCTTCCTTCCTTCCTTCCTTCCTTCCTTCCTTCCTTCCTTCCTTCCTTCCTTCCTTCCTTCCTTCCTTCCTTCCTTCCTCCCTACCTCCCCCTCCCCCCGGGCTGCTATAAACCTATATCCTAATCTCAACCCCACATTTTGTGATTTCATGTTCATAAGTTTTTGTCTTACATTGTCCTGATAGATGGCATAGCAAATTGTATTGTGTTGCACCCAGTGTTTTCTGGGGAGAGAAGAAGGAATAATGTAGTTGGAACTTATAAACTAGGTAGAGACTCAGGGAAGCAGTGAACAAGAGCTAGGTACAAAGTGTACTTGGCTGTAGGCTCACAATTAGGGAAGTCCCTGAGGCCAGGCCACAGGACTGAATGTCCAGGGACTCAGAACAAGGATGGGCCGAGTCCTTAAGGCTAGTATTGACCCCCTACAGGTTTTCTATCTCCAGGGTAGGGACTATTTCCATTCTATCATGTTTGCTTACTACCTTACTAATTTTAGGTAAGGCCTTGCTATGAAGGCATGGACTAGAAGACTTCTATATCTTTTCTTTCTTTCTTTTTTTAAAAAGATATTTTATTTTCCCAATTACATATTCTAACAATTTTTTTAAACCCTTATGTTCCATCTTGGAATCAATACTGGGTATTGGTTCCAAGGCAGAAGAGTGGTAAGGGCTAGGCAATGGGGGTCAAGTGACTTGCCTAGGGACACACAGCTAGGAAGTGTCTGAGGACAAATTTGAACCTAGGACCTCCTGTCTCTAGGCCTGGTTCTCAATCCACTGAGCTACCCAGCTGCCCCCTCTAACAATTTTTAAACATATGTTTTCCAAAATTACAAGATCTAAATTGTTTCCTTCTCTTTCTTCCCCCTTCCCTAACCCCTCCTGGAGAGAGTAAGCAATTTGTTCTGTATTTATATATATATATATATACATATATATATATATGTATATATATATATATGTATATATATATATACACAAATTATCATGCAAAACATACTCCCATTTCCATATTGGTCATTATTGTAAAGATAATACTCATATAAAATCAAAATCCCAAAATTTAAAAAAAACATTAATAAACTAATGTAGAAAATAGTATGCTTTGATCTGCATTCCAACTCCAACAGTTCTTCCTCTAGAAGTGGATAACATTCTTTGTCATAAATCCTCAGAATTGCCCTGAATTGGATGGGGCAGAGGGTGGAGTGGGAATATGCAAAGCCAAGATGGTGGCTCAGTAGCAGGGAAAGCTGGAACCACTCTGAGAATTCTCACAAACCAACCTTAAAATAGTGCCTCAAAACAACTGAAGTCACTGAACCAACAACAAGATGGAAAGAGGGGGCTCTTCTGCAGAAAATAACTTGAAAGGTAGGTAGAGAGAACTGATTTCCATGGGGTAAGAGGGAATCAGAAGCAAAACTCACAGAGGTTGCTGGGTTGCTGGGCTTCTGGGCTGCTGGGCTCATCCTCACAACCTTCTTTAGTCTGGGTACAATGCCCAGTCTGAAGAGGAAACCTAACCCAGCTTTGATGCCAGCCTAACAAGGAAAGAGCCCAAAGAAATGGGGACAAAGAGGGCAGGCACACAGAAGCGTATGGATCAACTACCCCCTACCTACTGTATCAGGTTCTGAGCCTGGGAATAGGCCAACTTCAAGATCCTGAGATCCTAACTAAACCAATAGCAGAACATCCCACACCCACCCCTTGAAGTTCCAAGCCCTGGCACCAGTCTGCAGTGAGACCTTTCAAGAGTGCAGTGAAGGGGGCAGCTGGGTAGCTCAGTGGATTGAGAGTCAGGCCTAGAGATTGGAGGTCCTAGGTTCAAATCTAACCTCAGACACTTCCCAGCTGTGTGACCCTGGGCAAGTCACTTGACCCTCATTGCCTAGCCCTTACCACTCTTCTGCCTTGGAGCCAATACACAGTATTGACTCCAAGACAGAAGGTAAGGGTTTAAAAAAAAAGAGTGCAGTGAAGCCCCTAACCCCAGTACAAAATAGCTCACAGTGCTGAGTCCCACAAGCCATCAGTAGAGGATATAGAATCATCAGATTTCAGAACTCCCAGTCCACAGGCAAAAAAAGAAAAAAAGCTGGGAAAATGAGCAAACAGCAAAAGAAATACCTAACCATTGAAAACTTTTATAGAGACAAAGAGCAAAGAATAGATTCAGTAGTGGTCAGTGAGAACAAAGCAACCACATTACAAAATTTCAAGGAAAAATAGAAATTGGTCTTAGGCACTGGAAGAACTAAAAAATGAAATTCAAAAGTCAAATAAGATAGGTGGAAGAAAAAAGGGAAGAAGAAATGAAAGTAATGCACAAAGAAAACAACAGCTTAAAAAGCAAAATTGGTCAAGTAGAAAAAGAGGAACAAAAATCCAAATAAGAAAAAGATTTCTTTATAAAACAGAATTGACTAACTGGTAAAAGAGGTAAAAAAATCTAAACTGAAGAAAAAAAATTCCATGAAAAATAGCATGGACCAAATGAAGAGGAGAATCAAAAGGTCATGGAACAAAATCATTCTTTAAAAATTAGAATTGTTCAAATAGAAGCTAATGACTTCATGAGACATCAAGAAACAATAACACAAAATCAAAATAAAATGAAAAAATAGAAGAAAATATGATATATCACACTAACATAACAACTGACTTGGAAATAGATCTGGGAGAGATAATCTAAGAATTATTGGACTACTTGAAAGTCTTAATAAAAAAAAAAGCCTCAACACCATATTAATGGAAATTATATATATATAAAAAACTGACCTGATATTCTTGAACAAGAGGGTAAAATAGAAATTGAAAGAATCCACTAGTCACCTTCTGCAATAAATACCCAAATGACAACTCCCAGGAATGTTAGAGCTAAGTTCAAGAGTTCCCAGGCCAAGGTAAAATTACTGAAAGCAATCAGAAAGAAACAATTCAGATATCATGGCATCCCAGTCAGTATTACACAGGATTTGGCAGCTTCTACATTGAAAAACTGGAAGGCTTGGAATATGATATTCCATAAGGCAAGGGAATTGGGTTTACAATCAAGAATCACCCAGAATTGACTTGGATCATTGTGTTGCTAACAGTAGCTAAGTCTTTCACAGTTGATCATGGTATAATATTGTTGTTACTGTGTAAAATGTTCTCCTTGTTCTGCTTACTTCATTCTGCATTAGTTCATGTAGGTCTTTCCAGCTTTTTCTGAAATCATCCTGCTCATTGTTTCAACCTCTTTTCTAATTCTGAGTGTCTATGACTACTTGACTTTTTGGAACCTTGGCTTCCCCTAATGTAAATTGAGTGGGTTAGACTTTCAATATACCCTCAACACTCCCTCCAGCTCTAGCATTCTGTGCTTATGATTCTTTGGACCTATTCCAGTTGGCTAGCAGTCATTCCCAAAGTTATCTCATCTATCCTCTCCCCACTTCCACCTCTATTCCCCTTTAAAACAGAGGTAAGAAAAATTTCTACTGCTCTCAAGCTCTGCCACATTCCAGCCCTTTTCTCTACCACCCCACCCCAAAGAAATCTAGTTTCTGAAATTCATGATAAACAAGTCCACCATGTCATTATTTTACTCAAAAACATTCATTGGGGGTGGGCAGCTAGGTGGCTCTGTGGATTGAGAGTCAAACCCAGAGATGGGAGGTCCTGGGTGCAAATTTTGCCTCAGATACTTCCTAGCTGTGTGAGCCTGAGCAAGTCACTTAACCCCCATTACCTAATCCTTACCATTCTTATGCCTTGGAACCAATACACAGTATTGATTCTAAGACAGAAGGTAAGAGTTAAAAAACAAACAAACATGCTTTGACTTCTCATTAACTACAGGAAAAAATGTAAGTTCCTTAGGGTGATACCAAGGCACCCCAAAATGTGACTCAGCCTCCCTTTCCATTTTCAATACCCAGAACTCTCCTCAGGGAATTCTGCATCCCAGACAAATGGGTCAACTAGTGAACTGAACCCTCAAGTAGTCCTACCATTCCCTGACTTAGTGTACTTCCATAGGCCACATCTCCTTATGGCTGTTAAGCATTTTCTGGGTTTTTTTGTTTGTTTGTTTGTTTGTTTTTTCCCTTCTCTTCCTTCAAGGATGAGACCAGATGTTCCATCCTCCATGAAACTTTCTCTCACCTCTATTCTGTATCCCCTATTGAAAGTGAAAGTGACAATCAAACAAGACTTAGTAGTCTGTGCTAGAAACAAAGTCAAAACTGAAACAGTCCTGGTTCTCGAAAGCTTATAGCCTATATCTATAGTTAAGGGACCTGGTGGATAATCAAGAAGATTTGAGACACTTACTAGCCATGACCTTGGCCAAGTCACTTAATTTTTCTTTGCCTTGGTTTCTGCAAATAAACACAGCACCTATTTCCCAGGATTGTTGTGAAGATTAAGTGAGATAATACTAGTAAAGTGATTAGCACAGTGCCTAGTACATAGGAATTTAATAAATGCTCGTTTCCTCCCTCCCTCCCTCCTTCCCTCCCTTCTTCCTTCCTTTCTTCCCTCCTTTGTTTCTTTGTTTCCTTCCTTCCTTCCTTCCTTTCTATTTTTCTTTCTTTCTTTCTCTTTTTCTTTCTTTCTTTCTTTCTTTCTCTCTCCTCTTCTTTTTTCTTTCATTCTCTTTCTTTCTTTCTTTCTTTCTTTCTTTCTTTCTTTCTTTCTTTCTTTCTTTCTTTCTTTCTTTCTTTCTTTCTTTCTTTCTTTCTTTCTTTCTTTCTTTCTCTCTTCCTTCTTTCTCCTCTTCTTCCCTCTCCCTTCCTTCTTCTCTCCTTCCCTTCCTCTCTCCCTCTTCCCTTCTTTCCTTTTTTCCTCCCTCCCTCCCTCCCTTCTTTCCTCCTTCCCTCTCTCTTATTTCATTTTTCCTTCCTTCCTTCCTTCCTTCCTTCCTTCCTTCCTTCCTTCCTTCCTTCCTTCCTTCCTTCCTTCCTTCCTTCCTTCCTTCCTTCTTCAAATTTTCCAAGAGCACTTTAGCTCTCTTTTATCTTCCCATCATTCCCATCTTGTACCTGTCCCTTCTAGACTCTCCTTTCTCTACCTCCATGGCAACCCTATTAGTTCAAGCCCTCATTCTTTTCCCCCTGGACATTGCAATGACCTCTTTACTGGTCTCCCAGCTTTCATTCTATCCCTTTTTAAAATCCATCTTTCACACTGAGGTGTGAGTAATCTTTGTGACCATGTTATTTCTCTACTGGAGACCTTCAGTGACTCTGTTACCTATGAAGAGCCTAATAGATTTTTAGTTCCTTGAAGGCAGAGCTTATATAATTTTTCCACTTGGTATTCACAGGGCCCTGAAGGTAGAGTACTTAATATATGTTTGTTGCTGCATCAAATTGAAAAGGAGCCAAGAAGAAGCACAAACTGGCAATAATATTCCTTTTTGCCTGATGAAAAGTTAATGAGCATGAATTAGTAAATAGTGACTTTCTTCTAGCACAGATCTCAAAGGCTTCCACCTAAGAACATGATTCCCAAGGGGTGTCTGTGGATACTTTGCCCAGTAGTATTATCCAAGGGGTTGGCAGAGGAACTAGTAGGAATCTGTGCCCCTAGATATACAATCACTGGACCACAAAATATTAGAAGGAACCTTAGAGCTTACCTAATCCACTGCCCCCTTGTTACAGATGAGGAAACTGAGGCCCAGAGAGGGAAAAGGACTTGCCAAAGGTCTCATAGAATGCCAGTGGCAGAGCCAGGACTTGGGTTTAATTTGTGTGGCCTATAAACATTCATTGAATACTTACTAGGCTACTCTCCTGGACATTGTAGAGGAATACAGAGATGAAGAAGGCACAGTCCCTGTTTCCAGACAAAATGCTGGAAGAATTATATAGGTATATTCTGGTTGGGGAGGGTACATAAAGCTTCTGAAGAAGGTGGCATGAAACCTGGGTCTTAAATAAGTAGAATTTTACAGCTGGGGGGCTACCAACCTATTTCCACCACATAGCATGATCTCAAAGTGAAAGAGCACTTGCTAAGGGAGAGAGAAAGACCTTCAAGGAAGGAACATTTGTCAACAAATGGAAACGGGCAGGGGGAGGAAAGAGAATCTATTGCAGGTATAGGTGACTATATGAGCAAAGACACAGAGATAGGACAAGGTGGGATAAAAAGGAGGGGGAAGGACAAAGAATAGCTCTATTTGGCTGGAAGGTAGGGTAGGTGAAAGGGTGTAGTATGAACTCATATTGGAATCAAACTGTGAATAGTTTTCAGTGTTGAGTTCAGTAGTTAATAATTGATTGAGGCAGTAACAGGAAGTCACTGCAGGTTTTCCAAAGGAGAAGTAATCCCAAAGTTTACTCATACCTCAATGTGATAGATGGATTTATTTCTTTTCTTTTTTTGTAAAAAAGTTTTATTTTATCAATTATATGTAATAACAAATTTGAATGTTTTCTGAATATATATGATCCAAATTGCCTCCCTACTTCCTATCCCCTCCACCCCACCTCTCCAGGGCTGGCAAACAATTCAATCTGGATTACACATGTATTATCATGCAAAACATATTTCCATATTGTTCATTCTTATAAGAGAATAATCATATAAAACCAAAACCCTAAAGTAAAAGCCCAATTTAACTATAGTGAAAAATTGTATGCTTTGATCTTCATTCCCACTCCAATAGTTCTGAAAGATGGATTTAGAAAAGGAGAGAGATTGGCTGATATGACAGTAAAGGAAAGTGATAAATGTTGGAGAGGGTGTGACAAAATTGGGACACTAATGCATTGTTGATGGAATTGTGAATTGATCCAAACATTTTGGAGGGTAATTTGGAACTATGCTCAAAAGGTTATATAAACAGTGCATACCCTTTGATCCTGTAATACTACTACTACTAAGTCTGCATTCCAAAGAGACTTTTAAAAAGGGGGGAGGACCTACTTGTACAAAAATATTTTAGCAGTATTTTTTATGGTGGCAAAGAATTGGAACTTGAGGGGTTGGCCATCAGTTGGGCAAACACCGAACAAGTTGTAATATACGATGGTGATAGAATACTATTGTGCTACTAGAAATAATGAACAAGATGATTTCAGAAAGAACTGGAAAGATCTGCATGAATTTATGCAGAATGAAATAAGCAGAACCAGGAGAACATTGTACACAGTAACAGTAATATTGTACGATGATCAACTATGAAAGACTTAGCTACTCTCAGCAATGAAATGATCCAGGACAATTCTGAAGGACTTATGACAATGAATGCTATCCACCTCCAGAGAAAGAACTGTGGGAATAGGAATGCAGATCAAAACACAGTCTTTTTTACTTTAGTCTATTTGGGTTTTTATTTGGGAGGTTTGGTTTTTATATGATGATCCTCTTACAAAAATAAACAATATGGAAATATGTTTTGCAAGTTAATATATGTATAACCCAGATCAAATTGCTTACTGTTTCTGGGAGAGGGAAGTATAATGGGCAGGGAGAGGAAAGAGATTTTTCAGTGCCTTGAGGGTAAAGCCTATATCGCATAACTTCAGAACACTTCTGTGGAAAATTGTTATTACACATAATTGGTAAAATAAAACCACTTTACAGAAATTAAAATTAAAATGGATAGAATGGAGGCTGGGAGACTAGTCGTGAGGCTATTGCAATGTTCAGAGGGAGAGGAATGAGGGCTTGAACTAATAGGGTAGCTGTGGGAGTGGAGAGATGAGTCTCAAAGGAACAGGTGTTACCAAGTAGAAATGACAGTACTTGGCAATTGATGGAGTAGGGTAGGAAGGAGAGTGAAGAAGGAACAGTCAGTGACTTTGCAGCTTTTCTCTGAGCCTCAATTTCAAAATAAGAGCACATCTGAGAAGTGCTTTGCAATGTTAAAAACTTAAATACGCAGTCTAAATATCAGGGATGAGGATCATTCTAGCTTTGCTTCTGAGGCAGACATGATTGCTGCCCTCCTCCCTCTGGGCCCACACTAAAGAGAGAGACATGGTGTAAGTAAGGGTAGGTAGGAGGGGGAACAATCTTCCCTCCCAGGGTGGCCATCTGTAGTTCTCTCTTTTACATTTTGTTTCTGTGAAAGCTGGGAGAGTCAGGGGAGAGAAGAGAAGGGATAGAAATTCCTGTAAGTGGTCAATCAATCAATGAATTAAACAAAAAGCATTTAAATGCTCCTTTTTTGCCAGGCCCTGACCAGTCACAAAATTGTATATTTATAGCGTGGTATTTCGTAGATTCATTTAAAAAATGTCACAAAAATCAACATTTGCCAAACAATGACAACAAAAACATGGCAAACCAATAATTGTACTTGACATAGGGTAAATCTCCAAACCAAATATTCTTGTATTAACTGAATTATTATTATAAATACAATATTGTTCAGAGGACAACTAGGTTATATAGTGGACAGGGTACCAGGACTGGCATCAGGAAGATTCATCTTCCTGAGTTCAAACTTGACCTCAGATATTTACTTGCTGTGTGACCCTGGGAAATCGCTTTATGCTGTTTTGCTCAGGTTTCTCATCTCTAAAATGAGCTAGAAAAGGAAAAGGCAAATTACTCCAGTATCTTTGCCAAGAAAACCCCAAACAGGGTCAAGAAGAGTCAGACTATGAAATGACTAAACAACAATAATTGAAGCAGTATAGGAAATTTTTTCCTGCTCTAGGTAGGCATAACAGTATTTTCTAGGTATAAGAGAAACTCTCAGCTTTCCTACTGGAAATCCAAGAGAGAGAGAGAGAGAGAGAGAGAGAGAGAGAGAGAGAGAGAGGGAATTCCAGACCTCTACTCTTTGTCCAAGAACCATTAGTAATGACTTGGGTCTTCTCAACAAAGGGCATGTTTCACAGAAAGGGGCCAGAGCACATGTACACTCAAGAGGAGATATATTTCCTTATTGAAAAAATTGGGATGTGGAGGATTCCCTGATACCCTGCCACACACCCACCTCTCACTGGAAATGGCATTGATAAGTTGGAGAACATCTAGAGGAGGGCAACAAAGATAGCAAAGGACCAAAAAGGGTAGCGATCATGCCATAGAAAGTTTGGTTGAAATTAAAAATCTTTTGTATAAACAAAACCAAGATTTGAAGGGAAACAACAAACTGGGGGGAAAATTTATAACAAATATCTCTGAAAAGGTCAAAGTCCTCAAATTTATAAAGAACTAAGTCAAATTTATACGAATACAAACCATTCCCCAATTGGTCAAAGGATATGAACAAGCAATTTTCAGACGAAAAAAAAAATCAGTCGTCAATAATCATGTGAAAAAATTCGTTTTAGTGTTCTAATTAGTGTTCTAAATCATTCTTGATTAGAGAAATGCCTCACACCTATCAGATTGACCAATATGTCAGTGAGGAAAAGTGGTAAATGTTGGAGGAGATGTGGCAAAATTGGGACACTAATGCATTGCTGGTGGAGTTGTGGACTGATCCAACCATTCTGGAGGGCAATTTGGAACTATACTCAAAGGGTTATAAAGCTGAACATACCCTTTGATCCAATAATGCCACTTCTGGGTCTATATCCCAAAGACATTAAAAAAGGGGAAAGGACCTACTTGTACAAAAATGTTTATAGCTGTTCTTTTTGTGGTGGCAAAAAACTGGAAATTGAGGGGATGTCCATCAATTGGGGAATGGCTGAACAAATTGTGGTACATGTTGGTAATGGAATACTATTGTACTATTAGAAAGGATAAGCAAGGTGATTTCAGAAAAAGATGGAAAGATCTGCAGGATCTGATGCAAAGCAAAATAAGCAGACCTGGGAGAACACTGTACACAATAACAGTAATATTGGACAATGATTATTTATGAAAACTTGGCTATTCTCAGCAATGCAGTGATCTGGGACAATCCTGAGAGACTTATGGCAGCGAATGCTCCAGAGAAAGAACTGTTGGAGTTGTCTTTCATATCAGTGTATCTTTGGTTTTATTTTGGGATTTTGGTTATGTCTGAATGTGCTCTTACAACAATGACCAATATAGAAGTGTATCTTTAATAACAATTTTAAAACAGGGAGGAAATTTTAAAATATGCTTTTAAAAAGAGAAAGTTTGGTTGAAGAAATTAGGAATATTCAACCTCAGGAGAAGGCTTAGGAAGGACATAATAGGTGTTTTCAAATTTCCAAAGGGCTATCTTCATTTGTGGAAGAGGGATGAGCCCTGTTCTGCTTTGCCCTGAATAACAGAACCAGGAGCAAATTTTGGCCTGAGGTAAGGATGAATTTCCTAGCAATTAGTGTTACCCAGTGTAGAGTGGGCCTCCTACAGAAGTACTGAACTCCTTACCATTAGGAGTCTCCAAGCATAGGCTATAGAATCAATTGTCAGGTATGGTGAAGAGCAATTTCCTGTTTGGGCACAAATTGGATAGCTTCAAAGATACAGTCTGAAATTTCATGATTTTGTGATCCTTACTATTCCCATCTTTACATTGACATCAGTGTAGAGCAACATGCATATGAAGTTCACAGAATTTCTCTATGTCGACATTCACAAGAGGTATCTCATGTTACAATTATCTTCATAGTTGCTTTTTTGGTTCATTCTTGAAGCATTCTTTCTAAGCTTACTCTTCCAGCCTTCACTGATCCAGTCCATCCCCACTGGATGGCTAGAATCCTCTTAGGATTTTGGAAATACTAGTAATGGGTATTTAGGACTATCACTTCTAAGCCCCTATTGGTGTACTGCTTATTAACAATCAACCCGTTGATTCCATTAGCTTTTAGAAAATGTATTTCCTAAGATAGCATGCTAAAAACAGTTGGTCAAAGGCATTCCACCCAGACTTGGGTGCATTGTGCACAAGATTGCTGAGGAGAGTGAATTTAAACTTAAAAGCAAAGTGATATTGAGGCTCTAATGTAAAGAACACATTACAAATGAGATCCTCCTGAGCCCTACCCCTGAAGGTTCTTTTTTCTTCTGTGGAAACTTCATGAAGTTCACTGTGTAGTCAGGTCAATTTGGTGTTGAGTTGGGCCAGGCTGTTTCTCTGCTGGGTAAGGCTACTCTATCTACAGTTACTGGTTCTTTCTCTCCCATTTCTGCTTGAATTCCAGGAGAAGAGAAGAAACCAGCTGTAAATTATATCTCTCCAGACCCTGAAATGTTCACAAGGTCACAGTCTGGGCATGTCCATGTCAAAGTTGCTACTCACCTAATCAGGGAAATGAATACAGAATAGCCAGAGGCAGCCACCTCTGACCAACTGTCAACCAGGCTACAAGTTCTCCCTCATCAGATCCTCAAGAAAACTTCAAAATAGTACTGCTTTCTTCTAGCAACAAAGGAAAAAGAGAATGAAGAAGGACTCAATCACCCTTTTGTCTGCCCATAGTCACTGGTGAATTTGCTCAATGATTCTCCACTTAGAGAGCCCACAATTAAATTAATGTTCTTATATGATTTTTTAAAGCACTTTGGTTCTCTTTGGTTCATTAGTGTCACTATGGAGGTAAAAAGGAACTGTAGGAAAATACTGGTGTTAAATTTTTTGTGAATGTAAATGAACAGCTTCATGCTAAAAGCATTGCTCAGTTTGCAGATGCATTTTAACCTACTATTTTCCTATTATTTAGTTCCTAGTCCAGTTCATTGCATATTCCTGTCAAATAAATCTGTTCTTATAGATTAACTCAAAGAACTGCCCATTCAACTGTAAGTCATAATCTGGACAATAGACATTCTTTATCCACTTTGTTTTTCCTGTGAGGATTGTTAAGTAACTAATAACTTCAACAATATATAGAGACTAAAAAGGAGAAAAAGACATTCTATTGAATATAATTATGAAATGTATAAAATCTCAGAGTTCACCTAAACTATCAAGACAAAATATACATAAGACTTAAATAAATATAACTACAAAACAATCTATAGAAATAAAACCCAAAATAATTGGAGAAATATTCAGTGCTCATGACTAGACTTCACCAATGTAATTAAATGACAGTATGACCTGAGTTAATATACAGATTAGCTCCTTAATAATCAAACTAGGAAGAGATGACTTTACAGAAATAGGCTAAATAACAACAGAATTCATTTGGAGGAAGAAAAGATCAAGATTTCAAGGGAAATAATGTAGGTAAATAGGAAAAAGTAGTCCTAATTTTCAAATGATGGCATAAAGTAAGTGAAATGATCAAAACTATTTGGCATTGGTTAAAAAGAAGACCAGTGGAACAGATTAGGTAAGCAAGACTTAGAAAGAAATTTCTGTTCTGTCCAACATATGATGAACATGCAAATTTTCCTTGGGAAGTAATTCTTTATTCATCAATGGAAAAGTTGGGGGGGAAAGTAGGTTTAGACAAGTATCTAAATTCCAACTTGATAAGTGATCTAAATAAAAAAGGTCATATCATTAAAAAAAATAAAGAATAGGAAGTCATACCTTTCACAATTCTGGTTATTGAAAAATGGAAACATATACATAATCAGGTAAGTAAAAGAGGTTATATTAGATTCAATTATAAAAAATAAAACCAAAAATTTTGAATATGTGAAATTAAGAGGTTTTTTTTTTTATGAACAAAATCAAGGCAGCTGCAATAAATAGGAAAAGTAATAGCCTGAGGGGAAAAATCTTTTTTGTCAAACTCTTTGATACAAGCAGTGGAAGTAGTGGAGGAAGAGAAATGAATAGTTTAGTAACTTTAATGATTCTAAATTGTTTTCCAGAATGATAATCAATCTCATTTGATACCAGGACAGCAGAATAACCAGGACAGTTTTATGACTCATTGTTAGTTTATTCTCCAAAAAATCCATAGTCTTATCAATAATTTAACAGTATCTACTTTTCCCATGGTAATGCCAATATTGAATTTTGTAGATTTTTATCATTAGAGAGTGTAAAATAGCATCCTGAAAGTCTTAATGCTCTAATGCCATAATAGCCTCAGAGTCAGAGAAACTTGAGTTCAAGTCTCACCTCCACAACATGTTTGCACTGTGATCTCAGACAAGAAACCCTAAAGCAGTCTGGTATAGTGGACAGAGTGCTGAGTTTGGAATCAGATGATCTGAACTCTGAATTCTACTTTGGGCAAATCTTAACCTCTCTGGCCTTTGGATTTCTCATCTTTAAAGTCAGATAGTTGGACCAGATAAAGTCCAAGGTCTTTTCCAACTGGTCCTTTCCAACCTACTTATCTCTCAGTGCTTCAAGCAGCTCTAAAATAATAAATGGTGGAATAGTGGCCAATGTTCTAATAGGATGAGTTTGCAACTAGGTTTTTGTTATACCAATAACAATAAAAAGTAGTATCTTGAGTTTGTCTTAATGAGCACTTCTGTGATTACTAAGGAATTTGAGTATATTTTCTTGTGGTTCTTAACATTTGCATATCCTCTTTGAAAAATAACCTATTCATTTCCTTTGATCATTTTTCTCTTTGGGAGTTGGCATTACTCTTATAGATACATATCAGTTCCTTTTTTACTCTAGATGGTAGACTTTTATCTGCTCGCTATATCCATGCTTATAGAGCTGTGGGTATAATATAGTATTTTTCATTTATTCTTATTTTTTGAATAAATACTGGTTATTCAAAAAATGTGCATGGCTGGGCTTCATCAGTATAATTAAATGACCTAAGTAGATTTACAAATTTAGCACTTTAACCAACTTCTGTTTGCTTTTTGTTCTAATAAATGCTTTTTTGTATAATCAAAAACATCAATTTTGTTTCAAATTCCTCCATTTCTGTGATCAATAAAAAAGATTCTTCCTCTCCATGACTGAGACAAATTTCATTCTTTTACAATTTTTAAAAGATTTTTTAAAATATTGATTCATTAATTCATTGAGTTATGATAGTATACAGCCTAAAGTATGACTCTAAGTCTATCTTTTAACACAGAGGTACCCAATTTTCCCACTGATTTTTATTTTTAATGATTCTATCCCTTGATCTTTTAAAAAACCATATGTTTATGTAATATCATCTTTCATCTACATTTAATTTTGCTTCCAGATTTTCTATTCTGGTCCTTTGCTCTATTTCACAATTTTCCCCCATTATCAAACTTTTTAAAAATAATTATTGCTTTATAATGCATTTCAAAGTCATGGGGGGAAAGTTCTCTTTTGTTTATTTTTTCATAGTTCTTTATATGCTTGCCCATCTGCTTTTCCATATGTATGTTTATGACTTTGTTTCTATAAAGTAACCTACTCTTATCTTGATTTGGATTGCTCAAATATAGACATGAATTTTGGAGTTGTTGATTTTTTTAAATAGTTGTTCAATCTAACCACACCAGGGACTATTCTTTCAATTGTTCTTCCTTTCCAGTTTTTTCAAAATCCTTTGGAAATTGCCATGGATACATCTTGAAATTGCTGAATTTGATGCATTTTTTGTTATTAATTTGAAAGGTGTCTTTCTATTAGTTTCTTCTTTGTCGCCTAACCTCCTGCTAGACTATAACCTCTAGGGGAACAGGGTCTATTTCTTAAGTAATCTTTGTATCACAGGACTCGGAACAGGGCCTGCACAGAATAAACAATTAATAAATGTTTGATGAATGAATGAAAGGTCTGCCAAGATAGTCTGAGCTATAGAATGAGCCCTGAATGTGAGTGACTTCACAGAGAGGAGCGGGTATAGGGAGAGGGAAATGTTTCCTCCCTGAGCCCCAGTCCTGACTCCAGGCACCAGTTCCCAGATGGCGGTACAGGAATCAAGATAAAACAAATTGGACGAGTTTGGCAGGCCTGCTTTGATCCTGCAGGTCTGATTTGACTGAATGCTGGGATGTGGACAGCCTCTGGCAATGCCTTTGGCTGTCTCTGGCCCAATGATGTCCAGAGAAAAGTCTGGGCCCAGCCTTGGAACAAGGGGTACCGCCTCCCCCAACTGCAGGGGTGAGGGGGTCAGAAGATGAGGCGGGGGCCCCTTCAGGGTAGACCTTCCCCTGTTCTGGTTGTTGGAGAAAGAACCCGCCGCTGGTTTTTCAATGAATGAAGACTTCGGGTTGTTACTCACTCGAGAGAGCCCAGGAGCTAGAATGCATCTGTAGATGCAACTTTTAGGAAGTGGAGGTGGAGGCGGTTGCACCCCTTTCCTGCCACCCCCGGCACGAACGCTAGGCACATGGAGCCACTTTCACCCACGCTGGCTCCGGCTCCGGCTTCGGCTCTGGCTCCAACCCACGACTCCTCTGTTGCCCAAGAAGGAGGAACCCCCTCTGGTCCCGAGCCTGTTACTCAGCCTCACAGTGCCGAGTGAGGGTGGGGGTGGGGGTGAGGCTAGGGCTGGAACAGGGTTGTAACTGACACTCCAGGCGGGCCAACAGGATGACGACATCTCTGAGGAAAGACAGCCTGAACTCGGTGGACTCAGGAGGAGCGGAGGGCAGCAAGCGGAGGGAAGGGAAGAGAAGAACTCGTTTCCGGAAACTGGCCCCAAAACATTGAACCAGAGAAACCTAAAGCGTCAGAGTTTAAAGCGATCTTCGAGGTTATCCAATCCAAAAGTGCCTCTCCTCCTCTCTTCCACTCCCTTCCATCTCCACTATTCCCATTATACAGATCAGGAAATTTAGGCCGGGGGGGGGGGGGGGGGGGGAGGGAATCTCTAGCTAAGAGCATCCTGTGAAGCAACGCGACACAGTCAGCATCAGAGTCCAGGTATTCTGATTCCCAGCTCAGGGCTATTTTACCCAGGGATGCGTCTGACTTCTTCTGGTTGCCAGATCTCTTTAGGGATTTTTGAATAAGAAAGAGGTAGAGAAGTTAGAGTGCTGAATTCAGGAAGACTAGGATTCTACTCTTAGCTTTGAAACTTCTTGGGTGTGAGACCCTGGACAAAGTCACCTAATTTCTCAGATCCTCAGTTTCCACATTTGGGTCATTCAATGAAATATTTGAGAGTTCATTTGCCAGGCATTGTTCTAAGTGCTGGGGATGCAAAAAGATGCAAAACATACTCCCTGCCCTTAAGAAGCTTACAATTTAATCATATTTGTAAAATGGAGGAAAAAATAGCTTTAAGAATGTTAAATTTACACATGATAAGCCAGTGGGATGCTCGTTAGCTCTGGGAGCTGGGAGGGCAGAGGGGAGGGAGAGAAAATGAATCGTGTAACTATGGGAAAATATTTGAAAATAACAATAAATAAATTTACACAGATGTACACATGTGTATGTATATGGTGCTTTGCAAACTTTAAAGCGATACTTAAATGTAAGCCATTATTACTAATTCCAGTAGGTGGCCTGATGGGAAACTGATTCTTAGAACCAAATGGCAGAAGAGGCAAAGTAAGCAGTAGCCTTTGTAACAAATGCTCAAATTCAGTCAATATTAACTCATTGCTTTGGGGGTGTTAACTTGGGGGGGGGGGAAACCACAGAACTATTAGATAGTCAGAAAAGCCCAAGCCTTTCATTAGGATAGGGATAGATACAATATTTGGCTGCCACACAGAGCCCAGCGCCAAGATCTACACAGGACCTACACCCTGAGGACTCTGGGGATGGATCCCTGGGAGAAGATACCCTCTAGATGCCAGCTCTGAAAAGGGACAGAATTTGGGAGTCTTTTATATCCTCTGGAGAACTTGGTACAGCAAGCCTGCATAGACAAACTGCAAGCAGGCTGCAAAGAGGTCTGCAGTCAGCCTCAGGAGTATCAGGGAGTGGTCAACTATTACAATTACAAAGGAAAAGGTCAAACTAAGAGCTGGGCTTCCTGAGAGGACTTTAATGTAATGGGAGAAGGTTCTAAAATAAGTAAAGGCACTCAGCCTTTTGACTATGTCCACAGAGCCTGCCCACACTAGGGTCCCCAAACAGTTTAAGATCTATAGTTCAACCCAAAACAGGTATGACTGATACTGGGATTTTTCAAAGGGCAGGGGTAAAATAGAGGTGTCCAGACTTCATGTTGGCAGGGGTAAGCTGCCCTCTCCACATACCCATTTTATGATACAAATACTCCTAGGAAGTATCACACATTAAACGACTCTGTGAAAATCAGTTTGTCCTATAAGGTTAATGTTTTGGGGACCATCTAGTCCCAAAATCATTTTACTAATAGGAAAACTGAGGTGAGTCAGGAAGACCTGAATTCAAATCCTACCACAGACCATCCTCTTGATAGTGGTATGACCCTGAGCAAGTCACTTAACCTCTGTCTGTCTTCATCTGAAAAATGAGTGTAATATAGTATCTACCTCCCACAGTTGTGAGGATAAAATGAGATGTTTGTTTTGCAAACTTTAAAGCAGAGATGTCAAACACAAGACCTTAAATGTGGGCCCACAATACTCTAGAGAGCATATAGCCCAAATCAGATGAACTGGGAAATATGTAACAAAATAAATAAGAATACCACAAAACATAATTTTAATATGTGGCTTTTTAATTCAAACGGTGGCCTGCAGGAATGCTTTAGTACCTCCTTTTCTATTTGAGTTTGACACTACTTCATTACAGGACTATATAAATGCTATCTTTTATTGTGATTAAAGGCCAAAGTCATGCAATATATTAGCAATAGAACCATGACTATTCCGCAGATTTGGGGACTCCTACTCTAGATCTTTTCTACTGCTCTGTGACATTGAATCCTTCTCTTATTATAAAATAAGCAGCAAACAGAAAGAGGATTCTGTATTTAGCATGGGAATCCTTCAGAGGGTAAAAGGAAATTCATCAGTTAGCTGGCATATCTATTTCCTGTCTTTCTGGTCTTTAGAGGGAGGAGGAAGACAGAGTGGCAAGGGCCCAGTCCTTAGGGAATTGGCCTGATATCAGGACTCTGGTGCCCAGCCCTGCTTACATATCTGTGAGTACATATCAGAGGTCACTTGGCAGTGCAGCTGAAGGGGTATCCTAGTGCATAGATTCTGGCACAGTATGGGCATAGGATGAACGCTCTTTGATGGATTAATTGATCATTGTCCTATGCCCTTTTGATTAGTGGCATTTGGAGTGTGCCCTGCAATTAGCACTTAATCTATTGCCTTATATTCCCTCCCCAGCTGGACCGTGAGCTCCACAAGGATAGGACCCATGAGTAATTACAATAATGATTTACATTTATCTAAGCTCTTGAGCCAGTGAAGTCTAATGGAAAAATTACCAGGGTTGGAGTCAAGAAGATGAATTCAGATCATGGCTCTGACACTTACTAGCTGTGGGACTCCTTGCAGGTAATTTCACCACCACATGTCTCCCTAGGACTTAGCTACTGAGTCCTGGATACATATGATCTGCAATGGAAGAAGAAACTCTCTATGAGGAAGTCATGTGTATTTCTAGTGTCAACTCTATTTCTGGAAAACCCAAGTTTGCCCCATGGGTATTTCCAGTGTCAACACTATTTCTGGAAAACCCAAGTTTTCCCCTTGTCCTTTAGAAAACTGCTTTGGGGGAAGCCCCCGACTGACCTGAATGACCTAACTGACCCTACCTCTGAACTGAGCAATAGGCTTTGAGATACTTAATGATCCCAGTTAGGTGAGATTAGTAGTCAATCAAGCCTTAGGTATCCTTGTTTAGTTTTAAAAGTTTATCAGTGGTCAGAGCTGGGTAGAAGCATCTTTTTGCAGCTAGTGCTAAGCATCAGCCTCTTCCTGTCAGTTAAGCTCTGGGCTCCTCCTTTCCTTGTATCCAGTGTAGAACCAATCAATCATCCTTCCCTGCCCTTTGTTCCCCCCACCCCAACTTCTCTTACTCTGAAGAATCATCTTTGGCAGTGCATTTTCTCAGAGACACTGTTCCCCAGGGTCCAAGAGCCCTTGGCTCTGTGTGGTTTCTAAGCGCTCAACTCTGTGTGGCAGCCAAATATTAAGGACTTGTCTCTTACCTGATTAAAGATTTGGTTTTTCTGACCATTTTAATGGTTCTGTGTTTTTCCTAGTTAACACCATTCTCTGTTGCCCTAAAAAATAGAATTGGCCATCATGTTTCAGCTGACTACATCCTCCACTCTTGTCTTATGAATGAATTCCTACAGGAATCTCCATTTTTGAGGAAGGGTCCAGACTAGCTAGCCTTCATTCTTCCATACCAAGCCCCTGTGGGTTTCCTCTCATCCCATCTCAGCTCCATTTGATATACCATCTTCCCCATTAGAAGGTAAACTCCTTGAACCAGGAGAACATTATACACAGAGATGGATACACTGTGGTACAATCAAATATAATGGACTTCTCTACTAGCAGCAATGCAATGATCCAGGACAATTAGGAGGGACTTATGAGAAAGAACACTATCCACCTCCAGAGGAAGAATGTGGGAATAGAAACACAGAAGAAAAACAACTACTTGATCACAAGGGTCGATGGGGATATGATTGTGGATATAGTCTCTAAATGATCACCCTAGCGCAAATTTCAATAATATGGAAATAGTTCTTGATCAATGACGTAAAACCCAGTGGAATTGGGCGTCAGCTATAGGAGGGAGGTGGGGGTAGGGGAGAGAAAGAACAAGAATCTTGTAACCATGGAAAAATATTCTAAATTAATTAATTAAATAAAAATTTCCAAAACTAAAAAAAAAAGAAGATTACCTCCTTGGGGACAGGAATTGTCTTTCTTTTTGCTTATTTTTGTTTTTTTAATTTTTTTCCAGATTACATGTCAATACAATTTTCACTGTTTTATGACATTTTGTGACCCACATTCTCACCCTCCCTCCCCAAGACATCAGGTGATATATGATGATATAGATTATACATATGTTATCATATAATACATATTTCTATGTTTGTCATGTCACAAGGGAAGACACATTATCACTTACACTAGAGAAAAATTCATAGAGGAAATAAAGTGAAGAATGGCATGCTTCAATCTGCATTCAGACTCCATCAGTTCCTTCTCTAGTGGTGGATAGCCTTTTCTGTCATGAGTCTTTTGGAGTTGCCCTGGATTCTTGCAATGCTGATATAATTAAGTCATTCACAGTTGATCATCATATATTATTGTTGTTATTGTGTATATTTTCCTGGTTTTGTTCATTTTGCTTTACATCACTTCCTGTAAGTCTTTCCAGCAGGCTTTTTGTGATCATCTTGTTTGTTATTTCTTATGGCACAATAATATTCCATTACAATTATATACCACAACTTGTTCAGCCATTACCCAACTGATGATCCCTTCAGTTTCCAGTTCTTTGCCACCACAAAAAGAGCTGCTCTAAACATCTTTATGCAAATCCCCCCCCCATCTTTTAGATCTTTGGGATACAGACCTGGTAGTGTTTCCCTGGTTCTTTGCTTATTTTTATATCTGCAATGCCTGGCATGTTGTAAATGCTTAATAAATGCTTGTTGGCTTAACTCAAAAGACCTTTCCTCACAAGAGCCCAGAAAATAGATAATGCCAGTATCGTACCCTTTTAACAAATGAGGAAGGTTAAACTGAGAGGGGGAAAAGGACTTTCCCAGAGTCACCCAGTTTAGTATCAGAGGAGAATTGGAATCCAGGTCTCTCTTGATTTCCAGGCTAATCTCTGACCACCAGCCCACACTAAGGAGCTCACAGGCACAGAAAAGAGTGGACTCTACACCAATTTTTCTAGCTGATTATGTGATTTTTTTCTTGTTTTGCCGAAAGGTTTAGAGATGCAGCCATGGCTTTTTTTTTTTTCAGTTCTTCATGATTCAACCTGGTGGCCTGACACTTGGGCAACAGGATGGTCACAGGTGGCTGTCATGCTGGGACCCAGGAAAGCACAAAGCACTCATCAGAGTCCCATAAGTGGCTCCCTACACACCAAATCACTTCTCTACCTACTAGGCATAATGATTTCTCAGCACTGTAATTAGCAACCCACTGGGATGACTGTCAGAGGATAGCAATAGGCTTCCGGCAGGGAAATAGAAAGCTCTAAGCCTTTTGAAAGTAGCTGGTGGGCAGGCAGCCTTCAGAGGCTGGTAGGAGTTAGCTTTGTCATAGCAGTCACATCAACAATATCATAATTTGCCTTTTAAAAACAAGTCATCTTTTTCCCTATTTGATACCAACTGCCAACATGGTTAGGAATGTTCCTATCCTTATCTACATAACTGTTCCCCCCACTCTTTCCTTTCTCCATAATCATCGTCATGCCATCTCCATCATTATAATCATCATTATAACACGCAGTCCCACCACACTAGCTTCCTTCTCCCTATTTCTAGCATTTTCATCATCATTACTAAGATTTGGATTATACAAAAGCATTTACAAGATGCAAAAGTGTGTGGTACTGAGGTTTGGAGCCTCAGGTTAGCCCTTATGAGCTCACATTCAATAATAAGCAATCTAGAATATGGTCAGTGGACAATTGAACATGATGGAGAGGAAGAAGGGGATGAGTAAAGGGAAAAACAGAATGGGAGTGAAAATAGGGAACTTAATCTGTGCCCAGCACAGCCCAGGTTCTGTGTAGCAAGGGGTGATGGGAAAGGGGATGATGAGGATGAGTGAGAGCTGACCTTTAAGTTAGGAAGACTTGGGTTCAGTTTCCACCCTTGGCACCTACAGTCTATGTGAACCTGGAAAATCATTTAATCTTCCCAGTGCCCCCCCCCAAGCAATTCTGTAAGATTATAAATTGCAGAGCATATGCTGTCATTGGTAGAAAGAATTTCCTCACTGGGAAACAATGAACTCATAGCTCTAGTCCAAAAAGAAAAATGATGGTGTTAGTGATGGGGAGAATGGTGGCAATATGGAAGACTTGTATGAACAGATGAGAGATTCAAGATGCAGAATGAGACATACATCTTTGGACATGGCCAACGTGGGAACATGTTTTGCTCAACTACTCATATTTGCTTCAAGAGTTTTTCTTCTTGTTTTTTTTCCAAATGGAAGGAAGTAGGAGGGAGAGAAAAATATTACTTGTAATTTGAAAAAATAAAAAAGTTACATGAAAAGAACGATGAAGATGTTGGTGATGGTGATTATAATATGGTGATAATGATGAGATTGAGAAATGACAAAGACCCTATTTTTCCAAAGGTAAAAAAATTGGAGTCCTGAGCTTAGGACTTCATCTCCAAGGAAGGGTGGTCCCTTTGGTCATCAACAGTCCACAGGAGCATATGGTGGCACAGAAGTCACTGTCTGGACATCAAAAATAAAACTTGAAAATTGCTATTCCCACCCAGCAACCAAATGGGCAGCGCCCACCACAAATCGCTGGGCGGGAGGTAATTACAGGCAGCCCTGGGGATGATCTAGTACTTACTGCCCATCCGGAGCTAAGCCAGACATAGGGGACCTCTGGGACCCAGCCTGGACTTGGGCCAGAGTTGTTTCTAGCTAGCCAGAAACTTCTCTCTAATATCCCTCACCTCCTGCTACCACTCCCATCTTCTGGGTCAAAGACCCAGAGAAAGAAATAGGAAAGAGCCCCATAGATGCAACCACTTTGCCTTTTTGGTGACAACTAGTGTGGTGACATATTCAGTCAAATGTGGATTTTTGAGTCTGACTGGGACATCTAATAGTCCTGTCCTTTGGTTTTAGAATGCTGTAAGGGGAGTATGGCAAAGTGGGTTTTACAGCATTAGGTGCCTTCAAAGCTGGATATTATTAATCTAGGAGTGGTTAAAAAACCTGTATTTGAAGTCAGGATGGAACAAATACAGGAGGGTGGTAAATATTTAACAATCAGATTGGGGGGGGGGGAGGAGACATACCATATTTGTAAATTTAATCTCTATTAAACTAATTTCTATCACTTTCTCAAGTCATGACAGTCACCCAATAAATCAAGTTCTGATTTGTTGCATTTGCCAATTTTGAGTTATAAATGCCCACACTAAAAATTTAACAATTGGCTCTAGAGAGCTGGTTTGACCTGGCTCCAGCACACACTGAAGTGCTCCCATAAGTGATTTCCAACCCCTATTCCCCTGCTTTTCCTCTGAAGTCACCTTCCATTTCTACCACATGTACATAGTTTTTTGCCTGCCATTAGAATATAAGCTCCTTCAGGGCAGGGACTTTTTTTTCCCCTTTTCTTGGTATCCCAACACATAGCAGAATGCTGAACACACAACAAACCTAATAAATGCCTTTTGATTGACTGAATGTCGGACTGCTTCAAAAACATAGTCTTGTTCCCTGTTCTGGAGAGAGCTTCAGAGCTTCACCTGCTTAACCCCTGAGCTCCTAGTACACACTCCCTCCCCACCCTTTTGTTTAAGTCTTCCGAGAATGATCCATGACTTCAAGAGGCCACATGGTGAAGTAAGAAGTCAAGAAATCTGGGTTCAAGTTCTGCTTCTGTGTGATCTTGGGCACTTCCCTCCCCTTAGCACTTCAGTTCTCTCTCTATAAAATGGGGATAATGATATTTGTATTACTGACCTCGAAGGGCTACTGAGAGTAAAAGAGCTTTGGACATTCTGAAAGACAGAATGTCCCCAAAGCCACAGTGCAATTTAAGCTTTAATAGCTTCAGACCACACTGAACAGTATAATTATATATTAGTATTATATTCATGACAGATTGGCTTGCTTATGGATCCTTAGATATTTTTAAGCTCCAGTTTCATCTGCCTTTGTTGATACCATTTCTAGAACTTTCTATCTATCCCTAAATCTTCCCACTCTTCAAGATCTAAGTTGAGTCCCCAGACCTCAAAGAAGCCAGTATGGCACCCATTACTGCCCACAGTGATAGCCTACAAGACTCCCTGTCTACACCTCCTATTCAGGAGTTACCATACACTGGTTGGTGTTATCTATCTCATGTGCATAGATCCTGTCTCCCTAGCTACACGGTCAACAATTTGAGGGCAAAAGTTGTACTTTAGCCTTCTTTACATTCCCCTCAGCACTTAATGCAGCGCTGAGTGGGTAACAGATACTCAGGAAACTCTTAAATTCCACTGAGTCAGACGAGTGTGCCCTCTAGGACTCAGCTGTGATAAGAGGAATGGACTTTGCCGGAGACTGGCTTCCTTCAAGGACATCTGAGATGCTAACCCAAGTCAGGTCAGGAGAGGAATGACGTGCCACCAGATAGTGGGGCCACCTGTGTTCCAGAACCCCAAGACATTGTAGCTCCTATGTCTAGAGGACACGGTAGTCAAAATATCCATAGATACCCAGCTCTGGAACGCCCTAGTGAGAACTCAGTCTCCAAATAGGACAAACTAAGCCCTTTCTGGGTGACCAGATTAAAAAATTCCCTCCTCTGAAGGCTAAATTACAGCTGTCAAGTCTTCTTCCCTGTTAGGAATCTAAAATCTCCTCACCTTATCCTCTATGCGTATGGAAAAGAGCCAGCCACCATCCCTCAATATAACACTGCCTTGGGCTGAATGTGGACCACATCCCTAAAGTAAGATCTCTTTGAAAGAAAGAAAAATAAATAGAAAGGCAATGAACAATACTGCCAATTATAGGCCACCACATTCAGGTTTCTATGAGCCACATTTGGGGGAAAAGTGTGACCTAAATTCAGAACAGTCCAGAAGCTTTTCTAAAACTTGAAGATTCCAGGTTTCTTCTCAGTTTCTCTTTTCTAAGAAAAATAAGAACAATTCTTTAAACGTTCAGGTGAAATCATGTAGACGGAGGTTTTCTGGGCCTGTGTTTGACTGAGGTACAGGACTGTTGTAGTTTATATGTGTTTATCAGAGGAGGACCTCAAGATCCTGAGTAGAATTCTTTGTAGGTAGCAGGTCTGAAGAAGGAGGGATCTGGGTTCAAATCTCATCTCAGATACTTCTAGGTATGTGACCTTGATTAGGTCACTGAACCCCAAGTGCCTATCCCTAGCCACTCTTCTGTCTTAGAATTAATACTAAGACAGAAAGCAAGGGTTTCAAAAAGAAACTCTTCATACCAAGGCCTCTCTCTCCCACCCAGACTTTATAGGGTGGCTTTCCTGGTGTGTCTAGGTTTGGGTTCCACCACATTGTCTATGTTCTTGGGGAAGTCTATGCGGGGGGCTACCTGAGCTCTTGGGCACAGAGACCACCAAAAGTTTTGTGACATCATTCATGAGACACCTTATTTCTTAGAAAACACCAACGTCAAAGTTTACAGGACCCTAAACAAAACAATAGCACCAACAACAATGACGATGATGATGACAACTCACATTTATAGAGTTCTTTAAAGCTGGGAAAAGTGCTTTCCCCACAACAACCTTGTGAGTTAGAAAATATAGGTATTTTTGTCTTAATTATATAGGCAAGGAAATTTGAAGGCAGGGATTGTTTTTGCTTTTTCTTTGTATCCCCAACACTTAACTCAGTGCCTGGCACAAAAATAAACGTTTGTCGATTGATTAATTTTCTAAGGTCACACATCCAGTAAGTCAGAAACTTTATAGGTCCAATAATCCTCCTGCCATCCTATGCTAGGGCAGCAAGGCAGAACAGTGGGTAGAGTGCTGGGCCTAGAGTCAGGAGGACATCTTTCCAAGTTCAAATCTAGCCTCAGACACTTTGTAGCTGGGTGATCCTGGGACAGTCACTTAACCCTCTTTGTCTCAGTTTCTTCTTCTGTAAAATGATCTGGAGAAGGAAAAGGCAAATAAATCACTCCAGTATCTTTGCCAAGAAAATCCCAAATAGGATCATAAAGAGCAGGATTTGAGTGAACCGACCAAACAACAAAATCCCACCCTACAGTTCTGTTGAGTTAGTCATATCCTTGAGAGGAGAGAGTATGGCTCTTTCTCTCAAAATTACTTTTGCTCCCCATAGACCATTTTTATGTTCTAGCCTATCTTTAGATCAGCAGGACTAAGGCATAGGATGAAAGACACCAAAATTACCCATGAGCTACTTAGAAGAGGGGCAGTATAGGGAACCAGGATTCAATGTGCCCTTTCTTCTGCTTTATGTTCCTTTGTCCTGATTTTTTAAATAACTTGTTCTTAATCAGCTTCTTTGTGTTGCTTCCGAAGGACTGACAGAGAATTCAGACAAGACCATCTATCTTCTACCTTTTATTCTAAAGCAGGGATGACCTAGCTAGTGATATAACCCAAAAGAATGACAGTGTCTTTGTGTAACAGGCAATTTGACCTTAAAAAAGTCCCAAAGTTTATCCTTTAGATCTAGGGCTTGTTAGATGCCTGTATCCCTTTCCAGAGCCAAGCCAAGGCTACAGGTAACCATCAGATTTTGCCTGTCTGGCTTCCTCAAGACTCTACATTATTTATGAGTTAGCAATCAAATATTTACATGGGCTTCCAAATGATTTATGTTATTTATTTCTCTGGGCTGGGGTTCTTGGCAAGCAAAGTAGGTGACTTGGAGCTGCCCCCAAGGATAGAAGGAAGAAGAAAGAGGAGGATGCTCCAAATTGGGTCGAGAATGAGCCCAGCCAGAAATGAGGACAATACTTGTTCTCTATGGTTTCTTTTTCCTTCCCTACTCATCCAAGGCTGACCCTGGCCTGGGGTATCTGTTCCACATAGCAAAGAGCAGGCTATAGGAGATCCAGGCACTTAACCAAGTATACAGTATTAGGCAGTAATTAGAAGCAAAGAATTACAACTGTTAGAGTCTCTCCCAATCAGCCTTCCACTCTAACATATACTGACCCTCAGGTTTTTGGCAGTTCCCCATCCCTGACTCTTTTTGTTCAGTCATTTTTTAGTCCTGTCCAACTCTTTGTGACCCTATTTGGTCATGAAAACCATCCCCTCCCACCGATTTGGGGTTTTTCTTGGCAAGATATTGGAGTGGCTTGCCATTTCTCTCTCCAGTTCATTTTACAGATGAGGAAATTGAGGCAAACAGTTAAATGACTTGCTTAGGGTCATATAACTAGTAAGAGTCTGAGACTGAATTTGAACTCACAAAGAAGAATCAGAATCTAGGACCCAGCTACCTTGACTTTGAAAATAAAACTGATGGCCTAGGGGAGAGGAGTTAGCTCCTTATTTCTGCAGGTGTTCAAGAAGAGGGTAGAAGACTACTTTCATAGTTACTACAGGGGGAAAGTCCAGTTTCAAGGAAGAATGAATTAAATAAACTCTGAAGTCCTCATCCCATTACTTTGGAAATCTAGGATTGTTCTGAATGAAAGGAACTCACCTATTTCAGAGTTGAGAGACATTGGAAGCTGGTAAGGTATCTTGGAGGGTAGGAAGGAGGAGATTTAACAGCAGTAATAATCTGTACTAAAAACAGTGAAAGATCATTGGTTTTGAAGCCAGATAACTTGGGTTCAAATCCTGGCTCTGTTCCTTACTAGTTGTGTGATCATAGATCAATACTTGGGACTCAGTTTCCTTGTCTGTAAATTGATAGGAATTGGATTTTGATCATCTCTAAGATTCCTACTACCTCTAAACCCTAGGAATAGTACTTTAAGCTTCCCAAAGCTTTCTTTACAACATTCCCTCTATGGTAGGGAATGGCACAGGGAATTGAGTTCCAGGCCTGGATTCAGAAAGACTCATTTTTCTGGGTTCAAATCTGGCCTCAGATCCTTACTAGCTCTATGACTCTGGGTAAGTCACTTAACTATCTATAAATGAATCTATAAAATGAACTAGAGAAGGAAATGACAAACCATTCTATTATTTCTGCCAAGAAAATCTCAAAAGGAATAATGCATGGAAATGATCAAATAAAATACTATAAAAAAAAAAGAAAATCTCAAAAGGGGCCATGAAGAGGCGGACATGACTAAACAAGAAATAAGTATTATGTTGATTTTACAGATAAAACAACTGAGGGTCCCAGAGACTAAATAAATTGCCAGCATTTATATGGCTAGTCAATATAGGAGTCAGAACCCAAATTCAGGTCTTTTGATTTCAGACTTGGTGCTCTAACCATTGGAACACAGTACTAGAGAACTGCAGATCTTCCTCTGAAGCTACTTCTACTACAGTGTTCCACTAAGGCAACTTCTTAGAGCACAGACACTTCTCTTTGGGCACATGAGTCATCCTTCCCCAGAAGCCCATGCTTGCTCCTGACTTGGATGCCTGCATTTTCTGAGCACCATATAATGATGCAGTGTGGCTTAGTTCTTAGTAGATCCTGCTGGACTGTGCAGAGTTCACCAGGGGTGTAGCCAGGAGTAGAGGAAATGGGAGAGTAGATGGTTTCTGGGTTCCCCAAGAAGGCTTGGAGGGATGCTGTGGTTCCCAGATGAAATCTGAAGAAGAGCCATTCAGACAAATCACAAGGTACTCTCTTTTCTTTGACTTTAGAATCAAAGAGTCATAGATTCAGAGATGGAAGGGAACTTGAAGATCACTAAGTGCAACTTTCCCTTCCCCCTTTCCCATTTTGTAGATAAAGATTCCCTCCTAAGAATTCAGTCCACATTGAGCCTCAAGCTCTTTCCCAGATCTAGGAGATTTCCAGTCCAAGCCTAACTAGGCAGCTAGCTAATACCACAGTTAGAGCACTGGGCTTGGAGTAAAGGAAACTGAAGTTTAAAGCCCGCCTCAGACACTTACTAGCTAGTCATTTCACGAGGGCAAGTCATTTAGCCTGTTTCCTTAGCTGTACAATGGGGCTAACAAAAGCACCTGCCTCCTAAGGTCAGTGAGAATCAAATGAGATAATATAGTAGGTGCTATATATAGATGCTTATTTTCTCTCAGTCCCCTCTTCCATAGATGTGCAAACTGAGGCAGGAGAGGGGACTTGCTCAAGGTCACACAGCTGGCAGAACTAGGGATCAATGCCAGGTGTCCCAATTTTCAGCCTACTGCTTTCTCTTCTTCCCAATCCCACCCTTCAAAGTCGTGGCTCACCATCACAACCTCCTTTAGAGGACATCAGGCCCATTTTACAGGTGGTTGAATTGAGCTCCAGAGATTGGTATAATATCACACTACTATGCAACAATGACTCAATTCAGCAAATATTGATTAATTAGGTTCCTCCATTGTTCAGGTCCCAGGGCAAAGGGTACAAAAATAAAAAATTACAAGCACTGTCCTTAAGAGCTAGGATATAACACATATAAAAAAAATAATAGAAGGTAAAGTGTAAGAAGGGCCAAGGAGAGGTTCTGACAGTGTGCTCCAGGAAAACGAGAGGGAGAACACACTTTTAGTTTGGAGAATCAGAGTAGGCTTAACGGAGCCTAAGGAGAAAAGACCTTAGCTAAGCTCCGATGGAAGAGAAAAATCTAGAGAAACCAAGAGGAGCCAAGAGAGGGCCTGATGAAACGCCGATTAGTAGGCTACAGATGATAGTTTGGGGAACAGCTAGGAGTCTAACACGGCTTCTAGAAGTACACGAAGTGGAGCATACAACAAGGGGGTGTAATGTGGACAACAAAGGAGTGGGTCGCTTGGAATGGACTGGAAAGGTAGATTGAACTCTCCAAACCTTACTCAGGCCTCAGCAAGTATGAGACCTGCTGCTAAATCCTGGTTTCCTGTTCTACGAGAATAGAAATTCTTCTGGAAAGTATTCCAAGTCATCCCCCAAACCCAAAGCTTTGAAAGAAAAGGAGATAGCAGAAGAAAGAGCAGCGGAAATGAAGTCCTGTGGCTGGCTTTCCTTTCTCTTCCCTCTCCCAGTCCCTACGGAAACAAGGCTCTGAGCCCAGGAGGGGAGAGAGGTTGGGCAGCCACACAGCTGGAATCACATCTGGTCTCCAAAGCCACGCGTCACCTGGGCTATGTGTACTGGCTGGCCAGACTCCCTGGTGTCTGGAGTGAGGAGGGAAATGTGGTCCCAGCAGGGGGGAGGAGCTGCCCAGGGACTGGTGGCCGGATGGAAGGGTGGGGACCACAAGGTCATCCAAGGTGCTTTCGAGGAAGAGAACAGAAGCTCACGGAGTTCACGTGTTGCCAAGAAATCGGGCTGTACTGCCTCCCTAGAGAGGGCAAAAGAAGACAAGGAAGGAGAAGTTAAACGCACCGGGGAGAACCTGAACTAATAATGTTCCTAGGTACCATTTGGTCCGGTTCTTGCGTCTTATGGGGAGGGACCTGAGGCCAAAAAGGTGAAAAAAACTTGTCTAAGGTCATACTTGTAAGGTGTGTCACTGCCCATTGAGTGTCCTATGGAGACGTCACCCCCTTCCTCAGCTCATAGAATTGAAAATAACCCAAGACACATTTAGTCTGGCCTCTTGGCCTGGGTCAGAACATGCTTCCTTTCCTCACTTCCCAACCTCTCTGATGGGGGTTTCTTAGCCTAATTCTTGCATATTTCCAGCACCTACAACTCCAAATCCTTAGGCTTCTTCAGCAGGAGCACTGAAGTTGCCTATTATCTTTCCTCAAACATAATCCAAAGTCTGGATCCCCCAAAGGTGATCTTGATACCTAGGGAGCAGGTACTGAGTCAGGGATCATCTAAAAGTAGCTATACTCTCAAGGGGAGATGTCTATACTCCACCAAGCAACCCAGTCATTCCCAAAAGATCAGGTTATGAGATAAGCCCTGGCCCTGCCTCTTCTCAGTGGAGGATGGTGAAGAATGAGGAGATCCTTAATGATTTCTGAGAGGATAAAGTGTTACTATGACTAAAAAAATCTCCGGGTGTGAAACTGAAGGACTGGGATGGAACCCAGGTGATCCTTTCTTCACCACTGCCACTGAAGGTAGGGATTGATGTTGGGAGTGAATATAGTGGCTAAGATAACATAAGATGTTAATGAAATTTTACTTTCCCTCAATAGCTTAAGGTACAGGAATGTACTGGAAGAAGGGCCTTTGGCCAGGGACAGAGTGCTTCTACAAGGGCCAGGAAAATGTATTTGCCTGGACATGCATTGCTCTGCTCTGCAGAGCCTTTCCCTGAAAAGGAAAGAAAAGAGAGCGAGAGCATTGTCTGGAAACAAATCCCAAACCAAGGAGAGCAACAAGTATCAAGTAGGAAAATAAATGTTTCAGACCAGTCCAGGAATTTGCAGGAAATAAATGGAAGCAAGTTCAAATATAATAACCATGGCCACACATGTCTACTGTAACACATGACTACTCAGAGTCTAAATAATCAAGCAAAATAGATTCCGTAATGAAAAGTGGTAATATGACCTCATAGGCATTCCCAAGACATGGTGAGATGGACAAAATAAGGGTATACCATATTCACAAATAACAAACAGATCCTCGTTGCATCTTGGAGCCCTCAGATCTTTAGTCATCCACAGTTATTGTAAGGGGTCTGTGAATTCATATGCAAACCAAGTATTTTTGATTGTTCCTTAAGGTCAACAAAAGATACAGTGTCAATGTCATTACTGCTTTATGGAATTCCACAATTCATATTTTTTTAAACATTAGATGGACTCATATTTGAAAATATTGGGAACCACTGGATTTGACTAAAGGAGGAACAAAATGACATCCTATATCAAGAATTTCTTCTCTTGTGGGCAAAGCCACAAATTTTCAAGAGGAAGAACAATAGACAGCATATGGATGAGGGAAAAAGAAAGTAAAGATAGAAAAATATAAAGATAATGCACTATAGACTGCCCAGACAGAAGGAGGAATTGGATAACCAGCTCTTGATTCTATAGCTTTACCTTCCCCCCCTACTAATCGCTCTGTCTCCCCTGCCTCTCCAAACACTGTATTTTTATTTTGTATTTATTCTGCACTTACTCCCCTGCCTCTCCGATCACTGTATTTTCATTTTGTATGTATTCTGTACTTACTTTCCTGCCTCTGCCATCACTGTATTTTTATTTTGTATGTCTTCTGTACTTACTCCCCTGCCTCTCCCATCACTGTATTTTATTTTGTATGTATTCCGTACTTACTTTCCTGCCTCTCCCATCACTGAATTTTTATTTTGTATGTATTCTGTACTTACTCCCCTGCCTCTCCCATCACTGTATTTTTATTTTGTATGTATTCTGTACTTACTCCCCTGCCTCTCCCATCACTGTATTTTTATTTTGTATGTATTCTGTACTTACTTTCCTGCCTCTGCCATCACTGTATTTTTATTTTGTATGTATTCTGTACTTACTTTCCTGCCTCTCCCATCACTGAATTTTTATTTTGTATGTATTCTGTACTTACTCCCCTGCCTCTCCCATCACTGTATTTTTATTTTGTATGTATTCTGTACTTACTCCCCTGCCTCTCCCATCACTGTATTTTTATTTTGTATGTATTCTGTACTTACTTTCCTGCCTCTGCCATCACTGTATTTTTATTTTGTATGTATTCTGTACTTACTCCCCTGCCTCTCCCATCACTGTTTTTTTATTTTGTATGTATTCTGTACTTACTTATCTGTGAACACGTTATATTCCCCCTTGTTAAATGGAAGCTTTCTGAGGGCAGGAACTCTCACTTTTGTATTTGTATCCCCAGCACCTACACCAGTGTCTGGCACATCATCAGAACTTAATAAATGCTATTTGATAGATTGATATGACAGGTTATTCAATTATACAGATATGCTGAAGGTCTCTCAGCTAGAAAATATTCTTTCGTGACTGGCAATTTTCTCCCTACTTCTCATCTTACAGAAAGTGAGGAAGTGGTAAACAAAACTGCCTATGGACCTTTTCTGACCAAAAAGGAAGCAGAAATACCAAGAATCTTGGGAGGGGAAGTGACCATGCCATCTTAGAGTTTGTGATAGATAAAGAAGTAGAAAGCCAGGCCCATTCTGGCATGTATCCTGGACTTTGGTAGTGCATATTTCAATGAATTCTTTTTTTTTTTAATTTAAACCCTTACCTTCCGTTTTGGAGTCAATACCGTGTATTGGCTCCAAGGCAGAAGAGTGGTAAGGGCTAGGCAATGGGGGTCAAGTGACTTGCCCAGGGTCACAGCTGGGAAGTGTCTGAGGCCAGATTTGAACCTAGGACCTCCCATCTCTAGGCCTGGCTCTCAATCCACTGAGCTACCCAGCTGCCCCTATTTCAACGAATTCTTGAATCCTAAAAACTCTAAAAGGGAAGTGAGCTCAAGAAGGATAAGAAGCTTTCAAGAATAAAATCCTTATGATGCAATAAACAATTTTTTCCATTAGGAAAGAAAGGGAGGAAGTGACTAAAGAAGCTGAGCAGAGAGCTCCTTTATGAACTTGATTTTAAAAAAGGACACTTTTTAGGGAAGGTAGCAAAAGCAATTAATTAACCCAGGAAGGATATAAAAGAGTGGTAGGAGCTTTTGAGAGTAGCATTGGAACACTAAAGCTAAGGATGAGCTGAAAGCCTTGGCCACTGTGATTGCTAAATGATTGTAAATGATCTCTGAAGAATCAAGGAGAATGAAAGAGGTGTGGTGGGGCTAGAATATGCTACATGTAGTCTCAGTTTTCACAGGGGAGGAAGGTAGATTCCTCAACCTATCTACCAAAATTCTAGAAGGAATTATTAAGACCATATTCAGTCAATAAACATTTAGTTAGTGTCTGCTATGTACCAGGCACTGTGCTAAGAGCTAGTGATACAAAGAAAGGCAAAAGATAGTCTCTGCTCTCAAGGATCTCATAGTCTAATGGGGAGACAACATACAAATGACTGTGTATGAACAAACTATATGCAGGCTAAATTTGAAATAATCAACAGAGGGAAGGCACTCGAATTAAAGGGTGATAGGGAAAGGTTTCTCATAGAAGGTGGGATTTTAGCTGGGACCTAAAGGAAGCTGGGAGGTGAAGATGAGGAGGGAGAACATTCCAGACATTGGGTCAGCCACTGTCTTGATTCAGTGGGTGTGGGTGAAAAGGTATAAGAAGATTGGAAGGATGGTTAGTATAGGCAAATCTTGGGCACCAAGAATAATGGCAGACCAATAATTGTGTTAAAAAAGCAAAATCTACTAACATCAGTCAAAGGTCAGGGGAATGCCATAGACATTTCATACTTGGATTCCAACCAGACTCTTGACAGGCCTGTCATGACATTCTTGTAATAAATATGAAGAGATGTGGCTAAATGAGCATATAGGTAGGCACATTAGGAAATAGTGAAATGAGCAGACCCAAATAAAAAAAATTGATGTCAACATGGATTAATTATCAGCTCGAAGGGAGGACTCCAGGGAATGACTCAGCAAGCAATTCATCATTGGTTCCATTTGGTTCAACATTTTCATCAGTGACTTAGATGAAAGCATAGATGGTGTGCTTTACAGATTAAAAAAAAAAACCAACAACCTTTAATAAACTTATTCTTTAAATAACAGATTCAGGAGATCCAAAGAGATTTTAACAGGTTAGTAATATGGACTATCATTCAGCTGAATATATTTAGTAGGGATAAATGTAAAATTCTACATAGTTAATCAATTAGTCAACAAGCATTTCTTAAGCCCTTACTATGTACCAAATACTGTGCTATGGTTAGGAATATAAATATAAGCAGAAAGGCAAATTCTTGCCCTCAAAGAGGTTACATTCTAATGGGGGAAATTTAATACCTACAAGGAAGTTCAAAAGTCAGAATTAGGGATACAGGAGCATAGCAGAGAAAACCTAGAATGCAGCCTGGAGATTAATATAATTAAACAATCAACTGCTCAGTGTGACATGGGAGCCAAAAAAGCTAATATGATCTTAGGCTCCATTAATTAAAGACAGAATGTCCAAATTCAGGCTGCTTAGAATCATGTCACCTTCTGGTTTGATCAGTTGTAGCCAGAATTTTTGTGCCACACTTTAGAAAGAACATTAACAAACTGGAGTGAGTAGCCAGAGGGTGATTGGGATGGTCATTCCCAAACCATATCATGTGAGCAGCAGTTAAAAGAACTAGGTCAGGAACAACCTCCAGGAAGTGATGCAGAGCGAGAGGAGCAGAACCAGGAGAACACTATACACAGAGACTAATACACTGTGGTATAATCGAATGTAATGGACTTCTCCATTAGGGGCGGTGTAATATCCCTGAACAATCTGCAGGGATCTAGGAGAAAAAACACTATTCATAAGCAAAGGATAAACTATGGGAATAGAAACACCGAGGGAAAGCAACTGCCTGACTACAGCGGTTGAGGGGACATGACAGAGGAGAGACTCTAAACTAACACTCTAATGCAAATATTAACAACATGGAAATGGGTTCGAATTAAGAACACATGTGACACCCAGTGGAATCACTCATCGGCTATGGGGGTTGGAGGAGAGAAAAAGAAAATGATCTTTGTCTTTAATGAATAATGCTTGGAAATGATCAAATAAAATATTATTTAAAAAAAAACTAGGTTGGAGGTCCAGGAGAGAAGACTCATGATCAGTGGGGATGGCGATGAGGTGATAGAGGTATGATATAGTCATTAAATTCATGGATGGGTACAAGGTGGGAGTTGTAAGAATCCGAGTGAGTACCTTTATGCTTGGTCCTAAGAGACAGAACGAGAAGGGTAGAAGTTACAGAGAGAGATTTGGGTGTGAGGGAAATTGGCTAGATTATCTTTTAATTACTCTATCACTGATAAAACAAAAGTTCAATTTTAATACTAGCATTGTTCTGTTGATGGCATATGAGTACAAGTTATGAAATTCTAGAGTCTCTGAAGAACTGATGATAGTCATCCAAAGAGTAATGGAGAGCTACCTGGTGGTGATCACAGGTTGTAACACATTATAAATGAGTAATTACCATGGAGAAGCAGTGTAAGAATGCCATCAAAGTGTAATTGTATATTTAAAAAAAAGACATGCTGGTCATATAGTAAGAGTGAGGGATGACTGATAAACAAAGCCTCTAGAATCCAATGGTCTCCACTTAATATAAAGATGACATGAGACATGACTCTAGCATGTTGGGGGAACAAGAGTCTCACAGGATAGTTTGACCCAAGGGGTGTTGTGCCTGAATCTATCTGCATTGTTGAATAGAACCCTCATTATTGAATCATTATTGAACCCTCCCTCAAGATAAAAGAACTAATGGAATTTTAGAGTATTGGGGGGGGGGAGAATAATCCTTGCTAACAGTGAAAGTTGCCCAACAATGGAAAGGGCTACCTTGGGGAACAGTAAACTATAATATTTAGACCTCTCAAACTACCTCCAGAGTTGATGAGATCGTGTCAAAAAGGCACCATATCAGATACACATCCCTAGAGTAGCTCAAAGAGACTTTCTCATAGACTCCTCTAATAGAAGACTGGCCACCAAACAAGAGGGAGGTAGTTACAACACACAAGAAGCCTATGCCAAGGTAACATAAACATGACACATATATGCAAATCCCCTGGATGACTTTCTGAGACTCAGTGTCCTGGCTTAGATATGTATTGGTATGCTCACCTTACAGAGGATCCCAATAGTGTAATTACACCTTTCCCAAATCCTAGAACAGAAATGCTTATCCTTTTTTTGTGTGTGTGTCATAGACCCCTTTGGCAGTCTACTGTGTAAGAATTGAATTAATATTTCTACCAGGATATATATCTTATAAAGTTTATTAGAAAGGGTAGATAATCAGTTTAAATCTCATCATTCCTATAAGTAACCTAATCTGCCAGTCTCTTCCTCTTTTCCCCTCACCTCCCTGCTCTGCTCCCAAGTCCCTCCTGAGTCCACTCCCAAGCAAGAAGCCCCTTCAGGACCTCCCTCCTCACTCTTATTGATGCATAGCATGTAACCTGGAGTAACTGTGTTATGTCTGGAACGTTAATGGACAGGTCAAGCTACTCAGGAGGGGAAGAGAACGAACTTCCTTGACACAACTGAAACCTATGGGCCTATTTTATATTGAAACATAGCTATCAAAATATTAAAAAAACAATAAAAACAAGTTAGTGGACCCCAGATTAAGGACTCCTATCTTTTTAGGGGTTCATCTGACCCTAGGTTGTTTTCCAAAGATAACCAAAAACTGCCCTGAAACTCAGTAATAGGAACCAGTCTATAACTATTGGCTCTGTGGGCCAGCCTTCCTCATCTTTAAATTCCCTTCTATGTAGTTTCTCTCCTCAGGCCCTCAGTGATTGTACTGTGTATTGAAGAGTTCTGACTCAGTTCTCAATCTTCTATTGCTCTTACCCAGGCTGCTGGTGAGAGATCTTGGATGCCTGAATGATGACTTCATAAAGGTGTTGTAGGAGGGATTCCACTTAGGTATGGGTTGGACTAGACTTCCTTTGGAGATAGCTCTTCCAACTTTGAGATTCTACTACTCTAAGTCTCTTTGTTTTTTATTGCTGCCAGGACAGAATGCAAACTCAACGTGACATTTGAGGTTTTCCAAAGTTTGACCCCCAAACTACCTCTCCCTCCTTTTCTCTCAACATAAACCATCTAATCCAGACATTTCAAATAATAGTGCAATCCTGCTTCTATGCCAATGGTGCCCATATAGCCCTTCCAAAACCCCTCAGAAGTTTGCAATAGGGGCCCAAGGGATTCATCCTAAAATTCTTTAATGGCATTTTGAACAGTAGATAATTAACCAATTATGTTATTAATCTATTTTTCCTCTATGATGAAAAATCATATTCTTGTTTGAAGCATTATAGGTTTGTTTCAAAACCATCATATTCATGTATGCAATTTTGGTACTTGTGTAGCAACTACATCAAACTCTGATCTCTCCTTACTAATTGAAATGTGTTCTTGCAGCTTCTCAACTTGTCATCAAAATATTTCCAAACTTCCACAGGTGCAAACTGATTCCCAATTGATAGTCACATGCATCCATATGCCTTCATCTGTGCTCTGTATATTGCACCAGTTCTCTTGTTCTCCTCTTTTACTGTGTAATTTTACCTCATGAGACATGTAATCATGTGATTGAGATATTATGAATGTTTGTGTTCTTGAAGTACAAATGTCAGACTTTGAAAACCACGATTACTGGGCATACACATCACAAGCCATCTTGAAACTATCACAAATCATCACAAACATTCTACTTATCTTGCCTCTCATTGTAGTGTGAAGGTTGTTTTCTAACTTAAACTTATCTTCCATTTATATTATTATTCTTTTGTCTAGCAGATTTTCAAATGAATTGGATGGTGACATTAGACTGTCATTAAGGGACATTTCTGTGAGAGTGTAGCTGCAGTTCCAGTGATAGAAGAAAGTCATATTTGAAAAGATTCTTTCCTTACAAAAGTTAATTTATATATAAGCATTACTTGTATGTACAATTGAATTTCAAGTCCATTTATAATTTTTTTAAAAAATAGAATCAATATTAATTACTTAGAATCAATATTAATTACTGATTCCAAAATAGAGGAGCAGAAAAGGCATACCAATTGGGGTCAAGTGGTCTTGTCCAAGGTCACACAGCTAGGAAGTATCTGATGTTAAATTTGAACTCAGGACCTCCTGTCTCCAGGTCTGGCTCTCTATTCACTGAGCTACCTAACTATAGAAAAGTAAATATGTTATGTCATAACTAGTCATGGATCTGGTGGCTAAAATTAAAAACATGAAATTTTACATCTCATTAAGAAAGCTTGTAAAATTCTCCTGACATTTTCTACCACATATTCATGTAAACAATCAAATTTATTTTATTCTTATTTTAAATAAAAATTCAGAAATAATCTTTATGCAGAACCAGATTTAAAACCTTATTTCTAGTTTGCCAAAAATATTTGGCTTGCCAAATATTGCAAATCTCTGCTCAAATAAAAAAAGTCCAACATCAAAATTAAGTTTATGTGTGCTTATTATATTAAATACCTTGCAAATTATAGTTTATTTCATTAAACTGTTATTTATAGTCAACAGAATTTATAAAATGAAGAAATTTGACATAAAGTCTTACAAACTATTTTATAATTTTATGTTTAGTGTTTTCATAATTATAGAGTTATTATAATATAAATTTTAATTGGGATCCTTGGAGAGCAAAAATCATTATTGTAGTTATTGTAAGCACTTGAAAAATCTAAAAGCTTGTCCTATAAAATATTTGGTATGAAGGCAGCCCCAGACCTACAATGATATGAAGGACATTCTAGATCCCCAAGATACACTCATCTGGCTCACCATGAATCTGTCTCAGAGTTCGTACCATAGTAACTGCTCAAGACCAGACTGAATGAAAATGGTGGTCATGGGGCTGAAGGTTTCTGAAAGCCCCAAAATAGTCCTGGGAGGTTCTTTTGCATAAGCTACCCTGTGGAGTTCCCCCTTCATCCTACCTCCAAAGATGGGTGGTGACATGTGGACTTTCCCCTCCTGGGTTTCTCAACAAAGTATTTGAGTCAGGTGCTTCCCCTGAGAGCTCACACACTTCCTTTCCTTTACCTCCTCCTCTGAGGGAGCATGGTACCTTTGGAGAGAATGAGAATAACTGATTGGAACCCATGTTTCTTTTGCAAACAGTCCCACAGTCAAAACAAGTGCCTTTGAATTATTGTTGACCCTAAAAAGTGGAGAAACACCACTTGCCTGTTTAGTCTACCCTAGTCACATAATTCCTACCTTTTGGAAAAAATTAATTTTGTAAACATTGGTTAGAAAAGTGAATAAGTGATACACCTAGATATTGTCTTGGTAAACTAGCAAGCAGACACCTTAAACAGATACCCTTCTCCAAAGACCTGAATGCCTACAGTATCAGGGCCAGAATCAGGGACAACTTTCAAGCAAACTACCATATTGGTCCCAGCCCTTATATTCTTCTAGTCTGGTAGGAGAACAGAGAAGATGAAAATGTAGTTCCTTGGCTTGCTCACAATCTGTCTAGAAAAATGAGGCCAGATATTCATAGAAGAAAAGTGAATAATACAAAGTATTTTATGATTCAATTACATAGGAGAGACTATAAGTACACTACGAAGTCGAAAAGGGTGAATTTAGTATGGGATGATAGAGTCAGGGAAGCTTCTTAGAGAAGGTGAGATTGGATCTAGGCTTTGAAGGATGAAGAACTTGGGAAAACATAGAAAACAGGGAAACAATCTGAGTGTATATACACAATCATGGAGTTTTCAAGGGTCGGTGATGAGAATGGCTTAACTTAAGTGTATGCTGTAGGCAGCATGGTATGGGGAAAGAGTAACAGATTTAGAGTCAGATATGGGTTCAAATCTCTGCTCTGCTACTTACTACCCAAGTGATCTTAGTCAGATCTTTCTGGGTCTCAGTTTCTGAACCTAAAGTAAATTTATGTTTACATTTTACTTTTCTAAAGTAAAATGAAGCAGTGGGGCTGGATGATTTGAAAGGGTACTGTCTAGCTCTATGATTCTTTGATCCTACATTTTGGGGAGAATGGGAAATAAGGTTGGAGTTGGGTCAAGTTTGGTTGCTTTGAAAAGCCCTCTCATATTTACCCCATCTACCAAATTCAAAGATTCAGCCTGGCTTTCCAAACTTTCTTTTTTGAGAGTTCTGGTTTTCCTTGTTGGAAAGTGGGAAGGTTTTCTTCTTTACTTTCTGGAAAGATCAGATTAATGGTGTACTCAGAGGCTCTGTGTTTTAATTGATGGAGGACTCAGGATGTTTTGTTTTCTTTTTCTTCTTTGGACAGCTCTGCCTTCCCTAGGACATACCTGGAAGCAGATGCCCAATTATAAATATCTTCAGGTAAGTTTTCTGTGTCTGTAGCTCAAAGGACACCTTAGGGAAGAAACTATATTTCATCAGATCTGAAATCTCCTTTTCCTTCACACTGAACCCAGAAGGGCAAGTAGTTTACACAGTGGAGCATATATTACACATCAAATGAATGAATTTGAGTGTGCAATCTCTTTCATACAGTGGCAATTGGGGAGGTGGAGAAATCTCCCAGTCTTCTTTCTTAACAACAGCCTCAAACATCCTGTGATTTCACACACACACACACACACACACACACACTCATGCTGAAGGTTCAAAAAACTGTTGCTTTTCCTCATGTCTTGAGAGTCCCCAAGTCCTATAGTTATAAATATCAGAGCTAGTCTTGTATGGGTTATTTGGCTGGTCAGTCCCTTGTCCACTCTCCCCTCCTTGTTCTATTTATTTTTCTTATCTTCGATGATCATATTTGGAAAGAGAACTATTTTCACCCTCTCTGAAAACATTTTTTCCTTGTACCATGAGCTCAGCACACTGTCAGCCATGGGACTGACCCCACTGCCTACATGCCAAAGGAGTTAGCTGGAAGGGGTGAGAGGCCAGGGAAATAAGAGCCCAGTCAGAAAGAAGCAAAGATGTCCTCTTGGGCTTAGCTGTCCAGCACGTGTGGTTCTCCAGTGTCCACATTGCTAGCTTCTACTTCCACTGCAGCTGCTTCCCATAAAAAGCAATGATATATAGGCTCTTAGAACATTCCCAGCTTCCTAAGCTCTAACCCAAAGGGACTCTCAAGAGCCCTGCTTCACTGATTCCCTTCCTCCTTTCTTTGCACAGCCCAGGCATCTCCAGGCCAGCTCTCCAGACTGCTATTAAGTCACAGCAACACTCACTTACAAAATGTCTCTTAATCAGTTTAAGTAATTGTTTTTTACAACTGTCCAGGAAGATCATAAGGCAATTGCATCATTCCTGAGCCACAGGGAATCAGTGGTGGGAGGAGTGGTCACTGGGTGACAAAGGGAGCCGCTAAGGATCATATGATCATCTTCATGCCTACAGAGCATGTTGGGATGAAAACTCACCTCTTTCCTCTTGTCATTTGTGATTCTTCTGGGATAGCGGCTGGTAAGGGAAATCTGTGCTTCCCAAGCCCACTTGAGTAATGCATAATGAGTAGATCATTTGAGCTGGAAGGAAATTCAGAGAGACCATCTAACTCTGTCATTGGATAGAGAAGGGAAATAGAGGTTCAAAAAAAAAAAAAGAAGGGACTGACCTTAGGTCACAGAGCCAGCAATGGTGGAGCCAGGAATGCAACTAGAGTTCCTGGCTCTTGGCACAAGGTTCTTTTCTTTGGGAGAAGAAGGCCAGTCACTGCATTTAAGTAATACTTCAGGGCAAAGTTGGTAGGGAAGCTAATGGGCTTTGGAGCATCATGAAAATGATATTGAGCAAATCTCAGTAGATGAGTTACCTTATAATAATAATACTTCATACTGCCCAGTAGCTTTATAGCTTGGAAAGCCCTTTCACATGTGGTATCTCATTTGTTCCTTATATCATCCCAGTAAAAGAGAATTGGGTCACCAAGACATGGTGGAGAGAATGCCAAACAGGCAGTCAGGGAATCTGGGTTCTAGTTCTAACTCTGTCACTAACTGTGAGGCATTTGGGGCAAAACCTTATCCCTGTCTGGGCCTCAGTTTTCATATCTGTAAAATGAGTAGTTAACCTGGGCAGAGTGTGGGTAGAGGTGGCAGAATGGATAGACAGCTGGCCAGGAAGTCAAGAAGATTTGTTATATTTTGGCAGCAGGTGGATGGACTTGTACAAGTCACATAAATTCTACATGGTTTAAGCTAGTGGTTTTCAACTTTTGTTCTCTTTCAACAACAAAAGAAGGTGTTGCAAACTTCCAGAGTAACTTAATATGCCATATTAAGTTATAGTATGATATTATATCATGTACTATGTCAGATTATATGATAGCATACTGTTTAAGGTAACATTAAAGTATTTTTAGCATGCATCTTTTAGACTATCCTCTCCAATCTTCAAAAGATTTGTGAGCCCCTAAAGGGGAACCCCTGGTCTAGGTAACTCTCTAAATGGGAATCCTTTTAAAAAATATTTTTATTTTAAAAATATATTTACATGATTCATTTTCCTGCCCTCCCCCACCCAGCCGACAAGCAATTCCACTGAATTGTCTGAATGTTATCACTCGATACCTATTTCCGTATTATTCATTTTTGCTATAGAGCAATCTTATACCCATATATACAAACGATAAGTGATAAGTCATATATCTAAATGGGAATTCTTAACTTTTTTGTGTCATAGACTCCTTTGGCAATTTGGCAAAACCTATGGATTCCTTCTCAGAAAAATGTTTTTAAATTCATAAAATAAAACACATAGAAATAAAATAATTATATTGAAATACAATGTCCAAAAATGTTTTAATTCATGGACCAAAAAACATTCCTGAACCAGATTAAGAACCCCTCAGACAATACATTGCAGAGAAGGTGTCAGTCTGTACTGGTATAGGGAGTGCTCTTCATCTATGTTGAAATCACAGGTCTTCTTCCTAATCTCCTATTTGTTCAGTTTCAAAAAAATCCTTCCAGTTTTGACATCTTACAAAGCTATGTCTACTCTCCCAATTGTATAGTTCAGGAAATTTAGACTTACCTAAGGTTATTGAGAAAGTTTATGTCTTGTATAACCCAGTGGAATTGCTTGTCAGCTCTGAGAGGGGAAAGGGAAAAGGGGAGGGAGAGAGCACACATCACGTAACCATGGAAAAATATTTAAAAATAAATAAATTTAAAAGAGAAAATAAAGTTTATGTCTGCAATTTGGGATGGAATGTGAGTTCCTGTAGAGTAGAGAATAGGTTTGTTCAGTTTATTGTGACTTCTTCTTCCCTCTTCTGAAAAGGAATCGGTGTTTCACCAAACTGCCAAAGGGTTTATGACATACACAAAAAAGGTTAAGAACTCCTTTTTAGAGAGTTGCCTAGATCAGTGGTTCTAGGATCCTTTCCCTCATCCCCCCAGCACCATAGACAGCAAATTATTCACTAAATAAATATAAATCAATGCTGCTAGATTATAACTAATGAGTGGAGGTTACTTGGGACCTCACTGATCCTTGGATCTCTCAAGCCCAGAAATAGGATTTCGAACACACACGATATGCAAAATGAATTGAATTCAGTTGCTACTGCTGAAAAGAGCAAGGCCAAAAATAAGCCTCTGCCCATTTCTTCCCCCTTTCTTCCCCTACCCCCACAGTGTGCCAGCCCCACTGGAGCTGTCAGGTTCAAAGCAATCTCTGAACATTCCAGTAACTTCGTGCTCAGCAGCTGATTGGCAGGGAGAAAAAATAACTCTCCGCAGATTGAAGGGACGAGACTCCCCCTGTTCCTAAATCATTTTTTCTTTATATAATCATGTCCTTCCCTGCATCTAGGCTGGCACTTTCATAAAGCCCTTTTGTGTGTGCAGCCCAGGACTTGGTTTCTATATTTGTAGGCACAGGTGGTTAAGTGGAAGAGAGCCTGCAGTCCTCTTCCCCCTCCGCCTCCAGGCCCAGCTAAACTAGAGGTACACACGCCACATTCTTCCTCACCAAGTTCTCATGCCTATGGCCCTCCCCACCCACCCTGTGCACTCGTTCTGGGGAACCGGGCCCCATAGTCACATTTCAGCAAAATGCTTTTGATGTTTCCTGAAGGTACGGCCTTCTGAATTTTCTCCTGGCTGGCATCTTCTGTAGGGCAAGAATAGGGGCTGCTGAACCAACCTCAGTCTCAAACTCTTAACTAAAATCACCCTGTTCTCCCTCCCACACTAACTGCTGGGTCGGAGCCTAGAGCTAAGGTCTGGTGACTGGAAATAAACAGCTGTTTCATTTCTGTGAAGCACTTAAGTCCTTAAAGGCACTTAAACCTCTCTCTGCCTCATTTCCTCTCCCTCTGTAAAATGACTAATAGGATCTGCCGGTGGATGACCCCTGAAAGTACTTTGAGATTCTAAAAGGAAAGTTATTACCACAGAAGAAACTTCCTAATGGTGGGAGGAGAGGAGTTTCATCATCTCCTCTGCAGCCCAGTCCAGTAGAAAGGAAGTCTGAGGAAACCTGGGTTTTGGCCCTCGCTTTTCCAAAAAAATTGTTCCGCCTAAGGCAAGTGTCTTGGCCCCTTTCTGGGTCTTAGCAACTCCATATCATCTTAGGGGGAATCTGAAACGTCGTGATTGAACTAGTGGGGAAATATGGACAATAAGGTCCGTATGCCTTTGGCGCATGCCTGGACGCGGCCAAATAAAGTCGTTGGCACTCCTTCTTATCACCTTACCAACAAAGGGCCGGGATGTATTCGCTTCCAGATTAAATACCCCCTAGAAAGCTCCTCTCTGAGAGCAGATACCTGGGTGCAGGAATCTTTGGGTCTTATCTAGAAAACCCCTCGAGGCAATCCAACGTTTGTCTGCCGGCTATGTGATGGGAACAACACCGCCTAGTATTTTTACTTTTAACTCCTCTCTTGGTTCTCTAAGGTCCGACTACACTATGTGTTCCTAGTTATTGACACCACCTCCTTCATTAGAATGTGAATTCCTTGAGGGCAGAAACAGCATTTAGCCCCATGTTTAGTACACTGCCTGACGCCCAGAAAGTGCTTAATAATTTAGCGCTTGTTCAATTACCGCTGGGCCAGCAACCCATCATCCCTGGAATTTACCCAGCTGGTATCCCGGGAGAGGTCCTAAGCTCAGGGGATTTATGCAAAGTCAAACGGGTCTTACAGAACAGACCAATAGGCTCATTCCCCAAAGAGGAAAAGGGACTTGCCGAAGGTTACAAAGGAGTCAGTACCAGATCCAAGACTAGAATCCAGGCTATTTGACTCCTAGTCTACTGTTCCTCTCATATTCCTTAGTGCTTTCTCCACACTCATTGCCTTGTCATCTATCTACTCAGCAAACATTTATTATGTACCTATTAGATACGTGGCATGGTGGTGGATGCTGGGACTATAAAGATTTAAAAAAAGAAAAAAAATCTGTTTTCAAGAATCCTTTATTCTATAGGAGCAAAATAATGTGCACAGGTGATTTTGTTCAAGGCAAATTGAGAAAGGAGAGAGGCCTAATATCTCAGGCAAAAAGGGCTCAGCTCAGGAAAAGGTTCCTTTGAGGAGAAGATGCCATAACTGAATCTTGGAGGAATCAAAGAATGCTCTAGATGGAGGAGGTAAAGAGGGAGGACCTTCCAGGCAGAGAATGACCACCCATATTGGGGAATAGCAAGCAGATCTGTGTGGCCAGAACTCAATGTGTGTAAAGGTCAGAAAAATGAAGTCTGGAAAGGTAGCAGAGAGACAGATTGTGGAGGCCTTTAAAGGTCAGACTAAGGAATGAATTTATATTTTTACCCAAAGGCAATAGGGAACCACTGACAAATTGTGAGCAGGGCAGTGGTGTGGTAAAGCATATATCTTATTTGAAGTTTTTTTGTCAAAATGAAACATCACCATGTTGTGAGGAATCATTTTCTTTATAGACATTTGAAAGTTCACAAATTTTTTCCTAATTCAAAGGCTTTGACTGATCTAGTAAACCAAAGATATCTTCAAAGCCTTCTCTTCTCTCCCATAATTCTTAGGGACCTGAGAATAATACCTAATCTACCTCCTACCAAACTAATCCTATATGTATCTATTTAAATTATTTTATTTCTTCCAGATTCCAGATGTTACCCCCTCAAAGAAGTCTTCTGGTCCCCAGAACTTGTCACTCTTCAGCTGGAAGCAATCTCTCTGTTAATACCTCATATGTACTTTTCTGGATATTCCCTAGAGATCATTTTGTTCAACCCATCCATTGGAAAGGAATAGGTATTTGCTTAAGGTTACCTAGTTCATTGGTGGCAGAGTCAGAATTTGAACCCAAGTTTTCTAACTCCTAAATCAATTCTGCTTTACATTATAGTTATCCATGTCTGTGTCAATTCACTTTCATTCATTTTAAGTCATTAATTGTCTTCAATGCCATGATCTAGGGTATAAAATATTTGGAATCTTTCTAATCAAGCAACATAACCCGAACATCACCAAGTCCCTATGCCCAAAGGAAAGGAAAAGATCAACACTGCCACTTTCAGCTTTTAGGTTGACCATTCCCCTTTTCTGCTGCCCCAATTCCAAGGCAGCCAGGTTAATGTTGATGTCTCTACTCTGAGGCCTAACTTCATGAAAGGATATGGAAGCCCCAAGAGAGAAAACGTTTTATCCAAGGTCACACTGCTAGCAGATAAAATGAAGACAAATGGAGTAGGTGAACTCTAAATCCTTCTAAGTGAGATATCAAGTGATAATATATGTATAACCCAGTGGAATTTCTTGTCAGCTCCAGGAGGAGGGAAGGAGGAAGGGAGAGAACATGAATCATGTAACCATGGGAAAGTATTTTAAAATAAATTAATTAGCTAAAATCCCTCTAAGCAGCAAATTTTAACACACATATCATTTCTAAGGTCTTTGGCAAAACTTTCTCTAAATAAACCCTTGGCAAGAAACATGGGAGAACACATGAACTGATATAAAATGAAGTAAGCAGAACCAGGAAAACCATAGATACAAAGTCTACAAAAATAGAAATAGAAAGAATAGTGTCCAAAGAATTGAAATGGAATTCTATGTTATTACAAAGAGTAAGATTAGATCCCAAGAAGATACATGAGAATATTTCTCCTTCTCTTTTGGACAGAATCGAGGATTAAAGGTATGGAATACTGTTTAAAATGTCAGATTTGATTGATGTGTCGGTTTTATGAGGAATGACCTTCTGGAAGAGGGCTCAGGGAAAGATACCCAGGATATAACAGAAGTTAACAGGTTCCTATATAAGCTTCTTTTTTTCCTTTTGTATATTGAAATGTTTGTATCTGATGACTAAACTTAAAAGAAAAAGATATATTGGGAAATGTAGTTGTAAAAACAAAAGATAGAACTAAAAGTGCTTATAGAAAAAATTAAAATTAGTCTTCAATTTTATAGATAAGGAAGTCAAGGTTCAAAGTGCCCATGGTCACCATGGTAAATGCTGGATCAGAATCTAAGCTCAAGCCATCAATCTCTTTCCAAATCCAAGGCAACATTTATGATATTGTTCCCTCAATGCCCAGTATAAAGTCCCTTTCCTGAGACTATCCACAAACCATGTGACTATATATATATATATGTCCTTAAAATGGAAAGAACCTAGATTGGTTCTACCCACTTACTTCCAATCTGGCCATGACCTCAAAAACCTAGAGAAACTGGGGAAAGGTGAATGCTTCTATTACCCACAAGATTAAACAACAGCCCAATGACCAACTTTCCATTCTGAAGTTAATACTTAATCTATTTCAGAATAAAGGGTCCTAAATTGAATAAATGGAGGAAAGAAGGTGTTATGGGGAAAACCATTTTAACAACATTTCAAAAAATAAACAAACATTGTAAGTGTTTGGGCATGGTTGGGAACGGGGAGAGGGGAGACTATAACAGGGAGGTGATGGACCCAAGATGCAGAATGTCATTTTCTGAAAAAGTCGAACACAGGAAGTTGTTTTGTTTCACTAGGAATTTACTCCCCCAGGTTTCTTTTTCTTTTTTCCCCCCAATGGTGGAGGGTGGGGTGGACAGGATACAGAAAGGAACTAGGGATGGAATAGGAAACAAAAAGGAAAGAAGAAGAAAAGAGGGTCATTGAAGCATTTTTTTCAATGTTCTGAGAACAGAAGGAAGGTCAGATAAAATCAGAGACAAGTAGGGCAGCCTTCCAAGTGACATAGTGAAATTTCCAACCACCCTGGTTTTGCGGGAAGCCAAGTCTCTGAGAAGCAGCCTCTCCCTGGCCGCATAGGCAGGGCTGTTACTGTATCGTCTACTGTACATCAGCTGCCCTGCTCCGGACTCCCCTTCCTCGGGGAACGTTCGCCATCTAGCGGTTGCAAGAGGGGCGGCTAGGAGAGGAATGGGCTCCCGGCCGCCTCGGACTTGTCTGTAACAGCTGCGCCAACTTCTTCGATCCTGCGTGGGACTAACGCATTCGCTTCTTTGTTGAAACTTCCCCTCCAACCCAAAAAAGGAGAAGGCAGGACCCGTCAGTGATTTCGGCCCGTATGCCCGCCCACTCCTGTAATGGTTAGGTGTGCCAGGAGCAGCCCGGGGGCTCTCCCGTCCTCCCCAGGAGGGATGGTAACTGGTGCGAACAATGAGGAAACTCTCTCTTTTGCCCCTCTCTTTGTAATCTTTGCATTGAAAGCTCAGGAGGGGAGGGGGAGTGTACAGAGGAGGGGGACAGAATTAGGAATTGAGGCAGGGGAAGAGATCTTCCACTAGCGGTCTTTACCAATTTATTCATCCATCTTTCCATCCATCCATCTAGGTATCCATCCATTCATCTATCTCTCTATCTCTATCCATCTCTCTAGCTAGCCTTCTTATTTTGTAAATACATAGTTGTTTGCCCTTTATCTCCTGCAATAAAATGTGCGCTTTTGGGGGGGGTGCAGTTTTTTGCCTTTCTTTGTGTCCTCCGTGGCTGGCAGGGTCTGATACATTGTAAGTACTTAATGAATGTTTCCAGACTTGATTTGCCTTTTTCCTATTGGGGTAAATAAAAACAACAGACTCTGGTAACTAAGATTCACAGTTGTTTTTGAAAGGTGCCATCTCTCCCACACACATACAAGGTTTCCAAAGGAAAAGTAATTTCTCTCTCTGGAGATTTAAATGACCTCTTTAGGCAAATGCAAGCAGAAGTGAGACCTGAACATCCCTGGGTAATTTGTTTGCCATATTCTGTGAATTGTGTTATTCCCAGTTTCAGAAGCAGAGGCAGACTGTCAAGCTATTTCTATTAGAGTCAGTATGCATTCATTAAGCACCTTTTATGGGGTAGCTAGGTGGCTCTGTTGCTAGAATACCAAGCCTGAACATGGGAGGTCTTGGGTTCAAATGTGATCTCAGATACTTCCTAGCTGTGTGACTCTGAGCAAGTCATATACCCTACATTGCTTAGTCCTTACCACTCTACTATCTTAGAATTGATAAGACAAAAACCAAGAGTTTAAAAAATAAATCCATGGAGTCCAGGAGTTTTAACCTTTTTTGTGTCATGGACTCCTTTGGCAGCTTGAGGAAGCCTACCCTTTCTCACAATAATGTTTTTAAATGAAGAAAAATGGAATACCTCAGATTACAAAAGAAATAAAAGATTAGTGAAAATAAAGATGTACATAATTATTTTCTCATCCCACTTCATCAAACACTGAAATCTAACCATAGATCTTTGGACTTCAGGTTAAGAACCCCTGATCTATTCCAATTCCCTCATTTTGCAGATAAGGGAACTGAGGCCCAAAGAGCCCTTAAGTGACTCTCCCAAGATCACACACAGCTAGTAAGTGGTAGAGTCAAAACTTGAATCTGGTTAGCTGGTCTCTATGACCTTAGAGCAAAGCATTTTGATTGGTGTTGTGTTTAGGTCTTTTCTTCTCAAATTATCTTGTACCTGCTTCTCTGTGGTACTGGATGCCCATGCAGTGAGGCCATGGACATCAGGGACTGTTTTAAAATGTTAACTTTGTAACTTGAGTGAGGGGACAGTGTATGGCACATAAGTGTTTAATGAATGCTTATAAAATGGAAGTGACTTGGGTCCTGTGGCTCTCTCTGCTGTCTCTCCTGGACCTCCTAGATAGAAGTTCTTTTTGATGTTAGGCCTTTGGAATTTACTGAAATGAAGAGTTGTCCCTTCTGTTTCAACAGACGTGTTTTCATTTTTGTGTTGTCACAACTTTGGCCCAGGATAAAAAAGAGTGATTAGAACTCAGTAAAATTTTATAGCTCTGTAAACATGGATGAAATTTGGATGGACTTTTGCTTTCTCTGCAGGGGATCACTTATTCACAGTTTGGGGCCCATCTGGATATAAAGATGAGAAAATAAAAAAGAACAAGGTCTCAGCAATACCCAGCAGCGCTGCTCAGCTTGGAGAACAATGTTTACTCCTCTAGCACCAGGGAGCCATGCCCCAGATAATGACACTGAAGAGCAGGAAAGGTTCAGGGACACATTTTCAATGCCTCTCATCTTTCCCTTCCCAGTCAGTAAGTCAGCAAGCATTTATTATGTGCTTCCTTTGTGCTAAGAGCTGGAAATTTAAAAAAGGCAAAAAGGCCCCCAAACAGTTCCTATTCACAAAGAGCTCCCGCTCCAAGACAAGTGTTCAGGTAAAGGAAGGTTTCCTAAGGATCATAGATGTAGAAGGGGAGGGTTTCTTCCATTTCTTCTCCCTCCAATCTGCAACTGTTAGGCTAAATGGGGGCAACTTGCTTTGAGCCTCTGATCTCTAAGTTGTGCAACAGAGAAAATAGTAATAGCAAACATGTTATACTGTTGTAGTGTTCAAAAGCGGCTCAGTAGAACAGTGGATCAAGCCCTGGGTCAGGAATCAGAAACACTTGAATTCAAATCCAGCCTCAGATACTTACTGTGTGATCCTGGGCAAGTCATTTGGCCTCTATTTTCCTCAGCTATAAGATGGGGATCATAAAAGTACCTATGTTCCAGGGTTGTGAGGATCCAATGAGATAAATATGTGTAAAGAACTCAGCATAGTTCTTGACATATAGTGTTTTAATACATGCTCATTTCTTTCCTTCCTTCAACAAACATTTATTAAATATCTACTCTGTGTAAAGCTAGGTACTGGATGTCATAGGATTATGGCTTTAATGCAGGAAGAGATCTTAAATGTCATTTAATACAACTCCCTCATTTTACAGATGAAGAAACTGAGTCTCAGAAAGGCTAAGTTATTTGCATATACACAGACAATAATTTCCTATGGCAGGATTTTAATCAAGGCAAAACTGAGTGACAGGGAATATGATGGTGTTAACAAAAAATGTGAATTTTGGAAAGAAGGATGGATTTACAGAAAATCAGAGATTATATTTTAGACATGTTCAGTTTAAGAGGCTAATGAGATGTCCATCCCAGTAGAGATATCTAGCAGATAACCAATGATATGAGACTGTAGTTTGGGAGAGCAGAGGTTGATATGTAGATTTGGGAGTCATTTGCCCTAAGATGATACACTTGAACCCATAGGAAGTAATTAGATAACAAAGGAAAAGAATATAGAGTCAGGAGAAAAGAAGGGTAATGTCAAAGTATAGAGGAATACACATGATCAGCTTCTGGGACCTAGATGATCCTAGTAAAGGAATGTTCAGACAGGTATGAATAGAGCCAAGAGAAAGCAGGGTCAAGAAAGCCAGAGGAGGAAAGAAAATTCAGAAGAAGGAGATCAACAATGTCAAAACCAAAATCAAGGTAGATGAGAATAAAGAAAAGGCCATTGCATTTAACAGTTGAGATTGCTGATTATTTTGAAGAACCTTAAAGTTTACAAAACCCCATCCTCACAACTGCTCTTTGAGGTAAAGTTCAAATGTTATTATCTCTATTTTATGAAAAAAGAAACCCAAAATTTAGACCACTGAGGCAACTTACCCCAAGTCACACAGATAAATAAGAACTTAACCTGGACTTGAACCCAGAGATCTAAGTCCAAGAGAACAACAATAATTCCACCAATAAATAAAAAATCATGGAAAGACAGAATGATGAAGCTAGAAAGGCAGAAGCCCTTATAAGAGGGGAGGCTTAGCGATGGAAAGGGACCTTACAGATCTTTTGGTCCAGTCTCCTCATTTAGCTTTTAAAAACAAGTTTTATTGATGTCTTTTGTTTTCATATTCCAGTCTTTTCTGAATATATCCCTCTAGTTCCTCCAGTAAACTTTCCCTTGTAATAAAGAAAAAAGTTAAGCAAAACCAACACATTGAGCATAGTTTGACAGTGTGTGCAACATTCCACACCTGTACTCCCCAACCCTCACCAATAAAAGGAGCGAGTATTTCCTCCTCATTTCATCAAGGCCAAGAACAATAATTATCATTAAACAGCATTCAATTTCATATAATTATTCTTTTCATTGTCATCATTTAAATCATTTTTCTTAGTTCTGTTTACTGCATTATTTCATATGACTTCCTATATTTCTCTGAATTCCTTATATTCACTATTTCTTATGGCATATTTTAATATCCCACTACAATCATATAGTGTAATGTATTTAGTACTTTCCCAGTTTGTAATTCTTTGCAACCACAAAAAAGAAGCTGCTTTAAATTTTTGATATAAGTGTTTTGGCCTCCTTGGTATATTTGCCCACTAGGGAAATTTCTGAATCTGAGGGTATAGTTTAGTCTAGTCACTTTTTTGTATAATTCCAAATTAAAATCCAGAACAATTGGACCCCTTTATAGCTCTACCAATAATATATGAGTGTGTGTCTTCTTGAAGCCTCTCTAACATTGATTATTCCATTATTCCCATCTTTTGTCATCTTTGCCTAACTGCTGAGTGTGAGGTAAAACCTCAGTTGTTTTAATGATAATTCCTCTTAATATTAGTGTTTTGAAGAAATCATTCATATAGTTGCTAATAGTTTATAATATTTATTTTGAGAACTGTTTGCTTATATCCTTTGATAATTTAACAGTAGTTATTTGTTATAGATGATTCTATTTACAAGAATTCCTTATATAGCTTCTATATGAGATTTTATCAGAAATATTTGATGAAAAGATATTTTTACCAATTGAGACTTTCCTTCTCCCTTCCCTTGTCATTTTGTTCACGAAAAAGCCTTTTGATTTCATGTCATTGAAATGGCCCATTTTATCATTTCTGGTCTCCTTTATTCATTGTTTGGCAAATAATTCTCCTCAGCCATAGTTGTAAAAGGAACCTTTTTCCATTTCCCCCCAATTTTTATACTAGGTGACCTTTTGTATTTTGGTCAAGTAACCATTTGGAACCTATTATAGTATATTTCCTAAGATGCCGGTCTATACCTTTTTTTTTCTTTTTCTAAAATGCCTTTCTGTTTTTTCAGCAGTTCTGTCAAATAGAAAGTCATTCCAGAAGTAGCTTATGTTCTTGACTTTATCAAATCCTGGGTTACTGAGTTAAGATTGTTTTAAATTCTTGCTTTCCTGGTCTATTCCTAATCTGCTTTTCTATTTGTTTTAAACCAATGTCAAATAGTTTTTTATTACTGCTTTGTAAAATAGTTTGCAATCTGAAAGTGTTATTCCCCCTTCACTGTTACTTCAAGAAATTATTTTATTTCCTTTGAAATTTGTCCTCCATATGAATTTGGTTATTTTCTCCACCTCTACAAAGTAATTTATTGGTCAGCGGAATGATGAATCATGAAATCTAGAAATTAATTTAGGTAAAATCATCATTTCTATTATATTGGTGAGGCCCAAACATGAACAGTCAATATTCCTCCAATTATTTTTCTTCCTTTATTTTTGTTAAGAGGCAGAGCTAACAAGAATAGAGGTCAGGAATTTAATTTATGTGAGGAGTAATCATCCTGAATAGATAGAATGAACCCAGATTTTGAATGTCTAAATCTTTGTTTCTCAATTCAAAGACTAGAATAAACTACCTGTTTATTACCTTTCTGATACACTTATTATATGTTATTGTGTATTACAATTATCTGCATTTATATCTTACCAAGCTGTAAAATGTTTCAAACTTTTCATATCAATTAACAATTTTCTTTCCCTTTTATCTCTCCCCTCCATTAGAAAAATAAAACCATGGTAAAATTATATATATATATGTATATATATATATAATGTATCTATATATACACATATACATATATACATGTGTGTATTTTTATATATGTACACACATATATACACATGCAAGAAAACAAATTCCCACATTGGCCATATTGAAAAATATGTCTCATTCTGTATCTTGAGTCCATCACCTCTTTGTTGGTAGCATTCTTCATCATTAGTCCCCTGGAATTATAGCTGTTCACTACATAGATCATAGTTCTTACATCTTTCAAAGTTGTCTTTGCAATGTTATTATTGTATAATCTCAGCCATTCCCTAGTTGATAGGTAATCCTTTGGTTTTCAGGTATTTACCACTCCAAAAAGAGATGCTATAAATGCTATAAAAGATCCTATATTTTCATACATATTGGTCCTTTTCTTCTTTCTTTGATCTCTTTAGAATGTAGGCCTAGTGACTTTTGAGGTAAAGCTCCAAATTGCTTTCCAGAATTACTGAACCAATTTACTTCATCACCATTAGTGCCATAAATTTTAGATTGAGGTGAAATACTGTAAACTTCCCTTTGCAACTGGTTTGAGATCTGGTCCAACTTCAGATTTTATAGACGAGCATTTATTGGTGGGTGTCTGTTCTGTGCTCAGTGCTATGCTGAACCCTACAGAGGTTATATAGAAGTATCCCAAATGTCTTTCTAATACATGGAACTAAGGCATAGACCGTGAATATAGTGCAATTTCTTTCTCTAAATCATTCACTAGGATCTACTCAACAAATGGAAGGCTTTCCTCTTGTTCCTTCAATATCTCACAGATATCAGGACAAGACCACTTCTCTTGGGCAAGTCTTCTTTGGTAATGTGTTATAGCCTATTCACACAAGCTATGCATGTCTTTGCTGTCCTTAATGACCTCCAACTGTAAGTCCTCGTAAAGGGTAGTGTGCCATGACCAACAATTGAATTCATTGGAAGAATATTAATATTAAAATGATGATTAATAATTTCAAGGAGAAATTTAGGGTCATTGAGGGTTGTGAGCAACATCCTAGAAGTGGTTCATCTTGTTTTGCTAATCATTTCTGGACCCTGCTCACTATATGCATGAGGTATAATATAAAGGATGTTATTAAAACATTATATATAGAAAAGATAAGTTGGTCTGTAGCTGAATATGTAGCCATACTCAGCTGGTATCCTTGCAAAGGCCAAGGATCTAGTGGAAAGTTTCTAACCTCTTGGATGGCTCTCCTAAAGTGGTTTTATAATACAACATGAACATGAATTGTACAGTCTTGTCCTTTATTACATTTTCAATGCCTTCTCTGTGAAGAAATGCTCAGCCCTTGGGCCTTCGTTCTGTCTGGATCCAGTCTGCCTTGGACCATGTTGATGGTTCTCAGACTCGGGGCTACCACAATCTGAAAGATTGCTCGTTCAACTGTGGTTGGCTGCATTTTGGATGATGAAGTTCCCTGGGTATGGTTGCTCGAAGTCAGGCAGCATCTCATAAGTTTGTAAGGATTCACATCCAGGGTGGCTGCACAAAGTTCTGGGTAATGGGTGGTTTGGGGAGATGTAGGGGACATCACTTTAGACCCTAATGTCTCTTCACTGATCATAACTTTAGTCTCCCTGGTTCAAAGGACAATATCAGCTAGAATCATCTAGTTTCTAGGTTTTACTCATACTTGGTTCTCTTCCCACTTTTCTGACCTTTCCTCAGGCTTTTTTGCTTCATTCAAGCCACACTTTCTAATCTTGGTGTCCACCTAAACTCCATCCTGGACCTTCTCTTCTCCTCTTTATACATTTTCATTTGGCTATCTTATCTGCTCCCATGGTTTCAATTATCATTTCTATGTAGATGACTCAAATCTGCTTGTCCAGCTCTAAGCTCTTTGCTGGCTTCCAGTCTCACATCTCAGTGGCCTATTAGATATTTCAGACTGTATGTCCTATAGATCTTAAAGTCAACATGTCAAAATTGAACTCAATGCCTTCCCACTCCCCTAGATTCTCCCCAATTCCTAATTATCCTAATACTGTCAAGGATACCACTATCATCCAGTGACCTATGTTGGAAACCTAGATGTCAATCTTGACACTCTCATTCACACATCAGTTGTCAAGTCCTGAACAGTCTATTTTCATATCATCTCTTGGATATCAAGGGATATCATCCCTTTTCTCTGACTGCCACCACTGTTGTAAAACGACTCATCACTTCATGCCTGGATTATTGCAATAGCCTACTAGTTTTTCTGCCTATCACAAGTCTCTCCTCCAAAACATCCTCCACTCAGATGTTGCTAATCTTCCAAAAAACAGATAGATCTCCTTCCCACTCCATACTCCATTCAACAAACTATAGTAACTACCTATTACTTCCAGTTTTAAATATGAAGTCCTCTGTTTGAACTTTAAAGCCTTTCATATTCCAACCCAGTCCTACATTTCTAGTCTTATACCTTCCACCCCAACTTGTACTCTTTGAACCATGGCACTGGCTTCCTTACTACTCCTCACATACTCTATATCTTGACTTCAAGCATTTTTCTGGCTGTCCCCATGTCTGAAACTCTCCCCCTCCCCATCTCTGCCTCCTGACTTCCCTACTGTGGAAATATCACCACTAAAAGTCTCACTTTTTGAGGCGATTAAATGGAGATATAGGTCTGGGGACAGGAGGTCCGAGGTTCAAATGTGATCCCAGATGCTTTCTAGCGATGTGACCCTGCACTTAACTCCCATTGCCTGGCCCTTATAACTCTTCTGCCTTGGAACCTATACACAATATTAGTTCTAAGGCAGACGGTAAGGGTTTTAAAAAATAATAATCCCATTACATGTTAACATAACATTTTTGTGAAAAACATTTTCCAAGACCAAAAACCAAAACAAAACAAAAACCGTGAGAATGGCATGATTTTGCCTATTTGTGCCAGATGCTTGAATGTCTGGCTTCAATTCTCAGTTATATTTGTTGTTTTGGTTGAAGTATATGAGGAACATCTAGCCTTACAGAGAGTGGTAGTTGGAAAGGGGAAGCGTACTTTAATAGGTAAATAATGTTTCATTATTATGAAGAAAACAGTTTTGGCCTCAAAGTAGCCCAGCAAGGATCCCCCAGAGGTCGTTGGACCACATTTGAGAACCCTCTGCTAACCAACCCTCTAAGACTCCCAAGTTGCAGAAATGGTAGATGTAATTTCCTCCTCTGGGACCTCCCAATATCCCTGACGTTACAGGTCCAGTTCCTAGCCTTAAGTCTATCCGTCGATCACACTCTGCCTCTTCTGTCAGGCAGGCCTTCTGGACTGGCAGCAGAATGAAAATACAGCATGGTGCTTGGGGAAAGAGCTGTATCTGGAACCAGAGGAGTTGGATACATATTCTAGCTATATGACTAATTATCTATGTGACTTTGGGATTTCTCTGCACAACAGTTTCCTTCTTTAAAGGCCGACTACACTAAGTACTTTCACAGAACGAAGAAAACCTGCGCTGGTCCGTTGAGGATCCCCCCGAAGCCCACCCCCTTTGCCACTTTCGCCAATCAGCGGGCCGACCGCTGCGTGACGCCATCTCCGTGCGACGGAGGAAAGGCGGGGGCGCGGGCAGTGCACGGCGTTTCCTGGTAACTGCCGGCGCGGGACCGCGGAGGGGATGCGCGGCCCGGAGTTGTTGAGAGGCCGGGAGCCTCGCGATGGGCACGAGGTGCTGGGGCAGGCGGCCCGGCTCGCCTCCTCGGGGCTCCTGCTGCAGGTATCGCGCGCCGCCCCGGGATCAGTCAGCGCCTTTACACCGTGCCCCTTGTCCTTCGCTGCTGGGCCTGACCTAGGACTTCCCCCGAGAGAGGGGTTCGAGGAGCCGGGGACCTACCCCTGACTTCCCGTGTTCAACTTGGGGCAGGGTGGAGGGCAGCCCTTGAACCTGGAAATGGGACTCTAGTTCTGTTCATGGAACAAGGCCTCAGTACCCTTATTGGGACAGCTGGTGATGCAAGCGCCAGGTCTGGAGGCAGGAAGATCACAGTTCAAATTCAATCCCAGACACTAAATGAGTGACCCTGGGCAAGTCACTTAACACTATTTGCCTCAGTTTCCTCATTTGTAAAAAGAAGATAATAGTACCTACCTTTCAAGGTTGTTATGAAGAGTAAATAAGATAATTATAAAGTGCTTAGCACAGTGCATGGCACATAGTAAGAACTATCTAAATGTGTGCCATTATAATTCCCTATTATACCAAAAAAACAGCTGGAAGAAGCTTTAGAGATCTTGTCAAATCCTTTCATTTTACAAGAAGAAAGAAAGGGACTTGCCACTAGCAGCAAGCCAAGTGACAGGTCCAGGTTTCTAGACTCCCATCTTTTCCCCTCTGAAAATGGAAATAATAAGTTGAACATTGATATTAATCTTTAAGCACTTAATCTAAACTTTTCTCAAGAATTTTGGGAGGTCAGTATTATTTAAGCATTATTCTCCTTTTAAATGAAAAGAAAACTTAGACTTGCTGAAGTTTTTGAGTGACTTTCCCAAGGTTAGACAGCTATATTTTGAAGGGAGCCAATTTTTATTTTTTTAATTTTAAAACACTGTGCCCAGCCAGTCCAAGGAGATGGTTGAGGGAATTAAATGTATCAGGGACATCTAGGTGGCTCAGAAGAAAGAAAGCCTAGCCTAGACTAAAGGTCCTGGGTTCCAATGAGGCCTCAGATACTTCCCAGCTATATGACCCTGGGCAAGTCACTTAACCTCACTCAGTTGCCAGCCCCTTACCACTTTTCTGCTTTGGAACCTATTGTATCTAAAACAGAAGGTAAGGGTTTAAAAAAAATCAGATGGGACAATAGATTTAAAAATATACATTGTAGATTCATAAAAGATTGTGTGAGGTTTTTAAATTGCTGATTCAATCAGATGAAAAAATTATAAGTAGAATATACAAGTTGGACCATACTGTATATCTCTAAGCACTTAAAGAATTATAAAAACCATGTTTCCTATGTTTGTTTACTAATTTTTAATCAAAGGTTTTAGAGCCAAAAAGGACCTTAGAAATCTTGTCCCGTCCCTTCAAAAAATGAAACCAAAGAGGTGTATTTGCTCTAAAGATCTTCTAACTAGATCTAGTACTTATTCCTCTACACCGAGCTACTTTTGTTTTCTTCCCTCCACATTCCATTTCTCTGTTAATATGTAGTTTACATCTTGTCCTGAATATATCCACCATAACCTTCTCCAGATATGAATTCAACTGTGGAAGTTTTTTTCGTAGAGCACCCTGGGAAGTGTTTTGTGCCTACAGTTGTTTAATAAACATTTGATTAGAGATTTGCTTCTTAGATCAAAAGGGACAAGGTAAATATTTAAAGATGTTGGGAAGGAACAAGTGGTACAAGGACACACAATCTAGGAGTAGGGTAAAAACATTATTTCTTCTTCTAATATGTGGATGTAGATTTAGAAGATGATGCAATTATATCTCTTGCTTTCTTTGTACCCACAATTTATTTAGTGCCTGTGTTACACAAATTATTTAGTGCCTTGTATTTCCTTGAAAATCTCATTTGACTTGGAGGGTAGAATTGGAATATAGATAAATGATTTGACAATATCCTCAATATTCAACATTCTTTTTTTTAAACCCTTATTTTCTTTCTTAGAATTGATGATGATTATTGGTTCCAAAGCAGAAGAGTAGCAAGGGCTAGGCAATGGCTCTCTATCAATATTTAGCATTCTTAAAATGCCCTTACCCAGTCTTGTATGGTTTCTCCACTTCACCTGTGGAAATGTTGGTGATAGTTTTATATTTATATCTATATATTTTTTAACCTTACCTTCTGTTTTAGTAGCAATTCTAAGACAGAAGAGTAGCAAAGCTAGGCAATAAGGATTAAGTGACTTGCCCAAGATCACACAGCTAGAAAGTGTTTGAACCCAGCTCCTCTAGACTCCAGGCCTGGCATCTGTTTACTATGTTACCCAGCTGCCTCTATACCTATACTTCTGCAAGTATTGAGCTCCTACCAGTGCTTCCACTAGTGAGGAAGAGGGAAAAGGAGAAGGGATGAAAATAGTAATGCTTTTCATTTATACAGTGCTTTTAACCCTTTCAAATTGCTTTCATCTCTGATATTCACTCAACCCAGTAAGTGATTCAGAACTTATTTGCCCTATTTTACAAATAAGGGAACTGAAGCAAGTGATTTGTTGAAGAGGAGGCAGAGTAAAAAAGTTTTTACTCTTAGCCCAACTTAATTAATCAACCAAACTTGTGATTTAATCAGACATTGTGATTTGTGTGTTTAGTAGTAGGAACTGAAACCAGGTTTTCTGGGCTCTATCTGCTATGACACATGGCCTTTCTTAATGCTTTTTCCATTATCCCCAGACACCAACCCTTCAGTAAAGGCTTTTAAGCAGCAATGTTATGTTACTTTGGCTTAATTATCATATCTTTCCCCTAAAGTTTTGATTTATTTTGCTTTAAGAATGAAATAAGTTAGATCAGTGCCAAGTATTGAGATGGAAAGATTGAGATATTCCCCTTCCCTATTTTATAAATGGGCAGTTTGAAGTACAAACTTATTAATTACATGGCTCATTGGACTCATTAAATGAAACCTTAGTAACACCAACCAATTGATTTCTGTATTTCTTGTACTGAGTTGGCTAAGCCCTACTATATAGCTCAAATACCATATGTATTTTACTTATAAATAGAATACAGCTTTTCAGTTGGAGGGAATGTTAGTGTGGTTCCAAAACTAGATTTCTCTTTTTTTGTATTTTTACATGAAAATAACCCTTTAATAGCTCTATAATAGCCTTTTCTGTATTATAGGAGTGCTATAAAATACTTTCAGGGTACCTTTTCATACCTCCTCCAAGGATATTTAAAAAGAAAATGAAAATACAGTACATTTTTTAAAAGTAATTACTTTGTAAATTCATCTTATATTATTTACATGATTTTAATGAAATTGTATCTTTGTTCATATGACAGCAATTTCAATGTTACTAGGATTCTTTTCTAACATTTTTTTCTTTTGTAGGCATTGTTTCGTTTGATTACCTTTGGTTTGAATGCATTTATACTCCGATTTCTTTCAAAGGAAATAATTGGAATAGTAAATGTAAGGTAAATAGAAACACACTTTAGCATTATCTATAACTAATATCTCTACTTATAGTCTATAACAGCCTGTCATCTTATTTCAGGAGCTGTACATATGTTTCCCCTTGTCAATTCTTATATTGTGATGGTGTTTGTTGCTGTCATTTGTTTTTACTATTGCAGTAAGGAAAAATTGTGACTAGAGCAGTTGAGAAAATAATTGATTTGAGTTTGAATGGACACATGGATTGTTTTCCCTGCCAGCTATCCTGTTTTGTGTGCCCTCAGAGCCCCATAAGAAATTTGTGGAGGGGTATAGGGTGATTCAGTATAAACATGTCTCTGATTTAAACTATGTATTTGTTCTGACATCAGTGGAAGAAGTTCCATGAGGAGTGAGAAAGGATAGTGATTTGCTTAATCACAGAGCAAAGCAGCTAGTCCTTAACATTTTTTAGAAAAATCTAATGAGGAACTGAGGAACAATCAGAATAAAATAGTCTTTAAAATGACTGCTATGGCATAAACTTCTTTTGGTTTGCTAAAAGATTGCATACTTCTGAAGAGAACTGCTCCTCTGACATTCTATCTTTTGTCACCCACTTCCACTAGTAGAGAAAAGAAATTAATGATACTTTTAGATATAGGCAAGGATTTTGCCGTATTCCCCCACAGGACCCAGTTCAGTCCTAAACTCAGTTAAAGTTAAGCTGAATTGTACCAGTCTCATTCCAGTTGGTGGTTCAGAGTGTCACTTTGATTCTGTATACTCTCTAACTGAAACACCAGGTTCATACCTATTGACAAGAGAACCAGTGGTGTTCTGTACATCTTTACTCAAAAACATCTTTTCCTATGAAGTCTGAAGACTGTTGAATAACCTAGTACTACCTTTAGTTCTGTTTTATTTTAACCCTTACCTTAGATATCAATTCTAAGTCATAAGGGGGGCAAAGACTGGTCAATTGAGGTTAAGTGACACAGCTAGGAAGTGTCTGAAGCCAGATTTGAACCCAGGTCCTCCTGATCCCAGACCTGGCTCTCTATGCTACTTAACTACCTCTCCTTTGAGTCTTAAAGATAATCATGACCTATGTAGGTGTGCACAAACTCTTGTGCATCAACTTTGTCTCAATGCACACCTGGATGCGGCCTCTGGGAAAATTTTGATGGTGACAGTTGTATACTTTACCATCAATAAGTTGTTACAAAATCTTATTTTGTCATGTTATGACAAATACTGGCAAAATCCTGGGAATTGTTATTATGAAGAAACAAGTGCAATCATGCTGCTCCCTGTTTTTCTTCTTTAGGTTAACATTGCTTTACTCAACTATCATCTTCTTAGCAAGAGAGGCATTCCGTAGGGCATGTCTCAGTGGGAGGACAGATCGAAATTGGACCCAAACAATCAACCTCTTATGGCTAACGTAAGTTATCATTTGGTGGAGAAAAGAGGACTTAATCAAAGGAGATGCCCAAGCATTTAAGAAATCTGATGAAATAGTAGCTCCTACCTAATTAAAACCAGATTATTTTTGACTTTAGTTTTCACATGTGATTTCTTAGAACAACAGGTTATGCTGGGAAGAAGAGAAACCTGTCTGATGAAGGAGCATCTTTTGATTGCCTTAATGAACTTAATTTTGTTTTGGAATTCCTAAGATTTTGTTACTAATCATGCTTTTTGCCATATCCAGATATCCTGTAATTGCCCTGTGATACACCTAAACAGTTTCACTATTTTTTCTTCCTCTTTTTCATTTTCTTGGCCATATAGAATCAATTATTAATAAGTTAGTCTTGATGCTTTATGTCTAAAAATATTTTACTGTATCTTTCTTCAATTTTGTGTATCTACTTGGTTTCAGTTCTCAGCCTTTTAGAAGTGTCTCAGAGATTCAAGAGCTCATTACTTCAACTGAAAAAGTTAATGGCTTTCATGAAGACAGATCCTTGGGAGAGAGGCAGATGGTGATTTAGGTAGTTTTCAAATGCTGCATTTCCATAACTTTGCCTCAAGTGGGTAATTCTCTGTAGAGCTAGTGGGCGTCTATGTTCTTTTGGAGAAAAACCTGTTAACTGCTTAGTCACATTTGAGTAATTTGGAAAGTATTTTAAAAAAGAATACTGTATGTTGAATTCTTTTCTCTTTTTGAATGAAGATACTGGTCCATATATTTTTAGTTAATGGTTTAAAGGTCACAGGACCAAAATGTTTTAAGTATTTTTAATTTTCAAGTACATCTTGGGAAGCTTCTATAATTAGTTAATACAGCTGTATTTCCTGTATGAGTTATATATACTAATATTAAATTTTATATTCTGAATTCATGATAATATTGAATTTCCTTAATACAGATTTTTAAATTTTCTTCTAGAGTTCCCTTGGGTTTATTTTGGTCTTTGTTCCTGGGTTGGGTCTGGTTCCAGATCCTTGAAGTGCCTGATCCTAATGTAGTACCCAATTATGGAGTTGGAGTGGCAGCATTTGGTCTTTCTGCAGTGATTGAACTCTTAGGAGAACCTTTCTGGGTCTTAGCACAAGCATATATGTTGGTCAGGCTTAAGGTTAGTACATGGTCTACAAGGAGTGTATGAAGAAAATGCAGAGAGAGAGAGAGAGAGAGAGAGAGGAGAGAGAGAGAGAGAGAGAGAGAGAGAGAGAGAGAGAGAGAGAGAGAGAGAGAGAGAGAGGGAGAGGGAGAGGGAGAGGGAGAGGGAGAGGGAGAAGGAGAGGGAGAGGGAGAGGGAGAGGGAGAGGGAGAGGGAGAGGGAGAGGGAGAGGGAGAGAGAGAGAAAAGGTTGCATTGGGGAAAGGGGTTTTTCTAGTTTTGCACTTAAATGAATCAGGAAAGAAAATATGATATAGTGCAGAAAAGCTCATTCAGTGTCTTAGAAGAAGACTAGGTCAAAATTGACCTTTACTATTATAATTTATGAATAGTGGATTTAATAAGCAAAGTAATATTGTAAACAAACATTTAGGAAGTTTATGTGGGCTTCTCAGATTTTGCTAATTGTCCTTGTTAGTTTAAAGCTAAAGTTAATCTTTTTTAAAAATATCTTTGCAGGTGATTGCTGAAAGTCTGTCAGTGATTCTCAAATGTATTTTGACAGCTGTTTTAGTCGTGTGGTTTCCTCACTGGGGACTTTACATCTTTTCTTTGGCCCAGGTAACGTTCATACCTTTTAAGTTTTTTTATGTAACCATTATTTTTTCATGTCATTAGTTCTATTGGTTTATTTAAATGAATATTCTGTGTCCTAAGAGTCTCAGAAAAGAAGCACACAACAGTGCTACACTGTTAGTTTTGTTACTATTTCATCTTTGGGTGTTATCTCTATGCTAATGAATCACAGAGATTCTAGGTGCTTCCTCATACTTTGTGTGTTCTGCAATCCTGGCCTATTTGATAAAATTATGTAAAATTCTTCTTGCTAGTCTTAGTCAAATCTGTACTAGTTTGATCTTTTGTAATGTATTTCTCCTTTGAAAACAAGAAGGCTGGTGGAGAGGGAAATAATCTTATTCGGTTTATGTTGCTTTATTGGGGTTTTATACAACTATTTGTGAATTAGGAAGAACTTCCAAGTTAGTTTTATCCTTATTTTAAACTGTGTCTTTAAAAAGTTAACTCAAAGTTTTGCTAAATTTTGGTACCCCTTACTCTCAGTTTTTTCCTCCATAGTGTACATTCTGATCTAAATCTTAAACTCTCCTGCTTATCTCACAAATATTTGGAAAATTTTAGGCCAGGACATGGGAAAACATTTTCTTACAACATCTTGAGTAATCATTTCAATTCACCAGTGATTATTGATTAAATGGCAAAATATTGGATTTAATTTAGAAAACATTCATTAAGCACTCACTGTGTGGAGGGTGCCATGTTACTGAAGCTACAGAAGCCGGGTAACTGTGAGCTAAAATTATGTTTTAAAAATATATATCTTGTATCCTGGCTTTATAATTTATGTTTAACAGAAATAGAAAACTACAAAATTTCAAAACTAAATTTGTTTGAAATTCAATATCAGTTTTGGAAATGGAGAGTTAGTGATACAAAATGAGGTGTGTCTGACTGCTTGAGATGCTCAGCTAGATACTGCTTATAATTAACAGTGATGGCTGACCTCTGAATCTCAGGAAAATACTCTTTGACTATAAATGACCAAAAAACATGCAGGAATCTACATAAGGATGAAATGAAAGAATTGTGAAGGAATGAAGATTGAACACAGAAGATGACCTTCTGGCAGCTGTCTTCCCTTGACCACTTTACCCTTCTTCAAGTCTCCCTTAAGTTCTACCTTTTCTACAAAGCCTATCTGACCACTGAAGCCTCCAGGGAACTCTGGCCTTTTCTGAGTTGTAGCATGAATTGCCTCTATCACTCATTTGACACATCACCCATTACCTTATAATTCAATTTTAGTCATCTTTTTAATGTGTCTGAGCTCTGTCTTCCCAGGTTGTTTCCTTACTTGAGAGGGAGGACCATGTCATATACTGTCTTTGTATCATCCACAGGACCTACTCTAAGGCTCTGCACCTAGTAGGCATTAAGTAGATATTTATTGATTAGTCAGCTTGATTAAGAAAAGGCAAAACTGTAGTTATCTTCTGGTTTTTTATAGCTTTGTGATGCAGTTCCTTGAATAGCTCTCTTGGACGGGACCACACCCTGGCATAGAAGCTATTTTAGGAAAGGCATATTCTTCTTGCTTGCTAGGCTTTGAGCCAATTTATTAAGTCATTAAATAAGACCTGATTCTGAGTTCACTGCTTTACAGGAAACCTCTAAAAAAAACTCTCATTCCCCTACCCCCCCAAAAAAAATCATTTCAGGCAATTCTAGCAGGTTTTGTGTGAATCCAGAAGGAAACATCACACTTTGATATAACAGTAGAACTGCCACTTCTACTCCTGCCCATTACAATGATATACCCTCACTCTTACTGACCTGCCTCCTTCCTTTCTCTAAACTAACTGTCTTACTTGTTCCCAAGTATTAGTAGTGCATATTTAGTCAAATACACAGAATTTAAGGTACATTATATTTCAAGTGTTCATAGACCCTGACCACTTCCCTGTGGTTCCTGGCCAAGAGAAATTGCTGCCTGTCATTGTACTTAGGACTGTACAAGTACTTAGGACACTTTTAATAATACTAAACCTGCCTTTAAGATATTGGAAAGGTTGTGAACTGGAACAACCTCTAGGAATTGATGCAGAGTGAAGAGAGCAGAATCAGGAGAACATTGTCCACAGAGACTGATACACTGTGGCACAATCGAGTGTAATGGACTTCTCTACTAGCAGCAATGCAATGATCCAGGACAATTCTGAGGGATTTATGAGAAAGAACACTATTCACATGCAGAGAAAGAATTGTGGGAAAAGAAACACAGAAGAAAAACAACTGCTTGATCACATGGGTTGATGGGGATATGATTGGGGATGTAGACTCTAGAAGATCACCCTAGTGCAAATAATAATAATAATATTGGAAATGCGTCTTGATCAATGACACATGTTAAATCCAGTGGAATTGCATGTCAGATACAGGAAGGGAATGGGGGGAGGGGTGGGAAAGACCTTGAGTCTTGTAACCATGGAAAAATATTCTAAATCATCTAATTAAATAAAAATTTAAAAAAAAGAAACTTAAAAAAAGAAAGGTAAAATGACAGGTTTTTTTTTTCTTTATCATATTTTCCCTACATTCAAGCTTTTTGTACTTAAGAATTGATTGGGGGCTCTTTTGTCAAGGTAGGATGGAACAGAAAAAAATCTTGTTACAGAGGAAGAGTTTTTCTCCTCTTTTTCTGTCTGGGACTTCTCCCCCTTAGCATCAGGGGCACCACTATGTTCTTTATTAAAAAGGAAGATATGGAGATAGTGCCCCCATTCCAAGAGCTGCTGTTCAGTTTTGTAGGGGGCAGGTAAGCACTTATGAAAGTGTTCTTTCTCTCCCCTCACCCAGCCTGAGAACAAACAGTGGTTGGTGTCTGTTCTTCCTGGCTAGCCTCTGTAGTTGGTCTTTGTCTCCAGAATGGGTGGAGGGAGGAGGGACCTCTCTTATCAGTCCTCCTCCCATCCTGCCAACTATGTACTTAAGAGGAGACAGAGAGGACTGGCAGCTTCTCTGCAAATAAAACAGATGTGGGGTCTTTTTTTGTAATCATAAGTTGCGCAGGTTTCCGGAACTTATGAAAATTACTCATGTAAAGGTTGAAACCCCCCCAGTCCTCAGTATAATCAGGCACTCTTGAACAGAGCAATTGTGAATGCCCACAATATATTTTTTGGGTGGTGTTAACTACTACTGTGTCCAAACACTAATCTAATTTGTCTATTATTTTATATTGCTCAAGAGTTTTGAATAATGGTAATGTTAGAAATTATGTTCTGTCTAAAATTACTCATGTCATTTCAGCTAAGCAAAAGATTAAGGACATTTTTTACTGCTGCCCCATAATGTTCTGGGGTGCTATTGAAAAGTGGCCATGTTCTATTAGGTATAGCAATTCTCTAGTGAAGTGATTGTTTTGCCAGCAATGTTCACTGGATAAAAGAGGCTATGAAATTTTTAGTAACGATTTTATTTCTTGATTGGCATTCAAAATTAAATTTAGTAGATGCAACATCTCATCTTACTTTAGTCTGAAAAACTTTTGTTTAAATTTGTTTTTAACATTGTAAAATTCAGGTTTCTCTCTTCTTTTTTTTAGCTTTTGTATACCACTGTTTTGGTGTTCTGTTACATCATACATTTCATGAAATTATTGGGTTCCCGTGAACCAACCAAGAAGTCTCTTCCAATCTCCGGAATGACAGATCTCTTACCTCACATCACAGTAAATGGGGTAAATAACCAAACCAATAACTGTCATCTTAATTTTAATCATGGGTACTTGTTCCATTTCTGGAAGAGGAAACTAGAATTGGTTTACCCTTCTAATTAGGGTGGACTTTTCCTACATTGACTTCAGCATAGATTGTGTTGGTTGTAGAGTCACAAAGAAGGACTGTAAAAATAATGTTACTTTATAGAAAATACAGGCCTGTCTACAAAGCTTGTCTGACCATTGAAGCTCCCAGTGAACTTTTGCCTTTTCTGATCTGTAACATGGATCATCTCTATCACTACTAAGTCACTGAAAAGCTCTAATAGGATGATTTGCTAAATATGAACTGTGTCCTCCTCATTTGGGAAATTTGGAATTCTAGATATTGATGTTTGAGAATAAAATTGATCCTTTTTCTGTTCAGATCTCTACCTCATAGTTCAAGTATTGATGATTTTGGTGATAGAAGTCATAAAATTCTAAGGTTTAAAGGGACCTTAGAGGTCATTTAATAATCTAAACCCTCCCCAAAGCACAAATCTTCTTCATACCATCACCAGCAAGTGATCCTTTTGAAGTTTCTGTCTAAAGATCTCCAGTGACAGAGCTCCATTCATCTCCTTCACCCTCCCACTTCCCCAAGGCAGTTCAAGGACATTTTTTACTAATGTGGGCCAGAAAGTGCCTCCTTATAATTTTTACCAATTGTACTGTTTCTTCTCTTTGAGTTCAAACGGGATAAATCTAGTCCCTCTCCTATAAGATAGTCCTTCCGATACTTGAAGACCCCACTCAGGCCTCCTCCATTATTCTCTAGCTAAACAGGACTACTTCTCTCAACTTATTAACATGTGCCATGGTTCTAGGTCCCATCATCATCATCTTTTCAGTGCCTTTTTTTTTTAAATGTGGGCCGTAGTACCCCGTGTTTGGTCTCACCAAGATAGAGGGAAGTCAGACCAAAACTTCTCTCACTGGGAAACTATCCCAGTGTCTGCAAAGCTAAGATGGCATTAGCTCTTTTAGATGTTGCAGCCCACTTCTGACTCACATTGAGCTTTCAGTTCTCTAAACTTCCTGAATCTTTTTCACACAAACTACTCTTTGGCTACACCTCCCCCCTTTTGTACTTTATTTGTACAGATTAAAAAAAAAATCTCAGTGACTTTATGTTCATTCCTATCATAGTTCATTTCGTCTGCTTTAGCCCATGATTTCAGTTGGTCAAAATTATTTTACATCTTAGTTTTGTCATCTAGACCATTAGCTATTCCTCCCAGGTTTTAAACATTTGTACAGTTGATAAGTGTACCACTTGTTTATTCAACCATGTTATTGACACAAATGTTGAATTGGATGGGGTCAAGGACAGAAACCTGTGGTACTGTTATTAGAGAAGTCTATTCAAATTGATATTGGTTCGTTACTGAATTTTTGAAACCATCTAACATCTAGTCCACTTTCTCTTCTGGTCCACAAGCATATTGTGAAAGACTTTTGTCAGATTCTTTGCTGGAATTAATGTGTACTTTGTCAATGGCATTTTCATCTCTGTGTTTGCCATGATCCCTCAATCTTCCAGTAGCAGTTCAACAATTACATTTGCAAACTTTCCATGCTCTGGGATGTAGTTATTCATTCCAGGTGATATATACTGAAAATGAGAGTAATTGGGTGCTCTCTGACCATTTCCTTACCTCTCTTGAATTTCAATTCCTTATTAACATTTTTATTCTGCTGTTACTAGTCTGAAGGTCATTGGTTGAGAAAAATAGAAGCATAATGCAATTGAATAATTTCCCTTTATGTCAATCCTAATTCAAACTCCCTTTTCATTCTTCCTTCTCCTAAAGCAGGTATCTTATCACTGTGTTCTTGCCATTGACTATGAGCATAGCTTTAAATATCTTCTTTTATTATATTTAACATTTATTATATATCTCAGCTCATATATGCTTTATCCTTCCTAAAACTATTCTTATAAGCCTTGCTGTTCTCTTAATGCCTGTTTTTTCTTACCTCTCATGTAGACCCTTTTTAAAAGTCTGCTAGTCAATAAATTTGTGTGGTAACACTAGTATCCATGGCTCTATCATTTTTCAATATTAAATTCCATTAGGACTTCCTAGTCATAATTTCTTTCTTTAAAAAGAAATACTAGATTTATTAGGATATCTTTTATTTTTATATTGCTTAGGTTTTACCTTGTATCTTTCTCCTTTACTATCCCCACTGTCCCCCATTTATTCTTTATGATGCAAAACCAATCAAGACATCAAGAAAACCTGATGATATATGTGTTATATCATCTATACTTGTGGACCTCCACATCTGTCTTCTCATGTTTTCTCTTTGAGGCTAAACTTGTTTTTGATGCTTTGGGGGGGAAAATATTTACATTTGTTTTGTAATGATTGTCTTTCCACTTATGTTGTTGCAGTCATTGGTTATATTATTTTTCTAGTTCTGCTTATTTCATGTAAATCTTCTCATGCTTCTCTACAGCCATCACATTCATAATTTCTTATAGCATAGTATTATTCCATTACTTTCACATACCAACATTTGTTTAAGCCAATCCCCAATTAGTGGCCACCTCTTTTATTTCCAGTTCTTTGCTACCATGAAAAGTGATGCTATAGATATTTTGGTATATATGAGGCCTTTTTTATCAGCAACCTCCTTGGGTTTCATGCCTCATAGTGGAATCTATGGATCAGAAAGGATCCCATCTTTCTTGATCCCACTTTCCAGTTAGCCAGACCATTGGATTCTACCTGTCCTATATCTGAAATCTTATTAATCTGCTTCCCTAAAATTTTGGGTATGTGTTAGATAATGCCTGATGTTTCCTTTTTATCTGACAACAATTCTAAGATTGCATGGTCACTATCTCCCAAGGTTCCCTGTATTTTTATTTCATGGACAGTTCCTCCTTATTGGCCAAAATCAAGTCTAAGTTTAACAATTTCCCTAATCACTTCTTCCATCTTTTGATCCTTTGAAAGGAGCATCCATTGATTACCTTACCACATAACGATGCTATTTACTACTTTGACATAATTTATAGTATTGTAGTTCTAATAAGATGGTTTCTGAATGATACTTTGGTTAGGTTGCTCTCAATTAGTCTGCTTTTCCATTTCCATCTTTTTATCTTTGTTTTCTAGAAATAGAACTGTTAATTATGTGGGGAAGAGTAATGAAGGAATTTTTATTTATTCTTTTCCTTTGGTTCTTAGAAAGATACAATAATATGTAGAATTTAACCCTTGGAAGTTCCTGAATTCTGTTGTAAGTTTTTCTATAAGAGAACTGATATTTCTTAAGCTTAAACACACTTTAATTTTGTGAAAATGGTCAAGACCAAATGGATCTTTAAGTAACTTATTTAATTCCTTACAATTCTTTTCTTTTCACTTGAAACAGTAAGAAAATACAGATACTTCTTGACCACATTTTTTAGCAGACTTAGATTTCAATGATATTAATTATGCCAGTCATCTCTCCTTCACACCAGCAAGTCAATTCTAAAGACATTAAGAAAATTCTTTATAAGAGTGTGAACAACTCACTTATGTAGTGCCTAGTAAAATTGCCCAACTAGTAAGGTTGTTGGAACTGATTCTTCCTTAAGGACCTGTGCAGGGCTGCAATATGGTAAACTTTTTCAGTAAACAGCACTAATCTGTGACGAAGTAAACAAAGCCAAGAAATAAGAAGTAAATAAAGTGAGTAGGGATTTGCATAAACAAAATAATGTATGACAATTTTACAATAAGAAATTTACTTTATGAAATTCTTTAAATTGGTTATTTTATGAGGGTTTTTTTTTGAAGTTTGAGAACTTCCTCCTAGAACAAGTTTTTTTTTTAATCAAAAGATAGTATGTTTAGAACAAAAATTTAAGGTAGAATTATTACATCCTACTTGTTCTTTGAATTCCATATTAATATTTTAATGGAGTTAATGAAATTTAAAATCGTTCCTGCCTATGAAATTCAATGCATGATAAAAGAACATTGAGCACCAGCATGAATCCAAAGGCCTATAAACATTGTTTAAGGACATTTGGCCTTTATAGAGAGAATCCAGTTAATAAGATTGTCCTCATGAAGAAAAGAGTTAAAAGAGTATGGGCTGACCCCAGCTAAAGTAGCTTGATCTTCTCAGTCCAAGTTCTGTGACTTTGTCTAACTTACTACAGATCACATATCTTTTCTCAGTGCCCCCCTTTCTTCCTCTAGAAAATGAAGCTGGAGAATGGCATGTTGATCAGATGCTTCTCAGAGAAGGACCTGTAAAAATTGACATCTCTTTCAGAGTCAAAAAGTACAAGTCTCCCTCCCCTCTTTGTCTCCTAAGTGACAAGTTACTCATAAGAGCATGAAGAAAAATAGAACTTTCTTCTTTCTCTCCTATGCTTCTTATCAGACTGGAAGTCCAACCTTAGGTTCAGTCTTTAATGAGCATTTTAGAAATAGTAAATTATAGTAAGGCCATTCCTTCCAAACCACAAGTCTCCTTAAACAGAAGACATTGGGAAATTTTAGCCTGAAGTCAGAACTTTTCAATGAAATGCACTAGAGGAGGGCCTTCATCACCCATTGACTCTATGTGGTCATTCCTATTTCATAGTCCTATAAAGCTCTTGACAGCACAATATGATCTGATAGTTTTCACATTTGAATAGGAAGTCAAACAAGTAATTTACTTAAGAAAAAAGTAACTCAACAGATCCAAGGTATTACAATCATTTACTATTTTGAAGAGAATTATGTGAATCCTTCCTGTTACTCCAAAGTTTAATGTTTACCCATACCTGAAGAAAGTAAAACTGCATAACTGTGGTGCTTAAGAACCGATGTATTTGCATCTGGTAAAAAAAAAGTTTGTTTAGTCTTTTAGATGAAGTACCCTGTGATTTGGCATCAATCAGCTTATATTTATTAAATAGCTACTGTGTTCAGGGTACTAGACAAGTACAAAGAATGACTTTATATTCAAATGGAGGAATCAATACATAAAGATATGAAGCAAATAAGAAGTCAATATCTACAAATGTTTGCCACACTCAGTTTTAAATCTATATATTGTTCTACTGTACATTCAGCCTCAGAAGAAGAGGACCCCAGAAGGTCAGGTTGATTTTAGAAGACTCTGGTTTATTATTTGCCTTCTAGGATTCTGTTGAATGGATTAGAACTAGTGAGATTGCTAGAATTTACCTTTCCTCTCCAGGATCCCTCTGGACTATCAAATCAGTATGGAGACAAATACCCAGGTCATCCCTAATCTTTAGACAGGGCCTACGTCTATCCTAGTATGTCACTACAGACTTCCATGATTGACTAGCTGAAGGAGTATGTGCTGCAGAGATAAGGCAGGCTTGACAAGTGAATGGAGTAGATGGTTATCTCTCTATCTAGGATGATTAGGGGGTGTTCAGAAGATTCTTTGTCAATATGTATGTTCCCAGAAATATCCCTGTTAGAGAGTGATTGTCTCAAAGTTAAGTGTTACTGTCTTCTTATAAACCTGTTTTAAAACGCAGATACTTCTATATACTAACACTTTAATTATACTCTAACCCATTATTACCAGAGCAACCTTATACATAGAGCAATATCATAATAGCCAGGCAGCCCCAAAATGTGCATGCAAAGGAATTAGAGGACATAAAAGAGAGGTGCCGGGGGCTAAAGATAAGCTTCACTTGCTTCTGGGGCCTTTTGTAGGACAACTTGATGTCTGCATATTAAAGACCCAGCATCACTCTCACCGTTTGACAGACACAATGCTCAGTAAATATAGGGCTGTTCTGAAGTATTTCTCCCTACATAGACTGGGATCAGATAAAGATCAAAGCTCTTGTTCATAATTTAGTTTGTAACTGAGGAAAAACTCAATACTAAGTCCTTAAATTATAGCATAAAGATCATGATTCCTTTGGTAGAGCAAGTCAAGGTTCTGGTAGATTGTAAATGAAAGGCTCCGGGGCATATTGGTATAAGGCAGTGATGGTGAACTTTTTAGAACTTTTTAGATACCATGTGCCATGCCTCAACCTCACCCCCACTCTGTGCTATGCCTGCCCCCCCAACTTTGTGCAGTGCCCCCCCACATCGAGTACCCCCCCACACACACACACACCCTCCCCCTAGACAATGGATCCTATGTGGAGGAGGGACTGCTTTTCAGGATGTTGTTGACTACCTTAGGCAGCTTTCTTCAGGAAAATCCAAGCCAGTGGGAGAGATTCCTGGGCCAGCAAGTCCTGCCACCATTCCATTGTGGGAAGGAAAGACAGATTAAACAGGATTCTAGAATAAGACAAGCTTCCCTTTTTAAAAATAAAATTGTCCTTTGGGGTAACTAATCCTAATCTGGGTTCAAGTCAAGTCTGGGCTTATAAGAATTGTCTTACCAGTGATTCTGGTCTGACTGCCATCTGCCTGACCTGAAGTCTTCTGGGTGAGGGCAGTGCTGCCAGAGGGATCTGATGCCCCCTACCCCCCCACCCCCTCAGACTTGGAGCAAATGGAGTCTTGGAGTTTCCTTCTCCTCTGCAAACCAGCAGGTGTACATTCGATAAAATTCTCTGATGGGGGTGGAGGTTGCTACAGGTAGTTCTTGATGGGGTCTTGGTGAACCAGGGTAACCCTAGAGAGGGGTCTGGGGAGGGGGCGTTCAGCTTGAGCCTCCACTGTTTCCTTCCTGTCATTCAGGGCAGCTGCCCAGCCCCAGGCTGGGGCTCAACCTGTTCCTCCTTGGAGATCTGGGTGCAGAGTCTCCCCTCAGACTTGGTCTCTTCTCCTGAGGGAGGAGGGTCATGAAAGCCCCACACCAGAAAGGGGAGGGAGAAAGGGGGAGGAGTGGCTTGAGCACTCTACTCAGGGGAGGGGGTAAGTGCAGAGGAGTGGGGAGGTGCGATGGTGAGGGGGAAGGGAGCAGCTCTGCCAGGGACTAAATACATGCCCACAGAGAATTCTCTGTGTGCCATCTTTGGCACAAGTGCCATAGGTTTACCACTATGGGTATAGTGTTAAACTGAAGTGTAAATACAGCAGGAATGTTTATCTGCAAGCTTAAGAGAATAGACAGAAGAGGACGCTCCCTTCTTTTATTGGAGAAATGGGAGACTCTGATGGGGGTGGGGTGGGGGCAGAATATTGCATAGCATGTCAGTCACTGTGCCAGTTTTATAGAAATCTGGTTTTTAAAATCTTTGTTAACAAGGAAAGCTTAATGAATAAGGGGAGAAATGAACATGATATAAAAACAAAAGCAGCAATAAAACTTTTTTTTTTAATTGGCCTACATACAGCCCACAACTTCACATTTACTCAACAGCTGGGAAGATCAAGGAAAGTACTTGCTGTTTGTTGATTATAAGGAATATTATGTTGAATTACTAATTTACTCTTCAGAACTTTTGAAAGAAGTGAAACAATTTCCCAACTGTCATCAGTGTATTGCTATTTTGATAGGCTTCTTGTAAGAAGGCTGCCAAGATGGAAGAGTTCATATTTCTATTTGATAATGTGTACAATTCAACTCAGCAGTTATTAATTACCTACTATGGTATCAGCATTAACTGAGGAATTGGGACAGGTATAGAAAGAAGGATGCCCTAGTCAGATTTAGGAATTATAGTACATAACCTAAAGGCAGAGCTCCCTCTCTCCCTCCCTCTACTACTAAAAACCAAAACTTTAAATCCTTTTTTTCTGCAGAATTTTGTCAATTGGAATGAGGCTAAATTAACATGGAGTTTCTTCCAACAATCCTTTCTGAAACAGATTTTGACAGAAGGTAAGTAAATTCAGAGAGGGAAATTTCTTGGGATTGGAAGTTAATCATAAGCCCAAATGAACAAGTAGAATTTCAGTAGAATTCCCAAAAGATAAATTTTGAAATAAGTAAAATGTAGCAACAAATAGGAATCCTTGTTTAACAAATACTTTACAGATTTGCAGAATTTTAGAGTTGGAAGGAACTTCTGGCCCAGCAGAAATCCCTACCTAAAATGTTACCTTGGGTTACATACATTAAAAGAGGCATTCCTTCCAGGATTAAAGAGGAAACAGTTCTAATAACTTATCCAACATTTGCTTGAAGATTTCTGTTGAGAAGAAACTATCTTCTAGGACAGTTCATTCCCCTTTTTGATGACTCTTAATTGCCAAGACAGTTTTTCCTAATTCCCTCTTTGCAATTTCTATTTGCTGATCCTGGCTTTGCCCTCAGACCAAACAGAATTAGGCTCACCCCTCTCTCACATTTTAGCCATTTAAATATTGAAGAAGTATTCCCTCACAGTTCTCACTCCCATCCCCTTTCTCCCTCAGCCTAAATATCCCAAGTTTCCTCAGGTGACTCTCCTGTGGCATGTACTTAAGGCTTTTTACCATCCTGGTTACCCTCTCTTGGATACTCTTCAGCTTATCAACAGCCTTCCTAAACCATGGTTCCCAGAACTAGATATAGCACTTCAAATATGGACTGGCCAGGGTCCAGGGCCAGGGACTGGTATAAGGGGGGGACTGTCACATCACCTCTTTTAATGCAGCCCAAGGCCACATAACTTTTTGTCTCCTCCATCACACTGCTAACTCATCATGTTTAAAGGCCCCAGATTGTTTTTGGACAAACTGCAGCCTAACCATGCCATCCTCTTCTTGTGTTTATGAAGAGAATATTTGAACCCAAGTGTAAGTATATGACTTTACATTCATCTATTCTTGATTTAAGCCAAGTGCTCCTTTTTGTGTCCTGACTGCCATCAATTTTTTAGTTACTTCACATGGAATAAAGACTTTTATAACTGAAAAGAGCCTTAGAGATTATTTTATTCAATATCTTTACTTTTTATATGAAGAAATGAAAAGGAAATTATTTACTCAGTGTTATAGGAGCTAATTAGTAGCAAAATTACTACTGGCACCTAGGCCTCCTGACATTCCACTCCTGCTTGCCTACAACTCTATTTTTAGATTAATTTATGAATAGGCTTTTAAGAACCAAGTTTTTATTATTTCATTTGCTTAGAAAATGAGATTTACTCATGTAATGACTGTATTGAACTTTCTATCTTAACCAAGGCATAGCTAGTGTATAAGCATATTGGTAACAAATTTATTTGTGGGAGATTATCTTTAAACTAAAAATAGAGATTCAGGAAATCCTTGTCAGTTGATTCTCTGACTTAGATAAAACTCTTATCCTTTTTATCCTTTGGTTTCTTCATCTATAAACTTGGGGGCGTAGCCTAAAGACCTTTCCAATTCACAGTAATCTGATATTAATAAATCTTGGTGCTCTCAGCCTAAATATAGATACTTACCTTTTTAAAATTAGAGGGTTTGGAAACTTCTGGAGGAAATAAATGCAAATATTCTTTTGTGTGACTGGATAGGAAAAATAGCACCAGTGTTTTGTGACCTGGTTAATGAGGGTACTGATCAGTTGGCCACATTTTAAAATAGGAAGGCAAACTGACTGTTTTTTGATAAACCATATTTTTGTTTGTGTGTACCTTGTCTTGGGCCCCAGATATTTAATAGCAGTTAGAATATGTCTAGAGGGAATGTATTCAATCTAAATTGTGGCCTATGTTAAGTCTTCTAGACCACAGATAACCATAATATCCTTGTTTAGATGAGGTAATATAATTTACAGATTTACCAACCAAGTCTTGATATAACAGCACATTCATCCTGGTAGTTTGCAACAATAGCTGGAACTCACTAAAAGAATTCTACTAACTCAAAGCAGGACATTCTGCAAGTCTATTTCCCTCTGGACTTCACTTTCCTTTTTTGTGAAGTGAGGGAGTTCAGTCATAGTCTCAGACTCTAAGGTAGTGACTAAAGCCTCTTGAGTTTTTTCAATGCAAAAATCAGGCTTAGTAATAGTTATATTATCCCTTTAATATAAAATCAGTATATTGGTTAGCTGATATATTCTTATCCACAGAGGGATTAGGTATCACACCCAAGATTGGTATGGTTAGGTTGGAAATTCTATGCTTAATAATGAATAGTTAATGATGATACTATCCATTTGGACAAAATTTCATGTTGAACCCTAATCACTTTTATAGTTTTCATACTTCATTTTGATTCATTAGTCTCAAAATAAAACACAAAAAGAAGTATAATTTTGGGGAAACAGGAAGTAGGTTAGGTCGCTTTTAACTTCTGAAGATGGTATTTGAAATTGTGTTAGAATTGGATCACAAAATAAAAAATGTCTTGAGTAGTTGCTAGCTCTAAAGATGAATCAGACTATTTATTGCAAAAGCAATATGATTTTTAAGAGGAAGTATGATATAAATCAATCAATAAAAATTTATTAAGAGCCTATTATGTGCCAGCTACTGTGCTAAGTGCTGAGGATACAAAAAGGTAAAAGATAGTCTCTTTCCTCTAGGAATTTATGATCCAATGAGTGGACAATATGCCAACAAATATATATATATATATATGTATGTGTGTATATATATATATATATGTGTATATATATATATATAAAGCAAGGAAATAATTAACAGAGAAGAGGCTCTAAAATGAAGAGAAGCTGAGAGAAACTTTTAATAGTTAGGATTTTAGTAGGGACTTAAAGCCAGGGAAGGAAGAGTTGAGGACAAAAAGCATTTCAGGCTTTGGGGATAGTCAGAGCAAATGCCTAGAGATGAACATCTTGTTCATGGAACTGGAGGGAGTACATGGGATATAAGATATAAAAAGACTAGGAAAAGAAGTGGAGGAGGGCCACATTATGAAGGATTTTGTATTTGATCCTGGAGGTGGTAGGGAGCAATTTATATGAATTAAATATCTGGGGGACCTCCAACCCAGTCCAATCCCAGAAGACTCACCACATTAAGTAGCCATAGGAGTCACAGAGTCATGTGTCTTAATATGCCAGCATGGCAGGCCAGATTCCTGACCATTGAAAGTCAAAGGATGTGATGTATGGGGACTGAGGTGAAACCCTGGGCCAATTGAAGGATCCTGTGGGAGGGGTTATACTGAGCTTGAAAAAGCCAGCACTTGAAGTTCAAAGGCCCTCACTCTGCTATTCCTGTGGGCTTTAGGAAGAAGCCCTCTCTCAGCCATCCAGGTAGCACATATTTATGTAAGCCACCTCTGGCAACAGGGGCAGTGGTACCTCCAGGAATCTAGGAACTCAGTCTCTTGGGCTCTGGTCCCTTCCTGAACTCAAGCCTGCTCCTTGACTGGCCTTAATTTGTCTGGTCTGATCATGGGGGTAGCTGGGTCCCCTGGGCCTTGCCATGGAACCATGGCCCATGAAGAATCTAGGATTTGATGGAGTGGAATTAACACAGCTAGGTTAGGGAGGCTGAAAATGTTTTCTTTTTTCTTTTCCTTCCTTCCTTCCTTCCTTCCTTCCTTCCTTCCTTCCTTCCTTCCTTCCTTCCTTCCTTCCTTCCTTCCTTCCTTCCTTCCTTCCTTCCTTCCTTCCTTCCTTCCTTCCTTCCTTCCTTCCTTCCTTCCTTCCTTCCTTCCTTCCTTCCTTCCTTCCTTCCTTCCTCTCTTTACAAATATATACCTATAAATTTAGTATAAAGCCTCCAAGATTAATTTTTATTCGTAACACATTGGAATTTCTTGAGTAGGAGGGTAACATGATCAGACTGGCTCCTTAGGAAAATCACTTTGACAGTTGAGTGAAGGATAGACTGGAGTGGGGAGAGACTTGAGGCAAGCAGATCTTCCCTGACTATTTCAGTAGTTCCGGTGTGAGGTGATAAGGGCCTATACCATATCAGTTGTAGTGTCAGAAGAGAGACTGGAGCTCATATGAAAGATAGTAAAAAGGTGAAGTTGACAGGCCTTGGCAACAGATCAGATATGAGGGGTAAGAGATAAAAGGGAGTTGAAGATGGAGCCCAGAGGACTAGGAGGATGTTGGTACCCTTGACAGTAATAGGGTAATTTGGAGGGGAGGAGGTTTTAGGGGAAAAAATAATCAGATGTCTAATTTAAGATGTCTAATAGGTATTCAGTTGGAGGTGTCTGAAAAACAGTTGGAGATGTAAGATTGGAGGTCATCCAAGAGATTAGGGCAGGATAAGTGGCTTTGAGAATCATTGGCATAGAGATAATAATTGAAGCCAAGTGAGCTGATTGAGATCACTGAGTGAAACAGTATAGGGAGAAGAGAAGGCTCAGATAGAACCCTGTGGAATACCAGTGGACTGACCTGGATTAAGATCCAGCAAAGGAGTCTGAGATTATGACTGTGAATGCTTTCTCCCCTACCCCTTAGATAAAACCTGTGATTTTTTCAATATGGGGAATAGACCGCATACCAAACCAATTCATTATCTTTAAATTTTTTTTTATTTTATTATTTTGTTCTGATTAATCGGCATTTATTTTCTCTCCTTCCTCCCCCCTTTGAACTATCTAAAAAGAAAAAGAAAACCTTCATAACAAATATACATAATCAAACAAAAAAATGCCCAATAGCCCTCTCCAAAAATGTGTGTCTCATCTTGCATTTTAAGTCCATCATTTCTTGGACAAAAAGTGGTTAGTGTGCCTCTTTGGTCCTCTAGAATTGTGTTTTGTCATTGCATCAATCAGGATTCTAAAGTCTTACGAAGTTGTTTTTCTTTATCCAGTTGTTCTCAGTTTATAATTTTTTCCCTCCTAATTCTGGTTTACAACATTCCATAGGCTCATAAAAGTCTTATTAATCCCCCCCCAAAAACAATTTTTTGGGGGTGATTCTGATCTAGCTTTATTATAATAAGACATTTGAGAACTGAGAGAAACTACAATGTCAGAGGAAAGGGGCTGGAGAAGGATTAAATGGGCCCAACTCTAAGATGGGAAGGGGAGATTTTTCAGGGGTGGTAAAGGAGGGAAGAAGAAAGGAAGAAAAGTAGGAAGGAATAGGGGCAGGTTGGAACCTGAACTAAAAAGGGTAGGGGTGTATAAGGCAGGAAGCTGGCAGAGAAGGCTCATAAAGGTGCTTCCTGGAAAGTATGACCTACCATCAGGGCTCTTTTCAGTTGCTCATAGGTGACAATCATCACTACATTCCAGAAATCCATGCGGAGAAAGGAAGGCATGAACCCTTTGTAGAAGGTTTGGGGTCCCTCTTTCCGAAGCATGGTGAGCATGGTGTCTGTTACTGGCATACTGGCCCTCAGCAGAGTTAATATAGCTTTCTTGACCACATCTTTAAGGGAGGCACTTATGGTGGTACAGAAGCCAGCCCCAAAGGCTGATGTAAAATGGCATGGAAGATTGTCAGTCATGAGGCAGGCCTTCAGAAGGGCATCTTCAATGAGGTAGTAGGTCACCAGCTCAGCACAGTTGAGAATAACATTCGGAGTGGCATTGTGGGAAGTTCCTTTCTAAAAGCCCCTCTTCTTGGGTGATAGTCTTTTAAGCATCCATTGTGTTCTGGTGTCTCCAGCTATCATCTGCATGAGCCTGGGCCTGGAAACATACCTTTATCATCTGTGGGTTGGGCAACACCTTCTGCCAGTGCCTTTATGATACAGCTTGCCAGTGCCCTTATGATACAGCCTGCCAGGAGGTGGATTTTAGTATCATTTCCTATGACCCAATAATATTATATGCATATACCATAATTTATTTAGCCATTTCCCAATAGGTAGGTATTCCTGTAGCCTTTGGTACTCAGAAGAGAATGGCTATAAATATTTTTGTACATGGAAGGCCTTTTCCTTTTTTCCTTGATTTCTTTGGGGAATATGCTTAAGTATAATATATCACTGGGTCAAAGAATATACAGTTTTGTGATTTTTAGAAATGGGTGACTTCTGAAACGGGTGGACCAAATCATAGCTCCCCTAGCAGTAGATAATTGTGCCTGTTTCTCTGTAACCCATCCTATATTTCTCATTTTCCTCTTCTGTCATCTTTCCTACCTTCCTACTACTGATAGTCTTAAAGAATTTCCCAGAGCATTGAGATGGTTGTGACTTTCCCAGTGTTAGCCTGACAGGTAGTATCTGTTAGAGATAGGACTTGAAGAGATAGTACCAGAGGGTCTTTCTGACATCAAGGCCAACTCTCTGTCCTAAGACTATACCTACATACTTTCTATATATATAACTTTTAGACCTAGATTTCTTAAAAACTTGAGTAAATTACCTTGACTTGGAATTATCCTAGATTTTGTCATTACCTGTTCAGAAATAGTTTCAAAATATTTTTTCATTACATTTCAATCTTTTAGAGTCAGCATTAAAACTGGACTGATCTACAAGGAACTTTACTTAGCTAGAGATAAGATTTTTTTTTCACTTTAACAATTTTGCCAGTGAGAAAAGAGAAACTGAAACTCTTTTGTGTTTTAAATTTTAATTATTTTACTTTATAATTTATAGGTGAACGGTATATGATGACATTTTTGAATGTGTTAAATTTTGGAGACCAAGGTAAGTTTTTTACCATAGTTGATGTTTATAAGAAAGCACTCAATAAATGTTTATTAATGTGTCTTCTCTGGCTTACTGTTTTTTGTGAAAATGAACTTGTCAATTCCTAGAGATACCAAAATGTTATTCTTGAAAGTATATAAAAGGTTTACAATATCTTTTAATAAGTGTTTAATGGTGGTGCTAAAGGATTTGAGCTATTGAGGTCCTTTCTCTTACTGCTTTGTTGGGCATGGGATTCTAATGTCCAAGTAGTGTCAGTGGTTCACATAAAAGTTGGTAAAAGTTGAACCCAACTGTCTTTAGGTTGAGTATATTGTTGAGTATGTTTATGTAGCTAGAAACTTCTTTTTGTGTCAATATGTTTATAGATTGTAGATATTTCTTTTAAAAATTGAATACCTGTTTGCTCTGCAAAGTTAATAGAAACAGAATAGAAAAATAAAATGTGTATTGTGTAAGTTTTAAAAAACCTGCTGCTTTAAAATTTGGAACTATACCCAAAGGGCTATAAAACAATGCGTACCCTTTGATCCATGTAATACCAGACAATACCACTACTAGATCTGTAGCCCAAAGAGATCCAAAAAAAGGGGGAAAGTACTTTCTTGTACAAAAATACTTCTAGCAGCTTCTTTTTGCAATGGCAAAAAATTGAAAATTGAGAGGATGCCCATTAGTTGTGGTATATGATGGTACTGTAAGAAATGATGAATGGGATGGTTTCAGAAAGAGCTGGAAAGACTTACATGAACTGATGCAGAGTGAAGTAAGCAGAACCAGGAGAACATTGTACACAGTAACAGTAATATTGGGGAATGATCAAACTGAAAGACTTAGTTCTTCTCAACAATGCAATGAATGATCAAGGACAATTCTAGGGGACTTATGACAAGAAATGCAATCCACCTCCAGAGAAAGAACTGTTAGAGTCAGAATGCAGATCAAAAAATACAATTTTTCACTTTAATTTATTTGTTTTTTTATTTGGGTTTTTTATTTTATATGATTATTCTCTTACAAAAATTAACAACATGGAAATATGTTTTGCATGATAATACATGTATAACTCAGATCAAACTACTTCCCAGTTCCAGGAAGGGGAAGAGATAGGAGGGAAGGAGACAATTTGGATCATATAACTTTGGAAAATTTATGTTGAAATTTATTACATGTAATTGATAAATAAAATACATTTTTATAAAGACAAAAAATTAAATAAAAACCTGTCACTTTAGAAGATTAAAACAGGACAAAAATATTAATAATATTGCATTTGTTCCTTTTTTGTTTTGCTAGGTGTTTATGACATAGTGAATAACCTAGGCTCACTTGTAGCCAGATTGGTTTTCCTGCCAATAGAAGAGAGTTTTTACATATTCTTTGCTAAAATGCTGGAGAGGGGTAAGAGTGTCAAGCTTCAAAAACAGGTAGTTTTTGCTCTTGTATTAGTTCTAAATTAAATTCACTTATTGAACTGAAGGAAAAAATCAGAAATATCAGTTAATCTTTATTCCTTTTATTTAAATTAGATATTCTTCTGAAGTTTTAACCTCCTAATCTCATAATTTTGCTGTAAAGTCCCAAACTCCAAATAGTTGTTGAGAGATAGTTCTCCCCCACAACCTCATTCTTTCACATTGCTGGCTTCTTTTTCTAGTTTGCCCCAACTTCTTTTTCTCTTTGAATGTCTGTCTTAAACTTCTCTTTTACTCATAAAAGGAAAGAAAAGTGCCCTTCTAACACCATGGCTTTTCCCCTAGGAACAAAAAAAATTGTCTCACATTTCCCTCTTAGGTGGAATGGTAATATGGGACACCAAGGAAAGCCTTAAGATGGTCCATAGGAGGAAAAAATTTGAGAACTACAGCTTAAGCAGTATGATGAGGAGAATAAGTAGTCATATGGTTCCCTTCTCATCTCTAAGCATGGGAGCTGCCCAGGCTTGGGCAAAAAGCATTAGCTGTTTGGAGACAAATATCCATCTTAATATCCTATGTGATATATAGCAAATGTAGGTAGGATTCCAAGAAATTGAAAAGCTTCACATTCTTATGAAACTACTTCAAAATTCTGATTTGCCTTTAAAGTACAATCAGATTAGGTAAAGCTTTTGCCCTGAGAAATTTTAAGAGATTTTGTCAAATGTTTCATGATCTCTACATTTTATATGTATTTAGTTGTTTGGCTATTGTAAAATGTGAATTCCTTAAAGGTCAGGGATTGTGTTCTTCTCTGTCTTTGTACCTCCAGTGCTTAGCATCGTTTAATTGCTTAAGGTAGTAATTGCTTAACAAATGCTTAATGTTGTTGTTGTGGTTAAAATATCTAGTATGTAGTCTAACATTTGTAAAGATTAAAATTTAGGGGAGACTGAGGCAGGTAGAAATTAGTTTCTCTCTGCAAGGAGTATTATATTTTTTTGAGGTTTATTGAAGATTAAGGATTAAAGAAAACACAGGATAAGAGACCAGTGTCCAGGCCATAGAGAGGCCTACACACAACCTCACCTACATTATGAAAAAAAGTCACGCCTGCCCCAAAGTGGAAGTCCAGGAGCCCAGACAAGACCTTTGCCACCAGCTTAAATCCTTCCTCAATCTCGGCCCACCTCAGAATTCCCATGAGATTACAAAGCATTTTGGGGAAGTGGAGCAAAGGCTTGTGGGGATTGTAGTCCTATATTCGAGTCTATTATTTACATTTCTCCATGTGATCATTTTTGGAAAAATTTATTTTTCCACAAAAGGATCACAAAAACATAATAAACTTAAAATATTACAATAATGTGAGGATAAGAGAAAAAAAGAATAAAACCAATAATTGCTGAACACATTGACAAAAAGCCGTTAGGGGGCAGTCCCCTTTGGCATGAAAGTATACATACAAATAAATGTTCAATCAACCACACCCAAAGTTCAGTTTGATCTTGTGCAGCTTGTGGTCTGGAGGCTTCTTCATAGTGGCTTCTCCAACAGTTCAGTTTCTGGATTCAGAGACATAGCATCTTCTTTACCTAAAATTCTTCTCAAAAGGAATTTAAACTTTGCAATTTACAATAATATTTTTTTACATTTCCCCGTGTTGTGGGTGATTGAAAGATACAGAATCAGTTAGGGATGCATGGCTGAGGTATGAAGTATATGAATCAATTGGCAAGAGACATTAAAAAGACATCAGAAAAATCAAAAAGAAAAGAAAAATTTCTGGATGAAAATATAGACTATCAAAGTCTTATGTGTAAAAATTCCAAGTAGAAGAAAAATAAATCTATAACAGGTCCTTCAATCAGGGCCCAATCAAAATGATCTAAGTAATGATGCATTTACCCAGTAAATAGCCAGGACTACAGAAAGGTACCACACTATGAGAGGCAGAAAAGAAAGGGACCAGATTATAGAAGCCAAGTAGGAGCCAAGGTTTTGGGGATACTCGTCTGTGAGTATCTTCAGAGTGAGTGTGGACACATGTTAAACAGTAACCTCCAGTCTTCACACTAGGTTCAAGACCTTTGTATTGGCCTAGAAGTGCATCAATCCATCCTGGATTGGCTTTTCTTTGGCCCTGTGCAATGGCTCTTGTGTGTATATCTTGTCCTGGAATCAGACAGAATCATTAAGCAAAGTCCCATAATTTATTTAAATAATTAGTGGCATCATTTTTATAGTCACAAGCTTTTTAGGGCATGCATTAGCAAATGTATTTCAAACTTGTAGCACTGAAAAGTCAAAAAGTTAAAGAAAATCTTAATGTTGGTGACATGTGCTTCAAATATAAAAAAGAGAGAAAAAAATAAAAAAAACTGAAAAAGTATATTGCACATGCAAGAAAAATATAATAATAAAAGAGCTTTAAAAAATTCAAAAATATAGCTTATAATCATTGACACTCTGTGTCAGCTAAGAAATATAAAATGCAAGACTTTCTTACCAAAAATGAGATCCATTTCCTCTAAATATCTGGCCATGATCACTGTGAGTAGGAGGCAAATGAATTGAACAAGGTTAACAATTTTTTCATCTTTAAAAATGCAGTAGTACAAATATGTAGTTACCAAAATCCCCAAAATTCTCAATAGCCCAATTAATTACAATAACAAACAAACACACTTTCATATTTCACATAAGTTGCTGTATGACATTTTTAAAACCTATGAATTGATGGACATTTGTCACAATTTTTACAAACATAGCAATCTTTCAACCTTGGTATTTAAACATATTTTTTAAAACAAAGTAAAACTCATCTTGGGTTTAGAACATAATCAAGAAATCTATATATCATTCTGGTAGAAGTAAAATAGTGAGCTGAAGAGTATAAATAAAGGGGTGCTCCTTTTTTGGAGGCTTTTAGGGATAAAAATGCCCTGAGATTAACTGCCCAACTTCCATTCACATATTTAGAAATGCGGGAAGGTTGGGGGTTATAAAATGTATTTCACTTCAGCTAATGGGCCTTAGGGCAGGCAAAAATAACCAGATTGTTAAAAAAAAATTCCAAAAATCATATTTAAAAAACCCTTAAAATCAAATCATTTGAGGTATTTAGCACATTAAAATTTCCAAGGTTGTTAATACAATTATAACCAGTTCTGAAGTCCATCTATCCTCAGCAAAATAGAAAAAAGCTGTTTTTTCATATATGGGCTTATTCACAATAATATTTGTTCAACACAGTTATAGGGGAAAAACAACATAATTTTAAAAACTCAGTACATTCAAAATAAATTCAATCAACCTTCAGTTCAAGCAGAATAATATTGAATCCAGTAATATATGAACTTAAAATCACAAAGTTAAACCATAACAAAAAATGCAATAGAATACAGAGATTTTTTTATAAACCATTGGAGTCTGAAATGCCTTAGTAAATATAGCCTTTAGTTTCTTCAAAATTCCTTGGGGTTTTTTGTTTGTTTGTTTGTTTTTAATTATCCATTTAAATGTCTATTGTCCCAAGGTAGAGTAGTAAAGGCTAGGCAATGGGGTTCAAGGGACCCATCCAGGGCCCCATAGCTGGGGAGAATCTGAGGCCAGATTTTAACTAGAGACCTCCCGTCTCTGGGCCTGGCTCCCAGTTCTCTGGGCCACCCATTTTCCCCTTAAAGTTAGTTGAATCTTCTCCCTGACACGCAGGTGAAGTCAATGCTATTACCAGAACAGTCAAAAGGTATCCTTTTAAACCCATTGCTTTTTAGGTTTCTGTTTGAAAAGATCTGTTTCTTCTCTCTAGTCTCTCTTTCCCCTCTCCCCTGATATGATCCCTCCTCCTGCCCCAGTCCATGTGGAGCCCAGGCCACCCACGTGGAGCCAATACACCCCGTTTGCTCAGAGGCTTAGCCTAAGGGAAAATTTCTCTCCCCTCCGCCCACGTGGCCAATACTGTTACCAGCTGGTCAAAATGAGTCCTGAGCTATCTGCTCCAAGGATCTGGGTGATGAGCCATCTGGGTCGCGCTTGTGGGTCTGGGGCTGGGGTGATGAGCCGTCTGGGTTGGAGGCCAGATGGGTGAGAGACAGACTGCCGGGGTGGGTAGGGCACGGAGCTGGAGCGCAGACAAGCGGAGCTGGGGCACCAGGTGAGAGGCCAGGAGCAGGAGCAGAAGCAGGAGAAGCAGGCAGACAGAACTTAGCAGCCAGGGGCCAGGTGGGCAGAAAAAACGCAACAGGTCTGGATCGGGGGCTGAACACCAGCAGGCAAAAGCGACTGAGCCAGTTCCGGACCGAGCCTGTGAGCTATCTACTGGCTGGAACTGAATGAGCAGCAGCTTTTCAAGGGTAAAAAACCTTGGCCAGAGAGATATGGCTCAAAAAAATTTTTTTTCTAGGTACTAGATATTAAAAGTTGAACTAAAGATCAGAAAAGAAATTAGAAGATTGAGTTTTTTTTATATCCCTTCGTGGTTGCCAAACTGTAAAGATTAAAATTTAGGGGAGACTGAGGCAGGTAGAAATTAGTTTCTCTCTGCAAGGAGTATTATATTTTTTTGAGGTTTATTGAAGATTAAGGATTAAAGAAAACACAGGATAAGAGACCAGTGTCCAGGCCATAGAGAGGCCTACACACAACCTCACCTACATTATGAAAAAAAGCCACGCCTGCCCCAAAGCAGAAGTCCAAGAGCCCTGACAAGACCTTTACCACCAGCTTAAATCCTTCCTCGATCTTGGCCCACCTCAGAATTCCCATGAGATTACAAAGCATTTTGGGGAAGTGGAGCAAAGACTTGTGGGGATTGTAGTCCTGTATTCGAGTCTATTATTTACACATTTATTATACATTTACAATGCCTTCAGAATACTGAAAACTGAAAAGTTTGGAGTAGGAGAGATGACACTGCCAGCAGGTAGAATAACATTCTACAGTTTTTATTTAAGGAAAAAGGTAAAAGGAGAAATGAGTGCTTCAAAAATTTTAGCTTCCTTGAGTATTACATAGTGTAGCAAATAGTTGAAATTAATTTATCCAAAAGCAATTGGGGGGAAAAAAACCTTACCTCATAAATTATTTCTCCCTCTCCATTTCTCTTTATTTGCTAATTGATGTGAAAACACATGCAGGTTACAAAGCTGGTATACATTGATTAAAGTTCCTAAAATGGAGGTATTTTCCTTTAGATTATGATTCATATAGTTTCCTTTCCCTTTCTTCCTGCCCCAGGAGGATATCGCCATGGCAGCAACAGTTTTAGAGTCCCTGCTGAAGTTTGTCCTTCTGATTGGCTTGACAATAACTGTTTTTGGCTATTCCTATTCTCAGTTGGCTTTAGATATTTATGGAGGGTCCATGCTTAGTTCTGGCTCAGGTAAGTACCTTTTCTTTCTTTCTTTCTTTCTTTCTTTCTTTCTTTCTTTCTTTCTTTCTTTCTTTCTTTCTTTCTTTCTTTCTTTCTTTCTTTCTTTCTTTCTTTCTTTCTTTCTTTCTTTCTTTCTTTCTTTCTTTCTTTCTTTCTCTCTTTCTTTCTCTCTCTCTCTCTCTCTCTCTCTCTCTCTCTCTCTCTCTCTCTCTCTCTCTCTCTCTCTCTCTCTCTCTCTCTCCCTCCCTCCCTCCCTTCCTTCCTTCCTTCCTTCCTTCCTTCCTTCCTTCCTTCCTTCCTTCCTTCCTTCCTTCCTTTCTCCCTCCCCCTCCCCCCTTTCTTTCTTTCTTTCTTTCTTTCTTTCTTTCTTTCTTTCTTTCTTTCTTTCTTTCTTTCTTTCTTTCTTTCTTTCTTTCTTTCTTTCTTTCTTTCTTTCTTTCTTTCTTTCTTTCTTTCTTTCTTTCTTTCTTTCTTTCTTTCTTTCTTTCTTTCTTTCTTTCTCTTTTTCTATCTTTCTCTTTCTTTCTTTCTCTTTTTCTATCTTTCTCTCTTTCCTTCCCTCCCTCCCTGCCTACCTTTTGTCTTAGAATCAATACTAAGATTTGGTTCCAGGGCAGAAGAGTGGAAAGGGGTAGGCAATTGGGATTAAGTGACTTGCCCAGGGAACCCACGGCTAGGAAGTATTTGAGACCAGATTTTAAATGAGGACCTTCTGTCTCTAGGTCTGGCTCTTTATCCACTGAAACACTTAGCTGCCCCTATAAATCTTTATAAAAAATAACAAGTCATTTATTATGTACACACAGGTTGATGGTTTTGTCAGTAGGGGGAAAACCTTCCCATTGGATAGAGCTCAACTAGGTGGCCTAATTAGCACTTGGAAGACTGAGATTCTTTGTGATACACATACCTCAGTCTGGAGGAGGTGCATAAACCCACCTCAAAGCTATTTTTCCAGACACAAAATTTTTCTTGTGGAGTAATTCACCAAGTTTCCTTTCTGTGACTGTAGCAATGCTAATGAGTTTCTGCTTGGTACTGAACACATCTGAAGATAATAAATGCCATTTAAATCTAATGACTTCATGCATAAAAGCCTCTAAAGGATAACTCAGAGAAATTTTCAAAGAATAGGATCAAACTATATGAGGGAAATGGTGTGTTTTAGGGGAAAAAAGGGTTGGATATATTTAACTTCTAAGTAACTCAAGACCTTTTACATACAATTTGTCTTAATTGTTTCATATGTTATAATTCACAATTTTGTAAATAAGTAGCTCATCCATTTCAAATTATATGGAACAGCAGCTTTATCATCAATCTGGTCATCCATTTATAGATTTTCTTCTTAGATTTAGAAAAGTTATTTTAATTCCTCAGGTTAGTAGAGAAAACTCCAAATATCTTTTCCTGCTGTTGAGCTGTAAAAAGAACTCTTTATAAATCACTTGTTAAAGTTATCTGCTGTAGTCAAGTCCAAATTCTTGGGATAGAGGGTGAAGGAAGTTCCAAGTTTGGGTAAACAAGAATAAAGATAAATTAAGTTTGGAGAAATAACTGTTGTTGAGCAGATGAGGTACCTGGCATCATTCTTGGGATTTGGTAAGAAGTATGTGGAGACCTAATTACAATCAGCCCACTGCAGGGAGATCTCAGTAGGAAATCACTATAGAATTTACGTGTAGAGATTGGTGATGCAACTATTCCACTGCAATTTCACTTGTTCATAGATGCAGGCAACAAGATACAGGCTTTCTCTATAGCATTACCCTAGTGAAAGGAGTTTACTGTGTCTGATTTGGCCTTAATATAATTAAATATTTTGTTATAAAAGAAACTCTAGAAGAAAGTGGAGAAATTCTCTATAGTCCTTTTGTACATATGAACAGAACATAAGTTCTGAATTTTAGAACCAGATTTATTAGTTAAAAAGAAGTCAGTGCTAAAGTGGACACATCCATGTAATTTCAGTCATTAGGGGTTCTAGACCCATAAAGACCCTCTCTAAGCCTATTCTTTAAGCAGCTAGAAGGAGCTCTAGTCAGAAAAAGCTATTTTTGTTTTCTAGAGTCTCTTGAAAAGTATAAATTTATAAGAATTTATTAAATTCTCATGTACGTTGTCTCATCTTGTTTGAACCACTTACAGAGTCTTCCTCATTAGACTCTGTGTCCTTCATGAGCCTCCAGCTTCCCTTAGTCACTCCTATTTCTTGCTTTGATTATACTCTCATAAAGGATTTCCTTAACATCCAATGGTTGCTTTCTTTCAGGGAGAGGGGAGGGCAACTAGATCTGTGAATGCATCACTTGAGGAGCTCCCTCAACCAATGCAGGTCAGAACCTTCTCTGTATTGATATTCTTCAGCAATTGTTGGAGGCCCTGAGAGTTGCCTAACTTTTCCTGGGTCAGAAAACCAGGATGTATCGAAGTCACTTGAACTCAAGTCTTCTTGACTCCACAGACAACTCTGTATTCATATTTCCTCTCCAATAGTTTCATATAATATACTCCAGATGAAGCCCAATATTCAAAACTTTTTATCATGGTATGCCAAGTGCCTTTGTTTACTGCCCCTTAACTTGCCTCCTCTGTTCATTGTTGGGCACATCAGTTATTGTTATTGTTTTTTTTAATTTTAATTGATTAAGAACATTTTTCCATGGTTACATGATTCATGTTCTTTCCTCCCCTCCTCCCACCACCCTCTATGATATTGAAATCACTTTTAAAAGACTGATATATATTAATTTAAGGTCACCAAGGAATTCACTTATGTAATTCCTACATGAAACACTCAAGTCAGCTGCCAAATTTTTTCATGGTGTTTTAATTACAAATAGGAGGAAGAAAGTATTAGAGGGAGGGGGAGAGAGAGAGAGAGAGAGAGAGAGAGAGAGAGAGAGAGAGAGAGAGAGAGAGAGAGAGAGAGAGAGAGAGAGAGAGAGAAGGATAAGGGAGAGAAGGAAAGAAGTTTAAATACCCACTCTGGCTCAGGCTGAGCCAAAGTGGGCTTTAAGGCCCTGGATAGCCAAGGCAAGGAAAGGGATCAGTCCTTATCACTCATGTGACCAATCTGAAGGAAAGCAGTCTGTGGGACTCCTCCAACTCCAAGCACCAGCCTCCAACTCACTCTAGCCCTCCTCACAGGAAGTCCCAAGAACTCCAAAGGCTGTTCTCTACCTCACTTCCTGCGTCTCACATGTGCCAATGATGGCTATAGCTTGACCTAGGACCACCCAGAGGTCTCCTTTTTTTGCACATGTCTGTTGAAGGCCATATTCTCAAATAATTAAATCTTGAGTTTGCTGCAGCCCTTCCTAATCTTGTTACAATGAGTAGGGTAGAAAATGTAGTTTCCAAGACCTGATTCTGTTATTCCAAGTATCTCTATTGTTATTGATCAGGAAATAGCTAAATCTGATCTTCTAAAGAATGGTCTGAATAGGGTAGAGTAGTTTTAACATTCACAAAAGCCCCCCTGAGGCCCGAGGAAGACTAGTCTCTCGGATGGGTCTTGTAAACATACCAGCTATGAAATTACAATAGTTAGAGATAAGAGGAAATATGAGAGAGAGAGAGAGACAGAGACAGAGAGAGAGAGAGACAGAGAGAGAGAGAGAGAGAGAGAGAGAGAGAGAGACAGAGACAACAAAACCAATGTTTTGCTGGGCGCATTGACAAAAAACAATTAGGGGGCAGTCCCCTTTGGCAGAAGAGTGTACATTCAAAATAAATTCAATCAACCTTCAGTTCAATCAACCACACCCCAAGGTTCATTCTTGATCTTGATGTAATGTAGGTTTTCTGGCATCTTTCTGCAACAGTTTATTCTCTGGATTTAGGGGTTAGCAGGCTTTTTCCTTAAAGATCTTTCTCAAACAAAAAAATTTTTCAAAATCTTGGATTTTTATTAAAATACAATCCCCCCTGAAGTGGGTGTTAAAAAAACATCCAGTTCAGCTCAGGATGCATTATTGAGTTATGGGGGTGTATGAGTCAGTTATTAAAAGAATTAAAAAACAAAACAAAAATATAAAGGGAAAAATATGGAAGGAAGTTAAACTTTGGGGAGAAAGGGAAGGAAAAAAAATTCAAAATCAGAATCAAAATACCAAAATCTATGTATATAAAATGTTGAATAAGCAAGAATAAATTCATAATAGGTTCTTGTACAGGTCCAATTTAAAGTAATTTCTATCCCACAGGTCTGTAGGACAGAATGCAGTAATATTTCACTTACCCATTTACAGCCAAGACTACAGGAAGTTGCCATACTATAAGAAAGAAAAAGAACTAGAATTCTATTTTGATAGGGAAACGTCATTCCCAGGTCTGACTTTTTTCATTCTCAGGGATATAGGGAGCCAGCATGATGACCACTGCTTTATAGTACAGTTTAAGATCTGGTACTGCCAGGCCCCCCTCCTTCACATTTTTTTTCATTATTTCCCTTGATATTCTTGATCTTTTGTCTTCCAAATGAACTTTGTTATAGTTTTTTTCCAATTCACTAAAAAAATTTCTTGGTAGTCTGATAGGTATGGCACTGAATAAGTAAATTAATTTAGGTAGGATGGTCATTTTTATTATGTTAGCTTGCTTTGTAATTGCATGAGCAATTAATGTTTTTCCAATTGTTTAGATCTAATTTTAATTGTGTGGAAAATGTTTTGTATTTGTGTTTATATAATTTCTGTGTTTGTTTTGGCAGATAGATTCCTAAGTATTTTATATTGTCTAGGGTGATTTTAAATGGAATTTCTCTGTCTAACTCTTACTGCTGGGATGTGTTAGAAATATACAGAAATGCTGATGATTTATGTAGGTTTATTTTGTATCCTGCAACTTTGCTAAAGTTGTTGATTATTTCCACTAGCTTTTTAGTTGATTCTCTAGGATTCTTTAAGTGTAGACCATCATAACATCTGCAAAGAGTGATAGCTTGGGGTCCTCATTGCCTATTTTAATACCTTCAATTTCTTTTTCTTCTCTAATTGCTACTGTTAGTGTTTCAAGTACAATGTCAAATAATAGAGGTGATCTGGGCATTCTTGTTTCACTCCTCATCTTGTTGGGAAGGCTTCTAATTTATCCCATTGCAGATGATGCTTGCTGATTATTTTAAATATATACTGTTTATTTTTTTTAGGAAAAGTACTTTTATTTCTATACTTTCTAGTGTTTTTAATAGGAATGAGTGTTGTCAAAGGCTTTTTCTTCATCTATTGAGATAATCATGTGATTTTTGTTGTTTTTTTTGTTAATATGGTCAATTATGTGGATGGTTTTCCTGATATTGAGCCATCTTTGCATTCCTGGCATAAATTCCACTTGATCATAATGAATAACCCTCTTGATCACTTTCTAGAGACTTTTTTGCTAGTATTCTATTTAAGATTTTTGCATCTATGTTCATTAAGGAGACTGGTCTATAATTTTCTTTCTCTGTTTTTGACCTGCCTGGCTTTGGAATCAGTACCTTGTTTGTGTCATTAAAGGAATTTGGTAGAATTCCTTCTTTGAAAATTATGTCAAATAGTTTGTATTGTATTGGGATTAGTTGTTCTTTAAATGTTTGATAGGATTCACTTGTGAACATATCTGGCCCTGGGAATTTTTTCTTAGGGAGTTCTATGATGGCTTGTTCAATTTCTTTTTTTGATATGGGATTATTTAAGTATTCTATTTCTTCTTCTGTTAATCTAGGCAATTTATATTTTTGTAAATATTCATCCATACCACCTAGATTGCCGTATTTATTGGCATATAATTGGACAAAAAAGTTTTTAATGATTGCCTTAATTTCCTCTTCACTAGAGGTGAGGTGTCCCTTTTCCTCTTTGATACCGTTAATTTGGTTTTCTTTCCTTTTTTTTTATTAGATTAACCAGTACTTTGTCTATTTTATTTTTTTCAAAGTACCAGCTTCTAGTCTTATTTATGAATTTAATATTCTTTCACTTTTGACTTTATTAATTTCTCCTTTAATTTTTAGGATTTCTAATTTAGTTTTTCTCTGGGGATTTTTAATTTGTTCTCTTTCTAATTTTTTATATTGAATGCCCAATTAATTGACCTCTGCCCTCCTTAATGTATGCACTCAAGGATATAAATTTCCCCCTGAGTACTGCTTTGACTGCATTCCATAGATTTTGATAGGATGTCTCATCGTTGTCATTCTCTTCAATGAAATGATTAATTGTTTCTATGATTTGTTCTTTAACTGATTTTGGAGAATCATATTATTTAATTTTCAATTAATTTTTGATTAGCCTCTCCATGTACCCTGACAAAACATTATTTTTATTGCATTATGATCTGAAAAGGTTGCATTTATTATTTCTGCTCTTTTGCATTTGTTTGCCATGTTTTTATGCCCTAGTACATGGTCAATCTTTGTGAATGTACCATGTGCTGCTGAAAAGAAGGTGTATTCCTTTTTATCCCTATTCATTTTTCTTCACATATATATTAACTTAATTTTTCTAAGATTTCATTCACATCTCTTCTTATTTATTTTTTGGTTTGATTTATCTAGATCTGATAGAGGAAGGTTCAGGTCTCCCATTAGTATAGTTTTACTATGTATTTCCTCCTTAAGCTCTATTTCTCTTTTAGAAATTTGGATGCTATACCATTTGGAGCATACATATTGAGTACTGATATTTCCTCATTGTCTATGCTGCCTTTAATCAGGATGTAATTACCTTCCCTGTCTCATTTAATCAGATCTATTTTTACTTTGGCTTTGTCAGATATCATGATTGCCACTCTTGCTTTCTTTTTCTCAGTTGATGCCCAATAGATTTTGCTCCAGCCTTTTACCTTCCTCATGTTTGTTTCTTATAGACAACATATGGTAGGATTTTGGTTTCTAATCCACTCTGCTATTTGTTTCCATTTTATGGGTGAGTTCATCCCATTCACATTCAAAGTATGATTACCACTTGTGTATTCCCCAACATTTTGATTTCCTCTCCTAGTCCTGCCCTTTCTTCTTTCACTATTTCCTTCCACACCAGTGCTTTGCTTTTAATCAGTCCCACTAATCTCCACCTTTATTTTACTTCCCTTTCCACCCCCTCCCTTTTTATTCCCCTCTCTTTTTTTTTAGGGTCTATTAAATTCCCTCCCCATTCAAATTCCCTCCCTTTTTGTACTCTTCACCCCACTCCCCCCTTGGTTTATCTTTTTCCTTCCAGTTTCTCTTGGTACCATCTTCTATTCCCCCCCCCCTTTTTTTGCATATCATCTTAAACCTTAGTACCCCAACCTCTACCTATGAATCATTCTTCTAACTACTATAATAGTGAGTACAATTTTTGAGAGTTACAAATAACATGTTTCCATATAGGAATATAAACAATTTGAAGCCCTTAAAAAAAAAACTAAAAAAATTTCCCCCCTCTCTTTATTATTTACCTTCTCATGTTTCTCTTGATTTTTGTATTTGGATACCAAATTTTCCATTTAGTTCTAGTCTTTCCCTTACAAATATTTGGAAATCTATTTTATTGAATGCCCATACTTTCCCTTGGAAGTATATAATCATTTTTGATGGGTATATGATCCTTGGTTGTATACCCAATTCTCTTGCCTTTCTGAATATAAAATTCCAAGCCTTGTGGTTCTGTAGTGTGGAGACTGCCAGATACTGTGTAATCCTGAGTGGTGCTCCTTGATATCTGAATTGTCTCTTTCTGGCTTCTTGCAATATTTTCTCCTTAGCTTGGAAGCTCTTGAATTTGGCAATTACATTCCTGGCAGTTGTCTTTTGAGGGTTTAATGCAGAGGGTGATCTATGGATTCTTTCAAAGTCTATTTTGTCCTCTTGTTGAAGAACATTCAGGACAGTTTTTTTTAATAATTTCTTATAGTATTATGTCAAGGTTTCTATTTATTTCTAGGTTTTCAGGTAGACTAATGATTCTCAAATTGTCTCTTCTAGCTCAGTTTTCCAGATAAGTCATTTTCTCAGTGAGCTATTTCATGTTTCCTTCTATTTTGTCATTCTTTTGACTTTGCTTTATTAATTCTTGCTGTCTTGTGAGATGATTAGCTTCTACTCGCCCAATTCTGGTCTTTAAAGATTGGTTTTCTGCTATGATTTTTTAATTTTCCTTTTTGGTTTATCTATCCTGCTTTTCATGGCTTCCAGAAGGTCATTTTTGGTCTTCAATTTGCTTATCATTTCATTTGATTTCTGGGCTTCTTTTTCCAAGTGGGAGATTCTGTCTTTTAAACTGTTATTTTCTTTTTTAACTATTTCCCACTTTTCTTGCCAAGTTTTTCCTATCTTTTTAACTTGGTTCTCAAATTCCATCCTGATTTCTTGGAGAGCTTGTGATTAATTTCCTTTTTTTTTTTTGAAAGTTTAGATATGTTTTCTTATTTGTCATCCTCTGCTCTCTCCTCTGTAGTCTGTTGTTTCTCTAAGTAGAAATTATCCTAAGTCAAAGGCTTTTTCTTATTCTTTTTGGTAGTTATAAATTGTAATTCTTGGATGTTGGTAGCCATTGCTTTGTTGATTTTTCCTTCCCCTCCCAGCCAGAAGTCTGAGTGAGGAGGGCAGGCTCTCTGTGTATCAAACTAAAGAGAGGTTTTTGCCCTGAAACTATTTTTTGAGTCTCCCTGGAACCTGCTGTGTGCCATCCCTCTCTGCTCTATCTCTGTGTTCAAGGTCTCCTCCATTCCTCAACCTCCTGAGGTCCCAAGTCTAGCTGCTCTCAGGGGTAAGTCTGTGGTGTTCTCAGCCAGCTCCCAAGAATCTAGAGATTGCCTCAAGCTCACTCTGACTTTGGCGCCATAGGTGGAGTGGAGGAGGAATAATCAACTTGAGCCTTGGTGGGAGTTTTTTAACCCACTTATAGTGTGGAAATGCCCAAATCCCACCTACCTTCCAGGCTATATCCTACAGTCATTTACCTTGTTTTCCTTATGTGTAAAATGGGGATAATAAAACATCTCCCAGAATTATTGTGATGATAAATAAGATATTATTTTAAAAGCCTTAAAAAAATTTAAAGCATGATAACTTGTACATATTCAACACTATGTGCCCAACAAAAAGGTAGAAAGAGAGAAAATATACATATCTATTACTCTACAGGATTGTATACTCAAAACCATTGAGTAGCATTGGATGGTAGGTTCCCATACTCCCCTGTGGCTTGTTTATGACACAAGTTGCATCTGGACAATCCCCAAGGAAGGCCCAGGGATACTACCAGCAGCTCCTAGGCCCCAGAGTGATTCCCTCCAGATATGTCACCAATCAGGGCAGGAGAGAATTGTGGAGGAGAATGGCAGAAGTGGGAGATGGATCAGAAAAACAGCATTGCCTTGTTAGTTCACAAGTAGAATTCTAATTCATAAAAACTAAAACAAACAAACAAAAACAGCCCACTATCTCCCAAGAACAGCAAGGCCTTGATTGTTCTCTGTGGAATAATTACAACTCTCCATGATTTTTGTATTATTGCTGACTTTAGAACCTAATCCCTATGTTAATCACTGGAAATATTTATGAAGCCCTTGCTGTGTGCTAGGCACTGTGCCTTTAAGTGCTAAGGATACAAAGAAAAGGGAGACTCCCCCTACCCTCCAGGAGCCCACAGTCTAGTTCCCTTTTTAAAGCACCTAGCCACAGCATTGTACAAAATAAGGTGTTTCTTATATGTTTTTGATTGATGGTGTGATTTCACTCACTAAGAGTGAAAAGTAGAAGATAAAAAAGATTGTATTTTAGTGTTCCCAATCTCTTACCCTTTGCAAATGAAAAGTAACTCTAGGGAGGAAAGCTACCCTTAAGCTTGATAGCCAAGGGTGTGGAAGGTCATTGCAAGTATGTTTCTTTTTTTAAAACAATGGTTTTTGTTTGCTATTTTTAAAGAGCTAAGTTTTTGTGCAATAAGGCCTCCTTTAATGCTAAGACCTTCCCTATGAAATTATCTTCAATTTATCCTGTAAGTTTCTTGTTTGTATGTAGTTGTTTACTTCTTGTCCCCCTCATAAGATTCTGAGATTCTTGAAGGCAAGCTGTTTTTTTTTTTTGCTTTTCTTTTTATCCCTGGCACTCAGCACAATGCCTGGCACAGATTAAGCATTTGGTGAATGCTTAGTAAAAATGTGAAACACTGAGAAATCTAAGAGGCTGAAGCTCCCTATTTGTCTCTCTCTGATTTGTGCCCCTCCTTACAATGCATTTTGCCCAAACTTTTAATCCATGTGCTCATACCAAACATTGCTGTCCTGATGACTAAGATCCCATATGGTATTTGCCTTTTTTTTTTCCTCAGAGGCTTCTGCTACTTGAGTTCCCATCCCAAGGGAAAGCATAATCATTCCCTCATTTCTCTAGGATGGATCTTTAGTGCCACTTCACATATTCCTCTCTTCACTCTTCCCAAAGTCAGCTTGTCCCTAGATTTGGTTCTTCTTCATGTATCTAATATTTTTTCCCTTCATCTATAACCCAACATTTAAGATCCTGATCCAGGATCATGCTTGGATATCTCAGTTTTAGCATTTTCTCCCATAGGGGATCCTCAATACCTCACCCCAAATCTATTCTCTCATAATTTCTGGAAAGGGGCACAGTTGTTTGTTTTTGTTTTGTTTTGAACATCTTGGAAGTGGCCCAGTGTTCTCCCCTATTAGATGAGCCTGGAGTCTTTTTGGAATGTTGAAGGAGGGAGAGAAGGTGTAAAGAGTAAGTAAAGGTGGTAGTGGTGGCCTTATTAAGGTCTCTTATATGAGATGTAAAACTTACTCTTTGATCTTGAACTTACTAGAACTATAGATTCTACTACAAATAACTTCTTCCAGTTGAGGTGGCCGGCCAGGCTACTTTGTTTTCTCTTGTCTCTGGCAATTACTGCCAGAGGACCTAAAAGACAATGGGGAAATGACCCTTTCTTTAGTGAAAAATCAGTATTAGGGTATTGAAATAATTCTTAGTAGTTTTCAGAACTGAATTGCTTACCTTCATTTGGCAATTTATGATCTTCATATTCTTTTGGGTCCCCACTGGGAGTTTCATACTAAAAATCTTTATTAACAGTGAATGGATTCCAGATTCTTAAGATCTGGTGCTTTGATCCCATATAAAAAAGACTCCCTCCTAAGTATCATTTAAAAGCTTGTTGGCTAGTTGTAGAATTGAATCTCTTTCATCTTGACCAAGAGTGAAACAGAAACTTTAGCTCTCATTGAAAATATGTGGGCATTTTTGCCCAGTTGTTTGCTTTTGACCCCTGGCTCTGGATTTTTTCCTCAGTCTGTTGTTCTTGATGGTTTCTACATTTGTAATCCCTTAGCATTTAGGGGTCTTGCTTCTGTGTGGCGCTGAGAATAGCAAGTTACCATGTTTATTAAAAAGTGAGAAAATCTACTTTTGGCTGTCAAGGAGAAGATCTGGACTATTTATTCATAATTGTTCTTTTGGTTTGGGCTGTCTCCTCCATGAAATACTGGGAATCTCTCCAAATAATTAGGCTGTAGATTTGAATATGAAATCTGCAGTAGCACTGGTACACAGCAGCATTGGAAAAGAGCCCTGGTTTATTATTGTTGTGTTTCCTGTGAATACTAAGTAGAACGGAAAGAAAGATGTTGGGTCTTTTATCTTTCTGTTTGTGGTTTTGATAACCTTTTGTTGGGCTTTTTGTTTCCAGGTCCTGTTCTCCTCAGATGCTATTGTTTATATGTCCTCCTACTTGCTGTAAATGGCATAACTGAATGTTTCACATTTGCTTCTATGAGCAAAGAGCAAGTAGACAGGTAGGTAACTTGGAAATTACAAATTTAGCTTTGGATTTTAGTCAAATGAAATGGTTTACCAGTTTATCCACTTCAAAATGAGGTTCTGTTTGTATTTGTATCTTTTCAAGAAATAGACTGTTGCCATCCCCATGATATATATATATATATGTATATATATATATATATTTAAATTATTAATATTATAATAAATTAGATTGTGTGGTCCTTGTCTTTTGACTCTTTTTATATCCCAGCCCATAGTACAGTGCTTGGTACATGGTAGGATGATAATAAATGTTTATTGATTGATTAATAATATTCATCATACCTATTGTGGGGATAGGAAGCAAATTCTGTTATTCTCAATAATACAACATCAAGAAGGCACGGTGGGGGCATCAAGAAATTAGTCAACTTTTTCAGAATCACAAAGTAAACCTAAAGGACTATGAAAAAAAAATTCAGCCCCTGCCCATTCAGTGTTATGTAGAATCTAGATCCACTGGGGTAGATCTCTTACCCATTTAGCCCTAAATTCCACAAGTGGGGAATTAGCAGTGCTCAGAGGTGCCATTTGCTGACATGTGTATTTGAAAATGGGAAATAATCAGAGGAGAAAAGTGAGAGAGAGAGAGAGAGAGAGAGAGAGAGAGAGAGAGAGAGAGAGAGAGAGAGAATGTTACCTATTGTGGCCTAGAGTAGTAACAGTATGGATACTTCTGGTGCCTTCCTTAGTTGGATCATGTCCCTTTCTGTCTTAATTTTACTTAGCACAAGAAGTTCTTAACCTTTTGTTGTGTCTTAAACCCTTGGCAGTCTGGTGAAGCCTATGAACCCCTTTTCTGAATAGTATCTTTTTAAAGACTCATAATTGAAGTAAATAACAAATTCCAGTTAGAGGTCAGTGAAAATGAAAATGTAATCTTTTTCTCATTCAAGTTCACATGACCCCCTGAAATTTCTCCATGCACCCATCTGTCTAACCTTAACTTCATGTTAAGAATCCCTAACTTAGAGATACTTTGTGTCCATGTAAGTCTATTTTGTGTCCATCTTCTTGAATGGAAAGTTGTGTTGGCATTCTGCAATTTCATCATTATTGAATTTATTTTTTTTTGGTGGCTTTTTGAATGTCTGTATACATTTTCTGTATATCTAGTGCTATATGTGAGAGAGTCAATTAAATACCAAACCTATTAACATGGGAGGCAGAGGGGAGATCTGTTACAGCCTAACAGTGTGGAATGTAGACCCTGACAATTTGCTTTCCTCCTACATCTGTTCCAGCTGAATTCCATTATAATAAACCAAAGGAAACAATCCTTTTATTTTGCTTTTAATGGAGTTTCAACAACGTCTCCATAATTAATTCCATGTTAATATTCAATACTGATGCTAAGCAGAGTGCCTTCCTAATATAACTTTAATCTGACTTTTAATTAATTTTCTTGAAAGTTAAAATATTTTGATCCTTCAACATATTAGTCTAGCAATTTTTTAATAAAGTAGCTTATTCTTTAATTTTTAAAAAAAAAACTATTCATCTGGACCTAGTGAAGAATATCAATAGTGGGCATATATGCTTTAAAGTTTGTTTTTGCAATAGTTTATATTCATTTTCTATTTTGAACTTCACAGTAGCCTTGGGAGATAGGCATTTCAGATATTATTAATATTATCACGCCCCTTTAGAAAAATTAAGTGACTTGCCCATGATAAGACAGTTATCAGATGATAAGGATAAATGCAAATCCATTTCTACTGTGCCATTTTTACCTCAAAGTAGGTTTCATTTTATCAATCCATCAGATTTTTCTAAAAAGAATTTCATTTCTCTGTTATCCTCCAACCCATTCTTACCTGCTCTTCTAGCTTTATTCCAATAACTAATTCAATTTTTAAAAATTTATTAAACCTTTACATAATATATAGTGTTGTGCGAGGTTCTGGAGGAGAGAAACTTTTGCCAGTATTCAATTCTTACCTGTTATTCAGTCTGGTCAGGAAATAAGTTACACTAATAATGATCATGTACAATAGTACAACAAATGCACTTGAGGGGTGCAAAACAAATTACTATGTGAGGTCCAATGACTTAGACAAAGTTGGGTTGATTAATAGAGTGTCAAGATTGATAGCAGGAAAATAATTGTGGTATAGAATATTGAATATCTTATTCATAGGAGTTGTGTGATATATAACTAAAATGATTTCAGCATTTAACATTATTAACTGTGAATTTTTTTTAGTTAAGTGGAAGAAAAACTTCAGTTTGGACAACAGACATAGTACAGTAAAAACTTAATGGAAAATGCAAAGGATTGGAAAAAATTACTTTTAAATGAACCAAGTTGAGATTGGTCAATGTGAAAGAGGAGATGTGTTTTTGCCTTACCATCTCAATTTTATTTTAGTCAGCAAAGAAAAAACACAGGTGCACTCTTGTATTCTTTATGCTTCTCAGTCAGCTGTGTAACTGTAAAGATATGGTCTCCTGTATGGAGCAGAAAGTCCAGTTATCTCTTCCCTTCTTGTACTTTCATCAAGGATATTCTTGGTACCTAAATAGGCCAAGCTGTTCAAGATTTTAGAGAGTTAGGAAACTGGACATATAGATAATGAAATTCAGTTAAATATTAAGTGCTTACTTCTATGTGCCAGGCACTCTGCGAGACACTGGAGATATGAAGGCAAGAACAAAACAGCCTTTATTCTCAAAGAGGTCGCTAAAGGGTACACCACAGTTCACAGAGCTCCAGGCCTAGAATCAAGAAGACCTAAGTTCAAATGTGACCTCAGACACTGTGTGTCCCTTGGCAAGTCACTTCACCTCTGCCTCAGTTTCCTCAACTGAAGGGGAGATAATAACAGCACCTATCTTCCAAGGTGTTGTGGGAAGGGAATCAAATGAGGTAATATTTGTAAAGCACTTATTAGCGCAGTGCTTGGCACTTAATAGATGCTTATTCCCTTCTCCCCTTCCCTCCCTTCTAAGGGAATCAAGAAGAAAAGTACCACCTGAGCTGAAAGCTGAAGGAAGCTGAGCCTGAGAAGCAAAGATGAGGATAGAATGCATTTCGGGCATGGGGGACTGATTGCTCAGAGGTAAAAAGAAGAGGAAAGGAAGGCTGAGTTTGCAGACTAGGAAATAGGCCAATATGACTGGAATATAGAGTTCTTGAAGGTGATCATATAAAATAAGTCAGGAAGTCACTAAGCATTTATAAGTTCACCATGTGACTAGAGTGTTAGGAATACAAAGAGAGGTAGATCTAATGGGAGAAACAAGGTATATGAAAAGAGGTATAGACAAGATAAAATAGGTGGGAGCCACTTGACCTTAAAAACTAGGCTGAGGAGTTTTTATTTTATCCTTGAGGCAAATAAGAGCTATTGAAGACTTTTGAGCAGGAGGTGGTCAATTTTCAAACCCATGGAAAAGGAATATTAATTTGGTAGCTATGTGGTAGATTGGAGAACTAAGAGCTAAAAACAGGGAAAACAATTAAGAGGTTTTTTGCTTTTAGTCCAGTAGGCAAGTAGCTCTGCAGATAGAGAAAAGGGATGCTATAGATGTTGTAAAAAGAAAACAGGATTTGGGATCTGATTAGATATATAAGGTAAGAAAGAATGAAGAGTCAGTTACTTACTAGAAAACTGTAAACCTGGAAGATTGGGAATATGGTGATGCACTCAACAGAAATTGAGAAATTTGAAGAAAGGTTATATTTAAGTAGAATAAATTAAATTCCATTTAGTACATGTTACGTTTGATATGCCTAAAATGGCATTCAGGAAGATTATGTCCAATAGATAGTTGATGATGTTAGATTGAGATTCAGGAGAAATTAGGGCTGATTTTATTGATTTGGGAATTGTCTGAATAAACTGACAAAAAATAAGCACCTTTTAAGGGCATTTTGTGCTAGGTGTTGTGGATTCAAATCCAAAGAATTAAATCTCTACCCTCAAACAGTTAGCATTCTAATGGGAATTGAACATTGAATTGAAGCATGAGAATCAATTTAAGGGTTCATCAGGGATAAATATACATTTTAAGGATCAAGGACACCTTGCATGCTTTAGGGACAGGGAAAGGAGCCGATAAGTAAGAAAAGCTCAGTGATGATCAAAAGAGAAGAAATAATCAAGGGGGGTAAGCTCCCATGAACAAGTAGAGGACTCTCAGGAGTAGATCTGAGAAAGAAGAGAAGGCACATCTGGAAGAAAGAATTGGAAATGACGAGATATGATAGTTAAGGTAAAGAGTAAGAGGGAAGAGGAAGTTCGTTACAGAGGGCTTCTGTTTTCTCGGTAATATATATAAAGCCAAGCCCTTGGGAGGAGGGAAATGAAAGCTTTGAAAAGCTTTTCTGGGAAATATTGTCAATCAGGGACTAAATAAAAGGGTTCATTTGCATCAGGGAAGGACCACTTGATTATAGTTAACATCAATATGTTATAACCAGTCAGTATGATTGTGTGGCTTTGTCCAGCAGTGTTCAGAGCACATGAGTAGTTGCAAAGAAAGCAGAAGGTGGGGCAACACAAAGATGGAATTTGGCAAGTTGTAAATAATGATAGCCTGGAAAGGCAAAGGATTCTGTAGTAAAAAAGCACCTTTCTCTTGAGATTGCTAAAGGTTCACTTGAAATAATCTTTATAAAAGCCTTGTAGACGTTAAATTGCCATACAAGTTTAGTTATCAATTAAGCTCAAAACAACAAAAGAAAGAAGACAAAAACAAAGGGGACAGACTGGGGAAAAAAGAATGGGTTAGAGGGATTGAAGGTGCTGGTGAGAAGAAAGAATAGATTTAGGTAGAGTGAAGTTGAGATTGTAACATAGGAGATTATGATTAGAGGAAAGGATATCCTATTTCAAGATTTTGAAGGTAGTAAAGTTATGAGTAATGATGAGATCTAAGTGATAGGTGGAATGATGATAAAGATGGTACTTGAGGATGTTGAGTAATTGATTAATTGGAAGGCCAGAATGTTCAAGTATATTAAAATTTTCAGATATGATTGGGTACAGATTGAGTTGGAAAAGAAAACTATGAGTACTAATGCCTTCTCACTTGCCCTATTTGGGGTATAAATGCCAACCACTTAAAAAATTCTTTTGGAATCTTTTTGTGATATCTTGCATTCCAGAATGTCTTAAATTCTTATCTGCATGTATTTAGTTTTGTCCAACTGCTTTTCCCAATTTCATTTTTGAGTGTCATTTCTATATCCCCATAAAACAGATATAAACTAGAGTCCAAACATGAATGTTCCAGTGTCATTGAATGAAGATCTGTTTCATTTTATTTCTATTTGGTTTTTTCCTTCCAGTTTTTCTATAATTGTCTTTGGGATAACCAGGCCTTGTTGGGTCTCATACCAGATTTTTCCATAGCCTCATTTTCTTCTCTACTGCTTTTCTTTTTCTGTTTTGTGAGATGATCCTATACTTCAGCCCTTCTCCTTCATAGTATTTTACCAATGAAGTTGTAATATAAACTGGTTTTGACCTTGGCCAATATATTCTTTCAAAGTTTTGTTCATTTGTGAAATGTATGACCAGAAAAAGAAGTAGGCTAGTGAAATATAGCAAGTGAAGAATAAACAGATGGACAACTTGAGTGTTGCACTAGCAACCACAAAATATTAAAAGGTCTAAAGGAAGGCCTCTAGGACATTAAGCAGATCTTTCATAAATTTATGGGGATACATGGTCAAAGATTGCACAGGATGAGAAGGCATGAATGGGCTGCAAATTGCAACCCACATAAAATCCATCAAAGTATTGCATCAATCAGTCAACAACAAACATTTATTTAATATCATATGACAAGCAGTGTGCAAAGAACTGGAGAAGAAGGGACAGAATTGAAATAAGGTCAGGAATTTACATTCTCATGAAGGAAACAACACTAACAATATAGTTCTATACATGGTACATAGAAAGACAAAGTAACCTTAGAAGAAAAGATCTTGTTCAGAAGGTGGCATTTGAGTCCATTCTTGAAGGAAGCCAGGGATTCTGAAGGGTGAATAAAGAACATTCCTGGCAGTGGGGCACAACCAGTGCCAAGGCTTGGAGCTTGAAGGAGCTTATTGTATATCAAGACAGCCAGTGTGGCTGGACCATAGAACATGTGGAGGAGGACAATGTGTAAGAAGACTCGAAAGGTAGGGAGAGCTTTAAATGCCAAACAGCAGTGTTTACATTTGTTCCTAGAGATAATAATAAAGAGCTACTGGAAGTTATTGAATAAGCATGATGTGGCCAAGCCTGTACTTGAAGAAAATTACTTTGGTGGCTCTCTGGTGAATGGATTGGAGTAAGGAAAGTCTCAAGGCAGGAAGACCAACTAGGAGACTATTGCTGTAGGCCTGGCAAGAGATCATGAGGGCCAGAACTAGGGTAGTGGTCTTGTGAGTAGAGAGAAGGAAATATCTCATGTTGTAGAGGAAGAAACAAGATTAGGCAACAAACTCTTTTTGTGGGGTGAGTGAGAAATTCAGGATGTCACTGTGGTTGTGAATCTGACTCCAAGGATGGTGATGTCCTCAGCTGCAATCGTAAAATTTAGAAGAAGATGAATTTGGAGGGGAAAGAATGAATTATGTTTTTTATATGTATTTGAGATGTCTATAGGACATCCATTTCAAAATGACTAGTAGGCATTTCATGATGCAGGCCGGGAACCTAAAATAGAAACTGGGGTGGGAGGGGGGGAATACCTACACACACACACGTTTGTGTGTGTAAAATAGCATGTAGCTGGATATGAAATAGTGGGTTCTTTATATAATGAGATATTTTTAGTCTATGTTAACATTTGGTAATATAGCACATTTAATAAATTTGTTGGAGTTGACTTCTCAGAATATGTATAGTAAAGTATTTTTATTCCATCTTGTTAAGCAATCCATCATACATGAAACAATGTAATCAGTTTATACATACGGTTACTGACTCCTGAAGATGCATAAAATGATATTTAATTTTTTGTTAAACTTCTTCATTGTTCAAACTTGGTGTCTAAAAAAAGTCAATCTTTCTAAGACCCAACTTTAAGTCTATTCTCTTTTGAGTGTGAAGAAGCATTAAAAATTATTTTTTTGTGTGATAACTAATAACAATAATTACCGTTACTATATAATAATTTTACATTGAGTGAGGAAATGGCTTCTTTCACATTTTCATTTTTTTTCCTAGAAGTATGTGATGCCTTTAAGACTATAGAAGGTGAGCTTTGGTTGGACCTAATTGGGAAGTGCAGCAGCTATAGATTAGTCTTCTTAATGGAAGAAAGACAGCAGGGCTCTTCATTATCAGCTGTACCAAAACAGCCTAAAAGTTGCTCAGTCTAGCATTCCAAACTGAGCAGGTTATGACAGGGAACTAAACTGTGCTTTTGTGAGTTAGTTGTTAGTGCCATCCATTTTGTCATTTACTGGGAGACATAGCTTTGAGAGTTTTGTGAAGCTGTTCATTCTGTGCTAAGGAATGATATATTGGTAAGGCTTTCCACAAATGTGGTTGCAGAGAAACAAGAAATTATAACAAATAATATAAATATCAGCTTCTTAATCGGAAAGAACTGGCCTATGCTATATTCCACTTCCATTGGCTGGAATACTAGCCACAGTGTGAAGTTGGTTTTTCTAACTACTACTTGTTTAATTAAAAAACTGCCTCATGCATTGAGTTCTAGTTCCAGCACTGTCATTAGTTTGTTCTGTCACCCCCAAACAAGTTCTTTCCCCTATATGGGCTTTGATATTTTCTGTAAAATGAAGAGATTGGACTACATGATCTCTAAGCACCTCCAGCCTTGACCTTTAATAGTGGTTGTGGCTACTGCTCTCAGATTGTTCACTTAGAGACTTTTTCTCCCAGGTGAAAAGAAAGCAAGCTCCTTTCCTAGAAGTCTAGACAAAGGGTTGATCATTAAAACTTTCCTTTTAGTTCCTTCTTCAACCGATAATATAAAGGTCCATGGAGTATGAGTCTGATTCGGCTAAAAAAAAAAAAAAGCAGAGACACCTGGTGACTGTTAGAAAGGCATGATTCTCCCAACCATTTTTCTATATGAACCCAGTCACTGTTTGAAGTAGCCCTGAAAGTAACTTAATAAGGGCAGTGTTAATAGACTAGAAGAAATTCAGAGGATTGGAAAGATTGTTAATAGTTCCACCATGCCTTACTGTAAAGCTCATTTTCTCTGGGCTTTAGTTGCTCTTATCTGAGGAATAGTCTGAGAATAAAGTGCCTGTGAAATCATGTAGGTAAATAGGAACAATATAAAACATGGATAGAATACAAAGCATTATATAGCTTCTTCTTCCAAATTTATAAACCTGAAGAAGTTGTACAAGATAATCTCACAGGTCCTTTCTAACTCACAGAATTTGTGAGTCTTTATGCATATGATTGGAATATGTTTTTGTTAGGAAAGCACCAAGAAAATTCATTTATTAGGGTATTATCTACATTTCTCCTATGAAATCAACCCTAATTTTAAAATAAAATGTTTTGCCTTGATTAAAACTGTTAATACTTGTAAGTAAAGAAAGATGTGTTTGAATTTCATTTTCATTCTTGTAATTCACAAAGACTCAGCCAATGTTTTTACATGCATTAATAAATGAAAAGGTCCCACTTAACCCAATAATTTTTGTTTTATAATATTAAAGGGAACTATGATTTTTTATTACTCAGTTCTTTTTGGCCCCATTAGATCTATAATATGTACAAAACATAAAACTGTTGTATCTTGATGATTTTAAAAGAATGCTAAATTTACTTGTGCCTAATTATCTGCAGAGCATCTTTTCTGTCCTTAAAAAGAATAAAGGAAAGGTAAGGTGTTTTGTACAGGTGGTGTAAATAGCTCATTTAGCTCCATTTGCTTCCCTCCTTCACAGGTACAATTTTATCATGCTGGCCCTGTCATTCACATTTTTGTTGTCTTCCTATTTCCTGACCAAGTGGCAAGGCAGTGTGGGCTTCATCTTTGCCAATTGTTTTAACATGGGAATTCGAATTGCACAAAGCCTACACTATATCTACAGGTACTATAGAGAGAGTCCTCACAGGCCACTGGCAGGCTTGCTTCCATCACCATTTCTAATTGTGGTGTATGTGGTCAGTGGAGTGGTTACTGGTATTTCAGAGGTAAGTTTCCCTTCTTTTTGAAAAGAATTTTTTTTCCAGATTCTATACAGAAACCATTTTAAATATTCGTTCTCTGACATTTTGCAATCCAAATTCTCTCCCTCCTTCCCCTCCCCTGTGGTGGCCATATGATATAAATTATACATGTGCTATCATGCAATACATATTTCCATATTCATCATATTCTATTCTTTTTTCACACTCTGGCTCAGACCATAACTCCGTTTCTTCCAGTACTGTCTACCTTGAGGTGGTTACTAATATAAAAGTTTCCCTCTCCCCCTTAGCTTTGAGCTTTATTCTTCCTAAATGTTTACTTTGCTAATAATAGACCATGCACTAAAATGTCAGGCCTGTATGCATAATACACTTTCAGTAAATTCTTATTAATTAATTTGAATAAAAAGCTAGAGACAGCAAGACCCCTATTTTTCCATCACTTATTCCTAGAATATGCAATGTCTCTCAGCTTCTCAAGAGATATGCTCCTAGTGGAACTTATGAAGGGAAATGTCAGGAGGTCAGGCTAAAGGCCCCAGGCACTAATGATGTTTCCTTTTCCTATAGGTGTTTCTGTGCTGTGAGAGAGGCTGGCTGGCCAGGCTTCTGCACATCATGGTAGGGGCTTTGTGTTTGGGAGCTACCCTTGTGACTGTGTTCTTCACAGAGACCAAGCTTATCTTCTTTATTCGAACTCAGTTCCTACCCAGATATACCAAGAAAAAAACATGAACACATTGGAGGACCAGTTCCTATATTTAGTTCTGCAGGCCTGTCAGAATGGTTTGTGGTACAAAGGCTCATTTCCTGTTTAAAGGAAGAAAGTCATTAAGTAAGAATCCACTGAAGTTCTGCTATTAATAAAACCATAAGTTTATAAGAAACTAGAAAATTAGAACCTATTGAGAAATAATAGATGTAATATTTGGTTTGTTTTCAAATCCATTTGGAGTTTTAATATTAAGGAAAGATAATTTTTGAATGCAGATCAGAATAATCGCATTTTCAATTGTTCTTTCATTATTTTGTACTAATTTGTGATTTTTTTCCTCTGTTGATTGCTTTTTTGTCTGATCTAGCTTAATAGTCAAATGTATAATGTCTAGTTTCCTTAGTGTTTAGTAAATATAGGGCCCCCCAAAAGAGCTCTGATCACTTAATTGTTCTTAAAAACATTTCATTCATTTCTGCAAAGAAGGAAATGCAGTTTTGCTTGAAAAACAAATACCAAGAAAGATACTAGAGTGGTGCTTTTACTGAATTTAGCCAACAGTCGTCTTTTCTTTTAGAGAAGAACAAATGTCATTCATCCCACAAGCCAGAAAAAGGAAACATGTAGTCTTTCTGAGAAGTATGTTTCTAAGAAGCCTGACTTATTAGAAAATAAAGAGAAATTCCAGAAAGTAAAGTGTGGAATTCAAAGTGGAAAAAGCAAGGCATTTACTTTAATTAATTATAAACAACTAACCATCCTAAAAAACATGGGATTTAAAAATGTGATCACCACAAATGAGTTACCTTTGATTCTTTAGGAAAATGTTGCCTTTGTAGCTGACCTTCACTTTTTATAGGACATGGTGTAAGAGTTAAAATTTAGGCTGAAACTGAGGCAGGTAGAAATTAGTTTCTCTCTGCAAGGAGTATTATATTTTTAGAGGTTTATTGAAGATTAAACTATAAAGAAAATACAAGTAAGAAAGGCACATGTCTAGGCCCAGAGAGCCTATTCACAACCACTCACATGTTGCCTGCTAAGTGGAGAGCCAGTGCGATTACAAAGCATTCTGGGGAAGTGGAGCAAGGACTTCTGGGGATTGAAGTCCTGGATTCAAGTCTCCATTTTTGCATATCTCCGTTTGATCCTCTGGGAAGAAGGACTTCCCCAAGGGATCATAAAAACATAATCAATTTAAAGATTACAATAATTTGAGGATAAGAGAAGGAAAAAAGAACAAAACCAATAATTGCTGGACACATTGACAAAAAGCCAGTTAGGGGGCAGTCCCCTTTGGCATGAAAGTATACATACAAATAAATGTTCAATCAACCACACCCAAAGTTCATTTTTGTGCAGCTTGTGGTCTGGAGGCTTCTTCATGGTGGCTTCTCCAACAGTTCAGTTTCTGGATTCAGAGAGGTATCATCTTTCTTTACCTAAAATTCTTCTAAAAAGGAATTTAAACTTTGCAATTTAAATAATAATATTTTTTTACATTCCCCCGTTAAGAGGGTTATTGAAGAATACAGGATCACTTAGGGATACATGGCTGAGGTATGAGGTATATGAATCAATTGGCAAGAGAAATTAAAAAGATATCAGGAAAATCCAAATAAAAAAGAAAAACCTCTGGATGAAAATATAGACTATCAAAGTCTTATGTGCAAAAATTCTAAGTAAAGGAAAAATAAATCTATAACAGGTCCTTGAATCAGGGCCCATGGAGAATTCAGTGCGATTACAAAGCATTCTGGGGAAGTGGAGCAAGGACTTCTGGGGATTGAAGTCCTGGATTCAAGTCTCCATTTTTACAATGGGGATGATATAGAAAAGCAACTCTCATTAACATATTTCTTTTCCATGTTTCTCCCAACTTAGGAAACAAAAAGGTTTTAATATTGTTGTAACAAGTCAGTAATCAAATATCTGTGATTTTTGATGATATGAAAATCCCTCCACTGATGCAAATTTCAGCCTGTTTATAATTTAGTAAGATGTTTTAGAGGGCTAGAGGAAGCTCAGATAGGTTCAATGATTCGCCCACAACCACACGCTGGTAAATCTTCCTAATTCCAATTCCTATACTTTACTAAGCCTTGCTTTCTCTTCTTTGTTATAAGAAATAACACTCTGACATTTTATTCATGAAAGACTTTGCCCTTGCCACATGACCAACCCTAGTTGTTGGCCCACTTGTTTCCACATTTAATTTTGTATTACTACACAATTAATATTGTATTACTACAATAAATACAATAAATTTTCAATCTATCCTAAGAGTAGAACTGATGATGCATAGACAGTAGAACGGCATATGGAACAGTAATAGAAATTCAGTCTCATTCAATCATCCATTTGACCAACACTTACCATCCTCATATTGTGTGCAAGGCCATGTGCTTAAACACTATGGGACATCAAAAGATGATAAGACTCAACTCCTATTGTCATGAGGTTCCCCATATTAGCTATGTTTTACAAAATATGGTCTTCTAAATAGATCGATTTGGCTTTCCAAAAGTATGTCTTCTGTGAGCTCCCTAAAGTACCATCCCCAAAGATGGTACTCTGCCATCAGAATAAGTTTCAGGTTGTTCCCATTAGACTATACCCTCACTAAGCATCATTCTAATGCCTTAGGCTGCTATTTAAAACTTTTCCAGCAACTTCCCAAGTTCAGTGATGCTGAAAGCCCACCAACCCTTTGATCTCCCTGTAAAGGTAGTAACAGTAAATCAGAAACTCTCATTCTTCTAGACTACATAACTACTTTTCATCTTAATTCACTTCCATTCTCTTCTCTTATAATCCCGATGTCAGTGGGACTGGACACACTTCCAGCCTGGCCTCTAGGTTTAAGACCATAGTTGTCTGTGGTCTTCCCATTCAAGTGTATTTTTAGCAGGTTTTTTCTGTTATCTTTTGTTTTTATGTCACCTGGATTTCCCCTTGTAACTCCTCTCCATCACCCAAGAGCCCCTTATGACAAGTAATTTTTTAAAAAGAAAGTAAAAGAGGAATAAGAGTTTGTTCCAGGGTGTGATCCTTAAAGACCTAAAGCTCTGCTTCTAGTTGTTTTAAAAAATAGATCGTTTACTTTCATTTTCCTTATGCTGGCAATTCCTGTTTTCTAGGACCATTAACAGTAACCCGAGAATGCCCGTGGATATTACCTTTATTTTCCATGCACCTATTAGGCTAATCCTCCCTTCAGCCTTCTCTCACTAGTCCCACTGAAGGACTTGCCTGTGGTCATTATATTAGGTCATCCTTTCACTTCTTCAGAAGAGTCTACTTTGAATTGTTCTTCCCCCATTTCAACCATAAGAACCATAACTCATTCAAATACAATTTTACTACCTCAAAGTGTGACTCAGGCCAGTCTGATGCTTAAGGACCAAGACTAGAATAAAATGAGACACTCAAAGGTCATCCAGCACTTATTGAAAGGTTTATTTACCCATAACATGGTCAGAAAACTCAGTAAAGATACAACACTGGTTTAGTTGGATATTTCCCCATGTCCATCCCTTATCTTCTTTTTCAAGTCATCAGGTATGTTGGGTTTGGTGACTCATATAGCAATGGGACAGATGTCAAGTCTGAAGGGCACTGATTTCTCATGGGCTATATTTTATACCCTAGGCATTTGCAATACCATATCAGTAGTTTATGCTTTAGTCCTTTGGTCTGATATCTCAGAACCAATTTCCTGACAAGATTGCCTGTCCAGTATGTGACTCATATCTGTGTTCTCCCAAGAGATTTCCACAGGAGCTAATACTCACTATACTGGAAGCCATCCATGATTCCTTTTATGAGAACACCAGTGGAGTGTATAGCCTAACTATTCATTTTCTCTTTTTCATGTGTGACTAGCCCATCATCTTTTTCTTTCATGCATTCCTTTAATAATGTCCTTCTCCTTTGTTTAGTTGTTGGAGAAGAAACAAACAAACCTTTACTTTGTGTTTGGTATGTAGCCCATTAGAGACACATATTTCATTTCTTCTAAACAATTTCTGAGTTTTCCCACTGTGTGGCAGCCTTTCTATGCCTATTTTTAAAAATGAGACTGTTTTGGGGGAGAAGTTTGAAATCATTAGTAGAACTCTCCAGTTTTCCAAAGGTAATTCAGCCTTCAGCACTGGGCTCAACTTATTGTTTGTCTGTAGTGCTTGTTCAGGATACTGATGTGTGAATTTCAGAGGTTGTCCATTCAAATGTGTATTTGTCTAGACAAAAGTCATTCTTCATTTGCTTGGACTTTCCTGTGTGGGTCCTTAGCCCAATCTCTTGAATTTTGATGCTGGAGCCAGTTCCGATTAGCTCCAAAGAGCCAATTGTTAAATTTTCAGTGTAAGCATTTACACCTTGAAAATTGACAAATGCTACAAATTAGGGTTTGATTTATTTTTGTTCATTGTCAAGACTTAAGAAAGTGATAGGGAAAATGTTAATGATGCAGATTAAACTTAAAATTGAGTCTTGGGGGTAGGTGTATGTATATACATACACACATATAAGAACATATATATATATATATAATAATTATTATGAAAGTTGGTTGTTAATACCAACACAACCCTAATTTTTGGGTGGAAAAAGTGTGTGTGTATATGTGTATACACATGTACACCCACACATATCCTTTAAGAGTCTTCTCAGGTATCCATAGCTTGATACACTTGACTCAGTTTATCCAGAGACAGGACAGAGGACCTGACTCTGGGTAAGATCTCCATTAGGACAATGGCAAACATTATGTCTCCATGCTTTATGCCTCATTCAATGTTAGTGATCAGAGGGACATTGAATAAGGTTATCTCTGTTGTTGTCCCAGGAAATCTTGAATAATTCTGACATTCATAGGAGACATCTTGTTGAAGAAGAGCACTTGAGATGCTTTTTGTAATTTATTAATTAAATTAAATGCTTTTTGTAATTAATAAACAGTAATAACTGTGGTATCCTGTATTTTCTATATCTTTAACTCATTTTTATGTTGGTAAAGCCATGGTCTACTGTGGGAAATCTCTTTTGAAGGCTCACCAGTCCCCTTCTAATGGCCTCATCAAGGACCCCCTCAGCGCAAATATAGCTATTTTTATAAAAATGTATGTATTTTTCATCTTTATTGCAGGAAATTGTAAACAAAGAGAGAGTTTTACAGTCTTTTTTTTTTTAAAGAATGTAGAACTGAATCACAAACAGAGACATTCAATTTTATTGGACCATTCAAGATCATTCTCTACCTGCCAAGAGTAGGCTCTCAGCCCTTGACTGCAAGGGCCTCTGGGAAATGTAGGAATTGCATCTTTGTAACATGTATTTCTCCTCACCTGAAGTCCCTGGGACACAAGGATGAGCAGAGACAGCATGCACTATTTGGAAGAAGAACTCAAATGGATGATCTGAAACTGGAAATAAGGAGAGGACACTTTTGTGTTCAATATCTCCTCTGGGGTAATCCTGAGCAAGAGTGGTTAGAGTGATCTTGAGGAAAATTTTCTCTCCAGGAGGTAAGATAAAGGACAGTGGCCTATCCTTTTCCCTGTTCTGATGAGAGAACAGATGTTAAGTCTAAAGTTTTCCTTTATTCCAAAAATCATCTCTTAATTTTCATTTAGTTCATTTTGAATTTGATGGCTCTAAAAGTGATTTATCCTAGCTGATTCCAAATAATTGAGAAAAGGAAGTTGTAAAAAGAAACAGCAAGGCATCTAGGTAGAACAGAGGATAGAGTACTGGATCAGGAGGACCTGAATTCAAATCAGCCTCAATTCAAATTCAAATTCAGACATTTAACTAGCTGTGTAACTCTGGGCAAGCCACTTAACCAACTGGTAATTGCCCTAGTTTCCTCATCTGTAAAATGGAAATAATAGCACTTACCTCTCAGAATTGATGTGAGAATCAAATGAGGTAATATTTGTAAAGCACTATAAAATTTAAAGCACTTTGTAAATGCTGGCTATTATCATAGGAATGTTATACAAAGGGGCAAAAAAACAAATACTTCATCTATGGGGGAAGAGTAGATTTTTCTTACTGGGTCTCAAGAATTACATGAGAATCTTATTGAGTTTTTAGAAAATGTTTTGTATAAATGACTCAAAGCAGGATAAAAGCAGAATCTAGTCTTTGTTTTGGTGAAAGCAAGTCAGTTTTCATTTTGTCTGGTAAGGGCTGGAAAAGCTGCTTTAGGTCCCTTTGTCTTCCCCCATTGTTCTTCCACAAATTCTCAAAAGAACCCTCTGAAAGAGTAGCTCATTCATGATGCCTCAGAGAGGGAGAATTGGTGAAAAAGATTAATGATGCTCCTCTGCTAAGGATAGGGGCCATAGGCAAGGAGTGAGTGCCCTCCCTCCCTGTAGTGATCCAGAAGGTGAATTTTTCAACTTGAAACAACCATCCATCACAGATAGGTGACTACACAGCATCATCTTGTATTTTTTAATAACTCTATACAGATGGGGAAATGGACACGTGGGGTGGTGGCTGTTGATATTCTCCCAGACCCCCTTTCAGGAGTGGCGATAATACTAATAACTAATCATTTGTATAACACCTGCTATATGCCAGACTCTGTGTTCTCTTTTAGTCTTATTTGATCTCCCAGCAACCCTGGCAGGTCAGTACACTTTATAGATAAGGAAACTGAGGATGGGGAGAAATGGATGCTGAAGTATCCAGGAGACTGAGATATTTTCAGAATTGTTTGAAATATTCCCAGCATGAGGCCTTATACATGGACCCAGTGATGGAGACTTGGGGCTGAGGACTGTAAGTGAACCCGAATTCCCTTTTCTGAGGCATTTGCCTCAGGAAACTTCCCTTCCCATTGTTTCTCCTGGGCAAATTTTTAACAAATCACCTCTCTCCAGAAGTAGCACTCAGAACACTGACTAAAGAGAATGTCTTAACTGGAGGGAGGGGGAAATAGTGCTACCTGCCTGAAATGGGAGCCAACCAAGAGGTGGTAATGGATTTCTTCTAAACCAAACATCATCTATTCCCACTCTCTTTAAAACAAAGAAAAACACAAATGTATGACACGGACAAAAAAAATGGGGCAAATAGTTCTAAGAAGTATACAGTTTTCACACTGTCTATAAGCTTAACTGATAGTACATGAAATTCGAGATCCTTCTCCAATAACCAATGAATCAACATTTTACTACTAAAAGGATTGTATCATATCAATCATGACATTCTCATTGTGAATGAAACCAGAAGATAAGAAAATTGTGGTTAAATGAAAGGGTAGCTCAAAGTTTCTCCTTAAAGAGGCAAATAAAGGAGTTGAACAAGTTAGATTTATTATGTATCCAAAGGCACCAAAGAAACATTTCATTGAATATTTGCTCATCTCTTTTTGCATAGCTCATGATTTACATGAGCTATTTGTAGACTACCATGAAAATGTTTGTAGTTGATACACAATCTGCTCCATCATGCACCAAAGAAAAAATTCTATGAAGACCTTGAAGACATACTCAAAAATTAAATCAATATATACTCGGAGAAACATTATGACATAGTGGATGGGGTATAATGGATATAGTGCTGGCCTTGCCAGGAAGATCTGAGTTCTAGTACTATTCCAGGCATAAACTAGTTATGACCCTGGGCAAGTCATTTCTCGATGCTCTAGGCATCTGTTTAAGGCTATAAATTGCAGGAAAGGTGTTGTTGTGTTTATAACATCACTGTGTGTGATGGTCTTTTGTGTAATGTTTGGTGGAGAGAGGCTAAGCTGGTGAGTGTAAGCTAAGGGTTCCCCTCCTCATTTAGAGTGATTAAGTGGGGGCAGCTGGTAGTAGCTCAGTGGATTGAGAGCCAGGCTTAGAGATGGGAGGTCCTAGGTTCAAATCTGGTCTCAGACACTTCCCAGCTGTGTGACCCTGGGCAAGTCACTTACCCCCATTGCCTAGCTATATCTCACTACTTATAAACAACAACCTGTGCTGTTGGGGGAAGAAGTCATCACCTGAGAATTTCCTATACCAGTAAATACATCTGGTTACTTCCCTTCAAAAGTAAGATTAGTCAAAGGCAACATAACATGGTACCTTGACAAAACATTTTATGTCATGGAAGAAAGAAATGTTAAAAGGCAGATAAAGTAAACTGGCAATGAACAGTAGTTATTAAAGAAATGTAATCAAAAGCTACCAACCAAACCGGAGACTAAGAAGAATCTTTATAATGAGAAGGTCCAAAAATAGATCATATAAATGATAAACTTTATGAGAACAGCGGGATATAACAACAAAATTTATAGGATGAGGCTGAAGCAGTACTTGAAAAATTATGTCTCCGAATCCATATTGGGACAGTATGAAAAGATGATTAATGAATAGAATGTAACTTTTAAAAACTAAAAAATTATCATGTAGGGATGAAGGCAACCATGACCATGTACTGCATATGGTGATATATGTGAGATGCAGAAATGGAGTTTTACTCACTGAAGATACCAAACTTTCACAAAGATCAGTCATATTCTGGTAAATATTTAGGAACTAGCTTTCCCCCAAAAAATCTTATTCTTGATACACGTTTAAGTATAATCTGCCTTATTAACATTTTCTCCATCTAGTTCTAGACAATCAACAAAATAATAAATCAGTGTTTTCCAACTTCCAAAGTGTAAATGTTCACATGAAAAATTTAACAGTGGGCTCCTGGGAGCTTATAAAAGCTGGCTCCAGCACACCCCTGCCTTAGATTATGGCTCCCAGGTTCATAAAGATTCTGAAGATCATAAGAAGCCTGGAGATCATTTTTCTTTATAAAGAAATAAGGAGCAAACCAGGAGTAGAATGATACACAGAGATGAATGGACGCACCCGTGGGAACTACTATTCCTGTATCACCTCAACCACTTTACTGAAATCTAAGCAAAATAGCTTCCCTAATTTCCTGGTGTATCACCAATAGAAGTACCAGGATGTAATTGTGAGCCATATAAAATAATTTTTGCAAGAACAGACTCTGCTGTTGAGGATGAAGAACTGAGAACTGGGGAAAGTTTCTACAAGGCTGAAAGAATATTCAGAAATGCACAAAAGACCCCAACTCTGTCCCAATCTCAACACCATATACCAGCTAGATAAACTGCTCTGACCTTTTTTTTTTTAAGCCCTTACTTTTCATCTTGTTATCGATGCTGTGTTTTGGTTCTAAAACAGAAAAGTGGTAAGGACTAGGCAATAGGAGTTAAGTGACTTGCCCAGGTCACACAGCTAGGAAGTGTCTGAGGTCAGATTTAAACCTAGGACCTGGCTATAGGCCTGGCTCTCAATCCACTGAGCCACCCAGCTGCTCACCCAGCTTGCTCTGACCTTTCTTAAAGAAAAAAGAATTTATCAACCCCTAAAACAAGCACAAAAAAAAAAAAATCTTGAAAACCATAGGATCCTTAGGTACACCTGAAAATAAAAGATGGAAGTTACTTTTATAAACTAACAGTCATTAAGCAATTTGATCCCCCCTCCTACTCTTTTTCCAAAGGAAAGAGGAAGAAGAGGGAATGAAAAGAAATGATTTAATTTTAACATAATTTTTAATATATGAAAAATACATGAAGAGGTAGACTGGTTATATACAGAGCGTGAACGGTAACATGAACCCAGGTCCCCTCCATACCATGAAAGGCATTAGAGTAGCAATTTCTCATAAACATTGGCTTTCAGGAGTAAGGGGGTCACTTCCTTTATTTTTCTTGGGGGCAGGGAACCCCTCTTTAGACAACAGAGCCCCACCCACAACACAGGATTCTGCCCCACCCCAGCTGAAGACTTAAAGGAACTGAAGTGGCCAGAGCCCACACCTGAGATAGCAGGACTGGCCAGATTTGATAAATCAGTAATAAAAGAATCACAAATGAAAACAAATAAGAGCTTTCACTTCACATGCAGAAAATTAGTAAAGATGAGAAGAGGGCCTGGTGGGTGAGCTGCTCAGCACTCTGGCTCAAATTAAAGGAAGTAGCTGTACAGAGAAAATTTTTCAGTGAAATGAAATAAAGTAGGTGTCATTCAGCAGCCTCTTCCGCTACTGAATGCACCTAGAGCAATCCCTAAGTTGGTAGCCCAATCAATCTTGGTTCATTCCAGACCCTAGACTCCCAATTACTGTGAACATGACAAACTCTGTCAATAAAGCAAATAGGAAATGTTCAGTCAAGACTAATGATACCCCATGCACAGAAAGACTCGCTATATCTCACTACTTATAAAGCTTTAAGAGAGAGGGGGGGAAAGTGAACTGGTTAAGGACAAGGAGCTCAGCTAAGGAAGAACAAAGAGAAAGAAGTGACACGATCTTTAAGATTTTAATATTGTTGTTATTTGCAGTAAAGTCTGGTCCCTGCACTGAAGCTACATAAGAACTTAAGCAGGGCCAAGGGGTAAACTATTTTAGGGCAGCAAGAGTTTTAGAGCCCAGGTGAGCTTTGAAAAATAATACAATAGACCCTATCTATGTAAATAGTCAATATCTGACTTTTTATATGGAAGGTTTGTATAAAGTATCTAAATATATAGATGCTGCTCTCAGGTGACATGAGTAGACATGATCTGAGTTCTAACCCAGTTGGACAGCAGGAGAAAAGCTATTCCTAAACCATCAGCACGATAGCTAGAGAAAGGAGCAGACAGTGTCTCCGGTGCTGAGTTTGGGCAAGGTCTCTAGTCTCTAGGAGGCTAGAATTGTATCTAACTGCTGCCCTTCAGATGTTTCTGGTTTAGGAAAGAAAGCTTCTTCACTTGCTTAATCACTTTTTTTTTTTAAACCCTTACCTTCCGTCTTGGATAACACTGTGTATTGGCTCCAAGGCAGAAGAGCGGTAAGGGCTAGGCAATGGGGGTCAAGTGACTTGCCCAGGGTCACCCAGCTGGGAAGTGTCTGAGACCAGATTTGAACCTAGGACCTTCCATCTCTAGGCCTGGCTCTCAATCCACTGAGCTACCCAGCTGCCCCCACTTAATCACTCTTAATGAGGAGGGGAACCCTTAGCTTACACTCACCAGTTTAGCCTCTCTCCACCAAACAAGTTACACAAAAGCCCATCACCCATAGTGAATAGAAAGTAAACTCTTTTATCCAAGAGAGCCAATTAAAAATTGGAGAAGTTATCACAGGAAATTCACAAGAATTAATGAGCTCTTCAGGTGGGGACAAGAAAAGATCTTTGCTTAAACTAGGAGAGAGAATCTCACCCAGGGGAGATCTCTCGGCAGTCTTTAGAATGTGCCAGGGACTAGAGGTTGGGAAGATGATTTTCTATATATCTACAACTCGGATGGCTTTAGTCCACAATTTCTCTGAAAACCATCTCCCAGGAGGCCCTTTCTCCACTTATCTTTCCCAAGAATGTCTGGAACCAACTACAGTTTCTTATGTCAGATATAGCATTGTCACAGTTTATATTTTCTCAACCAGTCTGGAGTATCATCTTCCATATTCTCAGCAATTTTTAAAAAATCACACAACACTCAGGTTACATAGAATACTTTAAAATGGGCAAAACACTTTTATATACATTATCTCCTCTGATCCTCACACAATACTGAAAGCACTTATTAATCAGCATCTATGTGCAAGGTATTCTGCTATGAATAGAGGCAAAAGTGAAATACTCCCTTGCCCTCAGGGAACTATATTCTACTAAGATTAAATAGCATTACACAGATCAGCATTCATACGATAAGCCATAGCAAATTTCACATCATCTGTTTAAAGGTGAAAAAGCAAGTGGACAACAGAAGGAGATATCTTTCACAACTTAGTTTAGGAGAGGATTACATTCTACATTAATTTTTTTTAACCTTACCTTCCATTTTAGAATCAATACAATTGGTTACAAGGCAGAAGAATGGTAAGGGCTAGACAGTGCGGGTTAAGTGACTTGTACAGGGCCACACAATTAACCAAGGGCCTCCCATTTCCAGACCACTATCCACTGAGCTACCTAGCTGCCCCTTGCAATAAAATGGACTTTAATATACCTAAAACTCAATGATAAGTTCAATATAAGCAAAAATATTGACAATAACACTTTTTGCAATATCTCAGGTGTGGGCTCTGGCCACTTCAGTTCCTTTAAGTCTTCAGCTGGGGTGGGGCAGAATCCTGTGTTGTGGGTGGGGCTCTGTTGTCTAAAGAGGGGTTCCCTGCCCCCAAGAAAAATAACTTCTGAAGTTTTGGTTATCCTCTATCAACCACCTTGAGGTCCACCAAGGCAGCCAGTATGCCCCCATGGAGGTCTCATTTATTGTTACTCTCACTTCCCCCCTACTTTCAATTCCCTTTTTAAAAACTTTTGTTTTTGGGGTGGGGATGGTGAGGGGGAATTCAGAGTACTAAGCTGAGGGGCAGGAGCTGAGAGAACAGGTCAGCAGGTCAGTCATCTACAGTAAGTCTTAGAATGTGTCCTCCTTGGATATGGGACTCTACTGTATTGTGGAATATAGAATATATATATATATATATACAATAGAAATAAATATTCCCCTATTGATTTGGGGAATAGCTAAATAAATTGTTTGATGAAATGGAATATGAGAATGAGAAATTATGAATATGAAGAATCCAAAGAAACATGGAAAAACTTATATGAACTGAGAGAAGGTGAAATAAACAGACCCAAGAGAACAATAGACATAATGACTATAACAAGAATGTAAATGGAAAGGAAAAGAGGGGGGAAAAAGATGGACTACTGCATAATTATAATGGCCAAGCCTGGCTCCAAAGAAGACATGAGAAAATGCAGTTCTCTTCATTCTTTGAAAAAGTGGGGGGCTGTGGGTGGGGTACAAAAATTGCCCATTCACACAGACACCAGAAGTAAGGCCCTGTCATTCAAGCTCAGGGCCCCATCCAGGGACCTCATCCACCATTGCCATTGCCCATTTGGATGGCTCATCCATTTGCACATGCTCACAGAGGAAGCTGTGGCTCTCCGAGATTAGACTGCCACCTTGTGGCTTCTCTCCCATATTGCACTCTGCCTAGTGTTGATGCATAATTTCTTAAATCCCTCCTTCCTAGTTCCCAGTGTTGAAGACATGGAACATGGGGCCTTGTGTGTCAGAATGAAACCCAGGAGTTCACTTGGCTAAGATCTGGGGAGGTAAAGAGATTAGTCCAAGATCACCCAAGTAATATGGATCAGAGACAGGATTCTTAGACCCTCTAACCAGTTCTTTTTCCTTTAATGCATGCTGCTTCCACTGTTCTTCTAAAGAGAAAGACAAAATTTAGGGGTAGAGGAAACAAGAAGGACAGTCAAGGCATGCAGACCTTGCAAGTGAAGGCTTACCTTGGGGAAGAAAGGCCTCTCTTGAGGTATAGGTTTGTTTGGGCAGAGAAGAAATTATAATCCATAAAGCAGCAGGAGACTTAAGAAAAATGAACATAGAAAGAAAGAGAGGTGAGGGGAAGGGAAGAAAAAGAAAGAAAGAAACATGGGAAAATGTTTTTAAATTTTTTTAATGAAAGAAAGAAAAGGAAGAAAGGAAGAAAAGAAGAGAAAGGAAAGAAAGGAAGGAAGGAAGAAAGAAAGAAAGAAAGGAAGAAAGAAAGGAAGGAAGGAAGGAAGGAAGGAAGGAAGGAAGGAAGGAAGGAAGGAAGGAAGAAAAGAAGAGGAAGGAAAGAAAGAAAGGAAGGAAAGAAGGAAGGAAGGAAGGAAGAAAGAAAGAACGAAAGAAAGAACAAAAGAAAGAAAGAAAGGAAGGAAGGAAGGAAGAAAGGAAGAAAGAAAGGAAGAAAGAAAGGAAGGAAGAAAGAAAGAACTAGATGGACATAATCTCTGAAAGGCTAGTTTATCCACAAGGGGTCTCAAACCCTATGACTAGGGATTTAATTTTGATTGAGAAGTAAATTATTGTTAGGTCTTGGAGAAAGGGAATAAAAAAATAACATGGCAGAAGAGATAGTGTCAGACTGGAAGGCAGAGGACATGCTTATGAGTTGTGCTATCATGGATAAGCTGTGTAGTCTCTGTTTCCCTATCTGTAAAATGGGGATAGTAATATTTGTGCTCTCTACAGCCATAAGATCATTGTGAGAAAAGTACACCATAAATCTAAAAGAACCGGCTAAATCTAATCCAACAAGCTTTTATTTAGTGCCAACCATGTGCCAAGCAAGAGGCATGGTCTTAATGTTAGTAAGTCTGGGTTCAAGCCCCCCCCCCCCACCTCCTACAGACACTGGCTCTATGATTCTAGGCAAGTTACATCTAAACTTGAAAACCAAAGGGTAATCTGCATGGGTAGCGGGAGTCCCCTCATCCAGAGTGCCAATGAAAGCCTCAAGTCCAGGTCCAATAACTTAAAATTTGCAAAGAATCTAGAGTGCTGACACATGCCTATAATCCCTGCTCCTGGGAGAGGCAGAGGCCACTGGAGCACTGGAGCACATGGGAGTTCTGAGCTGTAGGAGGGCTAAAGATGATCCAGGGCTGAGATGGTGAGCTCCCAGTGGAGGCTGAATGCCAATCAAGCTGCCTAAGAAGAGATGAAGTAGCCCCAGAGCAGGGTATAGCCCCTGTACCAAATGGCATCCAGGATCAAGTCTGTGAATGGGGGCTGCACTTCCAGCTTAGGAAAGATACAGAGATGAGGCTTTTAAAAAAGGCAGGGGGTGGAGTGCGTGGGGAGGTGGAAGGTGCCAGGTTTAGAGACATGAAATCCTGGGTTCACATCTGACCTCAGACACTTCCCAGCTGTGTGACCCTGGACAAGTCACTTAACTGCCATTGCCAGCCCTTACCACTCTTCTGCCTTGGAACCAATAGGGAGTATTCCTACTAAGGTAAGGGTTTTAAAATTAAAAAGATGAGTAGGGCATAAGGGAGTCTTTATTGTTAAATGTAAATGGCACATTGAAGATCAGACTATTAGTGAGATTGACCTGGAGGGGGCTGCTGTAGCCTGGGTAAAATAGGGAGACCCATTCTCATAAAAAAAATGAAAAAAAAAAAAGGCATGAGATGTGTGCTGGGAATACCACAAGAGAAATGAAAAATTGGTCCAGCTCTCAAGGAATTGACATTTCTCCAGCTGAACAGCTAACCTTTCCCAGGAGAAGGATCTTCTTTGTATGGTTTCTATGGAATTGTCTGTTCTCGTTGTTAAGGTCAAAAAAGTTTCCGAGGCTTATAGATTTAAGACTGAAAGATCTTTGGAGACATTGAGTTCAATCTCTTTGTTTTATAAATGAAACACGAACTATTTGTAACAAAGCTGTTCTAGCATATTTGAAACAATATAGAGTCTAGGTTTTGAGCTGGAAAGCCCTAGGCATAGAACTGCCAGGCAGGGGCCAGGGCTGAAAGGAAGAGAGCTAAGACCTAAATGTCAGTGCGCCGCCAGCAAAGTTCCTTTAAGAAAACTGTTTGACCTTGGGTGAGTCACTTCAATTCTCCAGCCTCATTCTCCTCATCGATAAGATGAAGGTTTCAGACTTGATGACCCCTTCCGTCTCCTTCAAGTTCTAAATCTGTGAATCAGAGCCTCGAGGCAGAACAGAACGTGGGCAGTTTACTCTGAGCCACAGCTGAGAATTGCTGACTACTCTGGGAGTGTCCTGGCAAAGACAGAGGCTGTTGTACTGGATGCGGAAATTAGACTTCTGAGTCAGGCAGATTCAGATGAAAAGTGATCTGTTTTACTGTCATTTACTCCGCATAGTTGGATTACCAGACTATTTTCTCCCTCTCACATATGTACGTGGGTGAATTAGTCCTTAATATTGTAAATATCTCATTTGCTAATTAAATCTCGGTGGCTGCAGGAAATATGTTGTTTACAAGAATGCTGAATTGAGGAAGGAGGAGATTCATAACACTGATCTGCACCATCACTCAGGGCTCATTACTGCAGTGCACTTGTTCCACTAGTCAGCGTTACGTTAGCGTCCAGATGCCATCGGATATCAGAGTGGCCCAACCCAAATGTAACAAATGGGTTCATTAACCTAGCTTTGGCTCATCTGGGGACCTAATCAAAGGTATTAAGCAAGGAAGTCCTGGAAACACATTTAATAATCCTCCCGATAAATTAGTAGGCGCTCCCTTGACCATTTTTCCCAAGTGCCATTGTTTCCTCTTCAATTGGGTTGTCCATTCTTCTTAGGCATAACGATGTAGAGATCCAGCATGCTGGAGCATCTGTGGGCAATTATAGCTTTCCTCTTACTTTTTCATCCTTAATTGAATAATTGCATCTGTCAGTGGAGCAAGAGGAGACGTTAGAGTTGTCAGGAAATTGATCTTCTCAGAGCAGATGAAGTTAATATTAAGTACTTTAACAGAAAAATTACCTGGGTTTCTCTTGCTTAAACAGTTCAGAGGAATGTGGGTACTTGAGGGACTGTCAGGGTCTTGTCTTAGACTGGTGGAATTGAAATTGCCAAGGTTGGTGCCTGAAGCAGCTTCAAGCTTCCCGTGAGAATAGAATACATAATTCCTGGAGGTCAGGGATGATTGTCATGATTGCTTTTATGTCTCTATTACTTGGTACTTATGAAATATTTGTTGAATTAAAGTTTTCAAATGTTTATTTCTTATTCTTTCTCCACTAATTACTGCCAGTCTACCATTTATAGCATCAGCATAGCCATATCATAAATCTAGGAGTCAAGAAATGAAGCTTTGATATGATCAACTCTGCCCCCTAGACTATAAGCTCCTGGAGGGCAGAGACTGACTTTTCAGCTTTGTCCCACTCCACCACACCCTCTGCAGCCCCTCAGAGCATCAAATACAAGGTTTTTGCACATAGTAGGTACTTAAAGGATGTTTGTTGAGTCAGTAAGTGTTAATTAATTGAGAGAAAGATGCATTAATCAATTCCTTTGCTGGCATAGATGCAGTGATTCAGAATATAAGTTTAACAGTCCAAATATCAGATTGGGATAGAAACAGAGAATGACTCACTCCTCCTCCACAGATTTTATCTCATTAGAGTTGTATTTGCCATTAGGGAGGATGCCCATTTTGAGCTCTCAATTCTCTTTTCAGTTTCTAGTTAAGAATGTGATCAGAACACTTCCCGCTTACTCCTCTGCAGAGGCAGAAGGCTTTTGCATATGGAATTTTACATATAATGTCAGATTTTTTTCCTCTTCCTCTTTTTTCTTAAAAAAAGTTGTTGTTGTTTTAATTAGGGATGGCTCTCTGGAAAGGGAAGGGATGCCGAAATATATCTAGGTGATATAAAAATAAACGATATCAATAAAAATGTATCAGGGGCCAACTAAGTGGCTCAATGGTTTGAGAGCCAGGCCTAGATACAGGAGGTCCTGGGTATAAATATGACTTCAGCCACTTCCTGGCTGTGTGACCCTGGACAAGTCATTTAATTTCCATTACCTAGCCCTCACCACTCTTCTGCCTTAGGGCCAATACACAGTATTGATTCTGAGACATAAGGTAAGAGGGTTTTGTGTTTGTTTTAGTTTTAATGTCATCAGAAGGTGGCAGGGTGAATTGGCACAAAAGGTTTTCTAGAGCCTGGTATTAGCTGCCTAGAGCACATGTGTTCAAGTCATATAACCTGTGTCTGCCTCAGTTTCCTCATCTGTAAACTAAGGCAAGAAAAGATGATAGAGAGATTCTAAAGTCCTTAAAAGCCCTGGTCATTTAAGTAAATTATTCTTGGTAATAAAGGACCCATAGGAATCTAAATATGGGTTTAATTAATTAATTTTAGTCTCTAAAATCTTAGAAAATATATTTTAGTCAGGCCCTCATCAAAGTCTAGAATGCAAAAATAAAGAAGTGAAGATGGGGGTGGGGGAGGTAGAGGAAGAGGAGATCAGATAGATTTGTGAGCATTTCATGGACATTATAATTTTTTCTTAGAAACAGAATAACATGTATCAATACACAGTATTGATTCCAAGATGGAAGGTAAGGGCTTAAAAAACAAAAAAAGAAATAGAATAACAAACTTGGTTTTCCTTCTCTGCTTCCTGAAATTTTCTGGTTTCTTTTCACTCCAGGAGAAGAGCCCAATATTAACAAAAAGCTAAAAGTCAGGTAGGAAAATGAGCAAACCATCAAAAAAAATAACCTAACCATAAAAAAATTACTATGATAACAAGGAAGCCTATAACAAATTCAGAAGACAACAATGTCAAAACAGCTATACACATATCCAAGAAAGCATTCATGGAAGAGCTTGAAAAAGATTTTTAAAATAAAATAAGAGAAGTAGAAGGAAAATTGGGAAAAGAAACTATAGTGAGGCAAGAAAATCATGAAAAACAAACTCAAAAAAATTTGTTCTTATAGATAGGTACAACTAATGGGTTTTTCCTGGTCACAGTCCAACCTCTGATGGTAGTTCTGTCTCTTTTATGTTTTTCCCCACTCTACTATCTCTCCTATCACTATCCTACATTCAGCCACTGAATATAGGCCCAATCATGTCACCTCCTAACTCAATAAACTCCAATGGCTCCCTATTGCCTATGGTCAAATACAAAAAACGCTCTGTTTGACATTCAAAGTGCTTCATAATTTAACCCCTTCCGACCTTTCTAGTCTTCTTACACAGAGTCCCCTCCAAATACTCTGCTGAGTAGTAACAATGACCTTCTATGTATTTCAAAAACAAGACATTCCATCTCTCTTAACTCTGGGCATTCTCTCTAGCTGTCCTCCATACATGAAATGTTCTCTCTGCTCTGCCCTAACTAATGACATCCCTGGTTACCTTTAAGTACCATCTAAACTCCCACTTTCTCCAGGAACCCTTCCCTACTTCTCTTAATTTTAGCACCTTCTCTCTGTTGATTATTCCCTGTTTATCCTAGATATAGTTTACTTGTATATATTTGTTTGAATATTGTCTTCCCTATTAGATTGTAAGCTTCTTGAAAGCAGGAACTGTTTTTGCCTCTTTTTTGTATTCCATACTTAGTTGGTATCTGGCACACAATAGGGACTTAATAAATGTTTAATGATTGAGTGTTGTCCTGGGTCACCTAGCAAGTTCCTTAGATTAATTTCCCCAAATTTTTTAGTAAAGTTTTCACTTAAAAAAAAAAGAACAACAAAAACAAGCAAGCCATAATTTAAAAAATGCTATTAAGTTATAACCTAGACCTTGAAGATAAAAAGCAGATTTGGACAGATGGAAAAAGACGTACAAAAATTCACCAAAGAGAAGAATTCTTTAAGCAGCAGAATTGGCAAATTCTGTATGGCATTCCAGTATCTTTCTGATACTGGACAATCCCAAATAAGGTCACACAGAGTTGGACATGTTTAAATGACAAAAAGGAATCCCTAATCTCTAGAATCATGCTTTGCGCATCATTTTTGCTCAGTCATTTTCAGTTGTATCTAACTCTTTTCTTGGCAAAGATATTGGAGTGTCCACTAAAAAAGGCTGAACAAAGAGCATGTGCAAGGAACTGCTATAGGGGCTGGAGATTTGTTGTTGTTGTTTAGTCATTAGTCTGATTCCTTTTGGAATTTTCTTGGCCAAGATACTGGAGTAGTTTGCCATTTCCTTCTGTAGCTCATTTAACAAATGAGGAAACTGAAACAAATAGGATTAAGTGATTTGCCCAGGGTCATACAACTAATAAGTATCTAAGGTCAGATTTGAACTTGGGAAGATGAGTCTTCCTAACTTCAGGTCTGGAACTCCTTGCCAGTTACCTGCCTCAAGGAGCTAGAGATAGGAGTCAAGATAATGAGCACCTGCCCTCAAATAGACTGCACATGTATAACCTATATCAAATTGCATGCCTTCTTAAGGAGGGATAAATGAAGGGAGGGAGGGAAGAAAGGAAAGGATTTGGAACTCAAATTTTTTAAAAAATTAATGTTAAAGTTGTTATGTGTAATTGGAAAAAATATATAGTATAGTAGCCCAGTGGATTGAGAGCCTGGTCTAGAGATGGGAAATCCTAGGTTCAAATCTGGCCACAGACACCTCCTAAATGTGGGACCCTTGAGCAAGTCACATGAGCAACTCCTCGTTGCCTAGCCCTTACCAATCTTCTGCTTTGAAACCAATATACTATGCTGATTCTAAAATGGAGGGTAAGGGTTTTAAAATAAAGTATAAAACATTTAAAGCATTTCTATTTTGCTGAGAGATGCATCATGCAAACTAATAAGAAAATCCACAATAATTTTGATTAGGAGAGACTACTAAAAACTAGGGATATCAGGGCTTTGAGTAGGAAGTGATACTTGAACCAAGTCTTAAAGGAAGCTAAGAATTCTAAAATTCTAAGTGGTGAGAATGGAGTGCATTTCAGGCATGTGCAAAAAGACATAGACCAGAAATGGAATGTCATATACAGGGGAAATGGTAAGTAATCCAGGTTGGATGGAATGTAAATTGAAAAAAGGAAGAAGTATGGCTACAAGAATAGCCTCAGTCCAGATCAGGAATGACTTTAAAAGACAAATAAATTTGTATTTTATCCATAAGGCATTTGGGAGCTATTCAAGATTTTTGAGTAGGGAAAGTACTGATCAGATCAGTGTTTTCTTAAAATTTAGAAGGTCTAAAGATTGGAGAAGGCAGATATTTAAAAAAGGGAGACCAATTAGGAGGCTATAGGAACAATCTAGAGGAAAAGTGATGAGAGCCAGAACTCGGGTGGTGGCATGATGGAGAGAAAAGGGATAGCTATGAGAGATGCTGTGAAGACAGAATCAACAAGACTTGGCAACTGATTGAATGGGGAGATTGAGGACAAATAATAAAGACGCTAAGAGAACTCTGAATTTGCTAAACAAAATGACTAGCCCTATAGTGGCATTTTTAACATAAAGAGGAAGGTTTGTGGGAAGAGAAGAATTAGCAGGGAATATAATGAGTTTCATTTTGAGCACACTGAGTTTGGGAAGCACCTTGGTGGAGGTGACCTTTGAGATGTGGAACTGAAGCTCAAGTAATGTGATTAAGACAAGAGGGAGGAGGGGGATGGAGACAGAGACACACACACAGGAGGGGAGAATGAGAAGGAGGGAGAAGAGAAATTATAGTTAGTAACTAAATCCAGGAGTTTATTAAAACAAAGAGCCTAGGGAGAAAAGACCCAGGACAGAGGCATAGGGCAAACCTAGGGTAAGGAAAAAGGAGATACAGGATGATAATTCATCAAAAGACATCAAGGAGAAATCAGCTCCCCCTGGTTCAAAGCAGGAGAAAAAAAATGTCATGGAAGCTTGTGGCATCCCAGGAGTCTCTAGAGAGTAATGTTGGGGGGTGGGGTGAAGAGGAGGGGGGAATGAACAGTATAAAAAAGCCATAGGAAGATCAAGAAGGATGTAGACTGAGTTAAAAATCATTGGAGCCACTTTTAACCTTGGACAGACTTGTTTCAGCTGAGTGGTGAGAAAGCCGGGTAGCACTATGAGGAAATAAGAAGTGAGTAGAAGGAAAACAAATGGGAAGCCAAAGGCAGTAACAAGATGGGAATGGCCTAGAGGTCACCTGGAGCTGTACTCTGAAGGATGCTCAGGAATCTTCCAAGACAGAAATGAGAAGGGAGAGCCTGTCAGGCATGTCTGTGAAAAGCCATGGAGAAGGAAAGTCATGTGTAGGGAAGAGTAGGGAAGAACCCTAAGTGGCGAAGGAAGAATACTAGGAGGTCAGTCTGGAAAGATAGGTTCAAGTCCAATTGGGAAGGGCTTTAAATGGCGGAGGAGTTTGCATATTCTTCTATGCCATAGGAAGCCACTAATGCTTCTTAAGCAGAGAATGGCTTTGCCAGGCCTGTGCTCCAGTAATATTAATGTAATAGCTGTGAAGAGGATGGCTAGGAAAGAAAAGACTAGAAGCAAGGAGACTATACTAAAAAACCTTATTCTACTCCCCCCCTTCTCTGCCCCTTCACCCTTCCTCCAGTTTCTCTTTCCTTGGATCATAGGTTTAAAACTGAAGCCTTTAGAGATCATTTTTTCCAACCTCCTTATTTTATAGCAGAAGAGACTAAGCTAAGCCTGAAGAAGTTAGTTAATTAGAGTAGATAACCTCTAAGGTTTCTTTCAACTTTAATCTATAAACCTGTGATTTGTCCACTGTCTTTCTTCCCCTTTCCCTACTGAGAGCTCACCAGGATTTACATGTGTTTTTGTGGTTGATTTTTTTTTTTCCTGGAGCAGATTTAATCTGCCATGTAGGGAAGAGAAAGAGGGGTAGTCATGGCAACCACTTCATTTCAGAGAGTCAATGATCTCTAAGGCCCAGTGCTGGACAAGACTATTCCTGTGAGGGGCTGATGAGAGTGAAGGAATGGGCACATTTGACAGAGGTAAAAGCCCCATTCCTGTAAAGACTCCCTGGCATGCCCTCACACTCCCACCCCCAACCCCTCCATGCTCATACTCCACTCTCCCAAACTGTGAGAGGCCTAAGAGCCAGAACTGGAAGTAGGAGGGAATAGCCCTGGGCTGAGAGCTTGAGTTCTAGACTTGGCTTCATCAATGAAAAGTCATGATCTTAGACAAGTCCTACTCTTCTCTAGCTTTCAGTTTACTTCTCTGTACAATGAGAAAGGGTAGACTAGATGATGTCAATGGAGACTTCTGATGCTTATTTATTATGTTACCAATTTTGATGAGAAATGTAAGAAATCTATGGTCATTCATGATCATTTTAAACTTCTCCCACCCCAGACTCTGAAGTACAACTAGGAATTCCAGGAGTGGAAGAATGTATCTAAGGTATGACCATTCTTGAGGTAGATGAGAGACTAAAATATATATATTTTTAAACCCTTACCTTCCATCTTGGAATCAATACGGTTCCAAGGCAAAAGAGTGGTAAGGGCAGTAAGGGCTAGGCAATGGGGGTTAAGTGACTTGCCCAGGATCATACACCTGGGAAGTGTCTGAGGCCAGATTTGAACCAAGGACCTCCCATCTCCAGGCCTGGCTCTCAATCCCAATCTCTTAATCCAAGATTAAAGTCTTGGGAGATAGGGAAATTGAAGACTCTAGACAGAGTATGGGCAGGAATTGGGATGGAGAAGAGAACTGTAAACCAGGAACTAGGAAGGAAGGACAGTGGCCTAGAGGCCCAAAGATTATAGTAACAAAGCTCTGGATAGGATGAAAGGGATTTTAAAGGAGGTATACCCCTAAAGTTATTAAACTGTACATACCCTTTGACCCAATAATATCACTTTGAAGCCTATACCTCCAAGAAATCAAAGTTTCTTGGGCAGCAAAAAGGACTGTATATGTATATATAACTATAAGGACACTATAAGCACATATATAAGTACATTATAGCAGCTCTTTTTATAGTGGGCAAGCTCTGGAAACGAATAGAGTGTCTATCAGCTGGGGAAAGGCTGAACAAAATATGATATATGTTACAAGGGAATCACTTTAAAAGACTGATATATAAAAAACTCAAGTCAGCCGTCAGCCTTTTTTGGAGTTTAATTACAATAGGAGTAAGAAAGGAATTAGAGATAGAGAGAGAGAAAAAGGGAGAGAAGGGAATAGGGCTTAAATACCCCTTCTGTTTAGGCTGGGCCAAAAGGCCCAAGCCCTTAGATAGCTGGGGCAAAGAAAGGAGATCAGTCCCTATTACTCACGTGACCAAAATGGAGAAACAGTCTCAGAGGCCCCCACCTTCAGCTTCCTTCAGAGCAAGCTTCTCAGAGCACACCGCAACCATTCCGGCCAACTCCTCAACCACCCCCTTGAGTCTTCAGACTCCCCTATCTTTAAGGAAACCATCCAAGTTGCCTCCCCTCAGTCCTCACATCTACTAATCACCTGTCCCTCAATTTCCCTGTGCCAATGGAGGCTCTAGCTTAAACCCAGGACCGCCCAGAGGTCTCTGGCTTTTGCACATGTCTGTTGAAGGTCATATTTTCAAATAATTAAATCTTTGATCCTTTGCTACAGCCCTTTCTAAATCCTGTTAACCTGAGTAGGGTAGAGATTGGAATAATTAAATTTTGATCTAGGCTGCAGCCCTTACTCAATCCTGTTAGGACTGAATAGGGTGGAGATTGATTCCAAGTATCTCCATTGTATCAATTCTAAAATCAATCATGACTCAAAGAAATTCCTGTTCTATGCTTAAGCATAGGTCAAAGTCCTTTCCATTGTTCAGCAAAAGGTTTCTGTCCTAAAGTAATCTTAAGAAGGTAGGAGAAGGAACCTCCCATGCCAATGGGGTTCACATTCCAATAGTCAAGACCCACTATCAATAGGAAATTTTTCAAGTATGAAATTTCCCAATGGTGAAATTTCCAACATTTATAAGTCTAAGAAATTTTGAGGTTTACATATATGAATATAACAGAATACTATTGTACTATAAGAAATAATGAAGGAAATTGAGAGAGATTTGGGAAGACTTGTTTGAACTGATTCAGAGTGAAGTGAGCAGAATGAGAACAATTTATACAATAATAACATTGTAAAGACAAACAATTTTTAAGGACTTAAGAATTCTGATTAATGAAATGGCTGAGCAGGATGCCAAGAGGACTCATCATGAAACACACTACTCACTTCCTGACAGAGAGGTGGTAGATTTAGGGTGCAGACACTTTTAAAAATATCAATTCAGTCATTTGTTTTGCTTGACTATGCATATTCATTATAAGAGTTTTGTTTTTCTTTGGGGGGAACAGTTAGTGGGAGAGGGAGAGAAACAGATTCTCTCCCAGGACTAGCCTTCTTGACCAGCACTCAGAGATCATCCACTCCCAGAAATGTGGTGGTTGCCATGACTACCCTTCCCTCTCTATCCTACTTGGAAGATTTAATCTGCTCCAAAAAATAAATAAATAAAAATTAAAAGCCATCAAACAACAACAACAGTGTAAATCCTGGTGAGTTCTCAGCAGGGAAAGGAAAAGGGAGACATTGGACAAATCACAGGTTTATAGATTAAAGTTGAAAGGATCCTCCGACCTGGCCAATTCAGAAAGTAGTTTTGCTTGACTATGCATATTCGTTATAAGAGTTTTGTTTTTCTTTTTTCATTTCAAGAGGTGGGGGTAACCTTCCCGCCATGGCCTTCTGGCTTAGAATTGACACCAAGACTTTTAGGACACCCTGTATACTTAACAAGATGCAACAGTCATAGGTGCATGTACAATTCTCTTTTTCTTTCTTTCTTTCTTTTTTTTTGTATAAGGAAATGTTCATCTTAAAATTATAAATAAAGGGTGGGAGGGGGAGAAAGGAGTAAGCCTAAACTTGAAAGAGAAAATGGGGAAGGGTTCTTGAAGACATAATAGAAGGGGAGGGCAGCAGATTGTAGGAATTCCAGGGCCATGTTTACCATGGAATCCAGGAATGGGTCCCAGAGGCAAATTCTAAGCAGCCTGCTATTCAAAGTGTCCCTCTGGGGTGGAGAAAAAAATTGTCCTGGGAGAAAGCGCTCCCACTGAGGAATCTGATAGTTATGTCATAACCCTGAGGGTGAGCGCCATTCCCCCGGTACACTCCTTTTGTGAGCGCACACCTTCAAAACTGGTTTCCATTTTCCATCTTTAAAAAAAAAAAAGATGAATTGAACTAAAGGTTTATCTAGTTGGTTTCCGCTTGTTCCTCTCCCCCAGGCGCTGTTACTGCTTTTTCGTTTTTGTTTTTTTTACTGCTCTTTTGTAATCTATTCTCCCGTTTTCTCGCTGCTAATGCGCAGAGAGCCAAACTCAGCCCAAGGGGCCTTTAGTGACTCCGCTGTCAGAAGCCACCGAGCAAGAACGCGCAGTGGAACCCGAAGGACCAGGCAGTGCTTCAGAAATGTGACGGAGAGTCCTCCTTCACCTTCGGGCCCCTCGGAGATCCGGGCGCCACGCGTGGGCCCCAAGTGCCTGCTGCTGGAGTTAGTGGGCGCAGCGCGTCCTGCCCTTCCAGCCCCTGATCATTGCCGAGCTGGAGCAGGGGGTGGAGGAGCTTAGGCGCAGGCTTCCGTGCAGCCTGGGCTGGCCCTCGGAGCTTCCGAAAAGCGTCCCACCGGGCCTGAACCCAAGTCTTGGGAGCCGGGGTGGGGTGGAAGAGAGGGCAATCGGGTCACCTGCGCGAGCCCTCCCCCAACTATGACAAGCCCTTCCCAGCTCCGACATCGCTGTCGAGGGGAATCCTGCAGCCTTGGGGGATGCTGCCCAGGAGGACCAGGAGGGAGGTGGAGTGGGAAGGAGGCTGAGGCCTCACTCACTCACCCCAGGTGTGGACTCACACGCTGCAGGCTGGGGCAGACTGCGGCGGGGGATGGGAAGAGCAGCGTGGAAAAGGTTGGAGGATGGGGAAGGACTCGGCAACGTCTGTAGGGGCGTCTGTATAGCGGTGACGCAGTGGCCTTTGCCTACCGACTCAGAAAAGCCCGAGGGGAACCGCCTGCCCCCACAGTCTGCATCTCCAGCTATGCCAGCCCCAGCCGGAGCCGCCTACTCTTCCCCCTAGCCCACTACCTCGCCCGCCCACTAGGGACTAGTTCCCCTAGAACTTCATCCTCTTGGGTCTGAGCTAGAAGCTGACTCTGGGGGCGACGGAGGGGAGGTCCCGAGGTACTGCTCTCCTCAGCTCTGGCTGGGCTCCCCCAGGCTTCACTTAAATGAATCTGAGCAGCCTGGGAAAGGGGGAGCTTTGCTGGAATAGTACCTGCACAGGGAGGGGAAGGGCAATTTAGTCCTCCGCAGAGTTGAGAGGGTGTTTGTCAGGCCATCTGAGCCCAGCAACCCCGGCCCTAGGGACCCAATCCCTGATGTGGGGAAGCTTCCAGGCAACTTCCTGTGCCGAGGCCCAGGGCAGATGGTGTTCTGCTACCCAGTATCCCCCAGAGAAGCCCTCTGCAGGCCAGGCTGGCCCTGAGCTATCTCTGTCACGGCCTCTGGAGGAGCGGCAAAGGCCGAGGTCTCCACAACCTTCCCCACCCTCCATCTCAGGGGGCCTCTTCCACTTACTTGTTTATTGTTACACACTCAACAGGTTCTCCCATTTGCCCAATTAGTGGTAATTGGAGAGAGAGAGAGAGGAGAAGAGACAAAGTTACAGGGAAGGGGATGGAAATACCACCTCCATTCCTATTCTCACAGAGGATCTCTAATGGAGATGCTACCATCTTTTGGGGAGGTGTTGGTCCCTGCAAGCCTGTGCATGTCTGTGTGCACATGCCTAGGGGAGTGCATCTTTGTTCGGCCTCTATGTATTTGTATAAGGGTCTAAGAGCTTGGGGCACTAGAAAGATCACTGAGTCCCAGATTAAAAACCTTGCTCCAAACCTGCACCTTGCAGAGAAGGTCAGTTTATTTACACTGGTAGGTGAGGTTTCTTCTTACAGCCATGGAATCGCAATTGTGCTTTAAACACACACACACACACACACACACACACACACACACACACACACACAGGGTGCAGCTGGGTGGCTCAGTGAATGGAGAGCCAGAACTAGAGATGGGAGGTCCTAGGTTCAAATCTGACCTCAGACACTTCCCAGCTGTGTGACCCGGGCAAGTCACTTAACCCCTGATGCCTAGCCCTCACCACCCTTCTGCCTTGGAATCAATACATAATACTGGTTCTAAGATGGAAGGTAAGAGTTTTTAAAAATTAAAACACACACACAGACATGCAACTTGAGGTGATATTCTATGGCTGGGAACCAGGGAACATCAGTCTCCAGAGAATTGTACTTGAGTATTGCCCCCAAGGACAAGAGAGAGTGTATGGAATGATTGGGCTGAAACACATCATAAATAAGAGATTGCTCAAGAGAAGTAGAATAAAGGAAGTCATCAAAGGAATGTACGACCCAGAGAAGATAGAAAAATGAGCTAGCCCCATAGCATGGGAAAAAGGGACTACCTGGAGATGGATGATGGACTGCTGGTGTCCTTGACCTGTCAACAGGTCCACAGGAAGGCCCTACAGGAGAACCCAAATAAGAAGCACTTTCTCAGGCCAGAATGGGTAGGTGATGACTACATCATTGCAGGAATACGTAATCCAGTGAGGTGTTCTGAGAACCCGAAAAGGCTGAGTATCACAGAACACCAAAGCCTCTGAGGAAATAAAAATTGTAAGAGGCTCAGAAGGCAGGGATACAAGTAGGCTATAGCGTGTTACTGATGCTTGCTTGTAGGAAGCAGCAGAAAAGATGTCATCCAAGCCAGGCATGGTGGTGCATTCCTGTAGTCTCTTCTAAGAAGGAGACTCAGGATGGTGGATGCTGGAGCTCAGGTGTTCTGAGTTGTAATATGGCTAAAGCTAATTGGTGATCCACACTAAAGCTAGCACCAATGTGGTGAACTCCTGGGAGCAGGGGCCTAACCAATATGGGCCAGAAATGGAACAAGACAAAGCTTCTGTGTTGATCGCAGTGAGATTAGGTCCATGACTAGATGCTGTATTTCTTCACTGGGAAAATAGAAACTCTTGGTCTTGGGGGGGTGGGGGTGGGGAGGGGGAAGATGTCACTTAAGAAATATCTGATTGGAGAGGGAGGTAAGTCAGTGACATAGGGAGAATGAAGGATACCAAGTAGGCTAAGTGCTAGCCCAGGACCCCCCCAATTTTTTTAAACCTAACCTTCTGTCTGAGAATCAATACTGTGTATTGGTTCCAAGGCCAATAGTAAAGACTAGGAAATGGAACTAGGAACAGTAAAGACTAGGAAATGGGGGTTAAGTGACTTGCCCAGGGTCACACAGCTAGGAAGTGTCTGAGGTTAGATTTGAACCTAGGATGTCCCATCTCTAGGCCTGGCTCTCAAACCACTGAGCAACCCAGCTTCCCCAGGACCCCCAAATCTTAAGAGACAAAAGAGGGAGGTCTCTGGTGTAGTGGCCTCCAAACGTTTTTGACCATGTACCCCATCAGTAAAAAAAAAGAGCATGTACCCTTAATATGTATATATTTACCTATATATAAATTATGTGTGTACTAATTAATGTCTTAATAAATTCTATGCATAACAGTTACAAAATAGTAACTTAAAAAGTACGATATAAAGATGAAATAATATTTGATCTTAGGGTTAATGGGTAGACATTGGACTTTAATGAGTAGGAGGAAGACATGGTTAGATCTTCACTGCAAGAAAGTCACTTTAGTAATTAAAAGCAATATAGATTGGAGGGAGGAGAAACAATGCAAGGGGAGTATTAGGGAGCTATTGCAGGAGTCCTAGAGAGAAGAGATGAGGTTCTAAATTTTAATGAGGGGGGGGGTGGCTCTGTCAGGAGAGGGACGTTGCTGCTGCTGTTAAAGCTCATCTGTTCCAATCCCTTCAGTTTACAGAAACTAAGTCCCTAAGAGTAAAAGAGATATGTTCAAGGTAACAGAAATACCAAGAAACAGAGGCAAGATTTAAAACCAAGTCTTTTTGTGGCAGGGGCAGTGCTTTCTGGACCCCCAACTATACCAAGATACTGCTCACTAGAGCAACCAATCAGTCAACAAACATTTATTAAACACCTACGGTATGTCAAACACTGGACAAAACACTGGGGATACTGAGACAAAAATAAAATAGTCCTTGCCCTCAAGAAGCTTATAGTCTAATGGAGGAGAAAATATGTTCACAAGTATGTACTATATGTGTATGTGTGTGACTGGCTGATAGGGGATGGACCCAAGACTAATGAGATAAGAGTGTTGAGTAATATAGCAAAGCTTTATTAGTGGAAAGGAGAGCAAGGGAGGAGCCTGAAACCAGGAGATGGCTAGGGGGTCTCCACCTGGGTGAAGAAGGAGGAAATCTTTTATAAAATGGTGGTCTGGGATTAGGTAATCTGGGACTTTTCTCATTGGCTTTTTCAGGGTAGGAAGTAGCTGGTTCCCATGATTGTATAGTTCCTAACATGGCACAGACAGTACAGGACCAGAGCATTAATCCATCAAGGATCTGTTGGGTCATAGCATGGGAAGTAACAGTGCCCTATGGAATGGAACAATTGCTTTGTTCTAGAGTTCCAGCAGGTGCAGAGGAAGCAGGTGAGGGGGCTTAATCAGGAAAAGGGGTGATTTAGCCCCAGGGTCTATCAATACACAAGATCAAATTAGGAGGTGGAGAGAGTAGTGGGGGAATTAAGAAAGACTTCATATAGAAGATGCACAGAATTTTGGAGGAAATAAGGTCTCTAAGAGATGAAGCTAAGCTGGGAGTTCATTTCAGGCACCTGGTAGAGTTTCTGCAAAGGTGTGGATATGGGAGTGTGCAAGAATGCACATGTGAATAATAGCCAGAGGACCAATTTGAAGTATAGTTTCTGGGAAGGGTAGTAATGTATAATTAAATTGGAAAAGTTGATCGGGACTGGAGGTAAGGGCTTTAAAAGTTTAAAAACCCAGGTGCTTATATTGAATCCTAGGACAAAAGGGAGTCATTCAGGTTTATCAAGTAAGGGAGTAATGATCACTTTGGAAATTGTGTGGAAGATGGAGAAGGAATACTTGGGTGGGGCTAAGAAGTTATTCCAAGGGACAGCTAGGTAGCACAGTGGACAGAGTGCTAAGTCTCAGACATTTCCCAATTGTGTGATCCTGGGCAAGTCACTTAACCATTTCTGTCTTAGAATTGATACTAAAATGGAAGGTAAGAGTTTAAGAGGGGGAGGGTAAAAAGCAATTCTAAAAGTCTTGATAAGAGGTGATGAGTATCTGAACTATGATGATGGTCCTGAGAAAGGTGAATGAATTTGAGTGATTTTGTGGATGTAGAAATGACAAGATTTTGCAACTGATTGGATGTGTGAGCAGAAGGGGAAAGGGGCACCCAGGATATTTCTAAATGAATGAAAGGATGGTGATGCCCTCCAGGGAATACCCATATCAATGACATTACATATCCTTTAGAGTTTTTGCACTTTACTTATCAAAACATCATCTGACTTCACAGACAATGGATGATATGTGTGGGTGATAAGAATTCGAGCTTCATCTCTATCAGCATTCTTTGATTCTGGCAATTTTTTTAAAACCCTTATTTTCCATCTTGGAATCAATACTGTATATTGGTTCCAAGGCTAAGTATTAGTAGTAACATGTTTCCCATTAGATCTTTTCTAGGTTCTAACTGCCAGGAGTTAACAGTTAGAAAATAGTTTTCGTCCCTACAAGCTTTGCTTCTAGCTAGATAGGATCCAAGATGGCTAGATCCTATCAATGACAGCTCTAGTACAGTTTCCCTTTTATAATAGACTCTCTTTTTCAGGTTTTGTAACTGACCAGAGTGGCAGTTGGTAACTGACTTGTTCTCCCCCCCCCCCCCCAATCAAGATGTTTTTGATCCTATGTGGAAACTGCTGGGCAGAGTCAGTGAGAAAGGCTACTATCCTCAGGAGTTGTAATTGACAACTGCACAACTTACAGTTGATGACAGTTGGTGACAGTCACTAAAGGTTTTTTTTTTTAATAAATGGGTTTCTTTTAAATCCGGGGTGCCAACTGTCTTAAAAAAGATGAAAGGAAAGTAGGAAAAGGGGATCCTTGTCTCTATCTAAACCCTTTCCCCTCCCTCCTCAAGTTTGGGGGGAACTCAGGCCTTGGCAGCCTGAGCCCCCTGAGAGAAAGTCAGGTTGACTCACCCCTGGGCAACATGAGCTGAGGTAAAGTCTTCTCAGGTTTCTCTTCAGAAAGTCCCTTCATTTGGGAACTATTGGGGGGAAAGATTTCCAGTCACCAGCAGGAAAAGTGGGTAACCCTCAGGAGAAAGTCTTTTTCCCACCTTCTCTCTTGGCTTCTCAAGACTGGGAGACCCACTGCTCTCTCAGCCAGAAACTCCTCCTCCTCTGGATTTTCACTCCTGGGGCCCCTCCCCCATCAAGGTGATCAATTTCACATACTCTTCAGCCTGGCACATACACTTCACCTCAATCACAGGGCTAGGCAATAGGCAAAGTGACTTGCCCAGGGTCACACAGCTGGGAAGTGTTTGAGGCCAGGTTTGAACCTAGGATCTCCCATCTCTAGACCTGGCTCTCAATCCACTGAGTCACCCAGTTGCCCCCTCTGGCAATTTTTAATGTGCTTCTCTCTTTTTTTTATATATTTCTAGGAAATTTTCTTATATGCCTTCCTGTATTTCAGCATTCAGAGTCTTTTCTTTTTCAATCTTTGGGTAACATAACTCTTGAATTTTCTCTTCTTTCTTTGTCTCCCAAATATGTCACTTTTGTCTGCATAATTGCTTTTATGGTAGCATAGTTTTATGGTCTCATTTTTGTGTTTCCACTATTCATTCTTTCCTCCAGTGAAAAAATTCTCCTTTTCATTGTCTTCTGTTTGTTTTGTTTTGTTGTTGTTGTTGTTGTTGTTGATATATTGTAGGGATATTTCCAATCTACTGATTTTCATCAACATCTTGACCTGAGGTTTTGTCATTAATTCATTTTTTAACTTAATGTGGTAATGCTTTTTTGCTAATTTCCTTTAATTCCTTAAAAGCATTTAATATCCATTTTATTGGGTCTTGAGGAAATTATTGGTTTGTTTCTGGCCTTTCTCTTGATTTTTTAGCACATTTACATTTTGGTGGGTTTTTGGTGTCTAATCCGTTATTAACTTGTTCTTTGGTGTTAGAACTCTTGTGTTTATATTTTGAATGTCTAGAAAGGATTTTAGTTTATTTTGTTTTTTAAAGTTTCTGAGGGTTTTACTTCTTAAAATATTTCTTTTGCTGTTTTTGAAGGTCTTTTGAGGACATAAATTGTCTTGCAATTCATGCTGCTATGTTTTTGGAAATATTTCCTATGAAAGGGAATAATAACACTTGCAAATACCTACTTTACAGGGTTGTTATACAGAAAGTGCTTTGTAGATCTTTTTTTAAAATACTTATCTTATGTCTTAAAATTAAAACCAAGTATTGGTTCCTAGTCAGGAGAGTGGTAAGGGCTAGATAATTATGGTTGTGACTTGCCTAAAGTCACACAGCTAGGAAGTTTCTACCTAGCTGCCCTTGTTTTAATCATCTTAAAGTCTATTGAAATGGGAGCCATGTCTGTATTTGTATCTACTAGTATACTAGTAGGTGCTTGGGCATAGAGTCTTAGGTTCCTCATCTATAAAGCAGGGATAACACTACTGATACTACCTATCTCATCAGGTTATGAGAAAAAGTTAGAAGCCAAAGATTACCTTATTGTAAATTACTGCCTTTCCCACATTCTACTGTCCAGCCAACTTGAGCATCCTGCTATTCTTCATATGGCACTACAGCTGTGTGACCCTGAGAAAATCACTTAAACTCTCTAAGCCTCAGTTTTCTCAGCTGTAAAAATAGGGGAAATAATAGCATTAATCTCATAAGGTTTTCATGAGGGTCTAATGAGTTAATATATGTAAAAGCATTTTGTAAGGAGTGCTATGTAAATTCTGATTATTCTTACTATCGTTTTTATTATTATTATTATTATATTCCCTATTTTTCAGCTGGAGGAAGAAGAAAGTATTATGGTATTAAAGCTCTTCAGGAATGAGTACATTGTAAATATTAAAGCTCTATAGACATGAAACCTATTGAGATTATTGATGTTTCTTCAGTTTAAATGTCTGTAGGTTGCTCAGAGGAGAAGCAGAACATAGTTCTAGACCTAGAAAGGACGTCAAAGGCTAAATAGTCCATCCCCATCTTTTCAGATGAGAAAACTAAGCCCAAGGAGATTAAAGGACTTGCCCAAGGCCACATTGGCAGAAGGAATCAAATATATTAATGATTAAATTCTTTGACTAAAGGGAAAGGTGAATAGGAAATCCAAAAGATAGAATGAACTTTGTCTATGACAGAGTGGAGCCATAATTCCAACAACAGTTTAACCTCTTGAGTCCCATTGAGGCCACAGCACAATCTGGATACTCTCAGATGCTCTCCCTCCCTGTTTTCTAGGCAAGGAGTCGGTGGACTTGTCCATACCCATAAGTCCCTCAAATGCCTACAAAGTCTCACACTCTGCAATTTCAAGTTGACTAAGGACTTATCAAATACAGTGATACCATCTTTTCCATCCAGATTTCATTAGATCTGATCGAACCTCAACATCTTTCAGAATTATCTCATTTGATTCTGGTTTCCTTCTTGAACAACTGATGGGTTGCAAGCATGCCTCTCTTTGGGAAGGGATAGTAGAGCTGCAAACTTATGAATCAAACAGCAGTTGTCTTACCCCTTTGTTTGAAGAAAACAGCCACCTCCAGGGAAGCATATATCAATGAATCCTAGAATCAACCACACAACATCTAAAATGGATGATGTCTTTACCTCCTCCCCTTTTTCTCCTTCTCCTCCTCTTCCTCCTATAAATTCCTAGAGTTCTTTTACACAGGGAAAGTGCTACTTCCCTAGAGTTCTCTAAAAAAATTTAAAGTCCATGCCAACCAGAAGAAGTCATCACAGGAGGTATCTAGGTGGCTCAGTGGATTGAGAACCAGGCCTAGGGACAGGAGACCCTGGACTCAAATTTGACCTTAGATACTTCCTAACCATGTGACTCTGGGCAAGTCACTTAACCTCCATTGCCTAGCCCTTAACACTCTTCTGCCTCGGAACCAATAAATACTATTGATTCTAAGATGGAAGGTAAGGATGAAAAAAAAAATCATTCTGGGCAAAGGCAAGTATAATTTCCCTATGAGTGGGTAATAGGAGTTACACTATCTTTGTTTCACATTTGAGGAATCTGAGTTTCAGGAAAGTCACATGACTTGCCTGCAGGTCACATAGTTATGAATTGTCAGAAATACAGGCATCCCTTCCATATTGGGGGGGGGGGTAGGCGCCTGGCAACCCCCCAATCTGGAAAATCCACATGCAATTTTTTGGCCCTCCCTTCCTATCAGAGAAGAAGTCTGAAATATTTCTAGCTTTCACATGTCATCTGCTGATTTTCATTTTCTTTTTGCAAAATTTAAAAAATTTTAAACTTATTTTAACTTTAGAAAAAAATGTATATATTTGTGGTGCTAAATGATAAACATATATTGATATTATACAATACTATACATATATTTTATCCATTGCTGAGTTTCTAAACTTTTTCTGTGTGGTCTGCTGGCTTTTATGTATCATCTGTGGCTTCTGCAAAACTCCCCCCAAATTCCCATTTAATTTCTTACTCCAACTCACAATCTATTGAAACTGCAATGGGGAAAGTCACAATGTAGAAGGGATACTTGTACTCTGGAATCTCCCTTCCATGCTGCCTTCCCGCCCGGCAAGTGGACCACATCCAAACTACCACCTGGAAAGGAATGAGATATCCTTTACTATACTTGAGATTTGTGGTCAGAAGACATGACTTTAACACTAATCTCTCCCTCTTATTATCTGTATAACCTTAGAAAATCATAGCTCCCCTTTATGCCTCAATTTATGCCTCAATTTCCCAATAAAGTAAAGAGTTTGAACCCAAACACCTTGTCATCCCTTCTATATCTCTGAGTAGTATAATTCTATCCGGTTCTTAAAATGGAGTTTGTAATATTTTGATGATTGTACGTCAGTTTAACTGGTTTCCTTTGTAATCCTCTGTATTTTTATTTTACTCATTTAAAAACATTAATCTGAGAAGAGAGCCATAGATTTCACCAGATTGTTAAAGGAGTTCATGATGCCCAAAAGGTTAAGAATCCCTCTTACAGAATAAAAGTTCCTCAGTCCCTTTTCTAGAATGTTCCCCATCACAAATGAGGCAGGAGGCACAAACTGGATGGGGATGTAGAAAAATTACTTTTAATTCATTGGCTTCCTTTTTTTACTCCTCTATAAAATTTCACATCCCCAATGAGGGATGCAGTGAGGATGGGAGAAATACAAAGTAAGAGACTGAGTGAGGATGGAGAATCCTAGGGGCCACTACCTGACCTTGGCCCTAAGGGGCTTTCTTGGCTGTGACCACTAGAGGGCAAGACATTCCCACACTTTCCCCATAGGGACAGTGACCCAGTACAGCTATCCATTGACTGGATAGCCCATCCAGGCACTGGATAAGACAAGGTAGAAAACAATTCTGGAGCAAGGAGGAGACAAACCTTCAACCCTCTTCTTCTGGAGCCTTCAAGGCTACTTATTCCTTTGTTAGAAGCTTTCCTGTAGATTCTTGCTACAAGGCTCCATGATTAAATGATTAATTGAATGAATCACTACTTTAGGAATATGTGTAATATGTATTGTCCTCTGCTTTTCCCTTTCAATTCTAATATTCTATTCTAGAGGCTACCTTTGAAAACAGACTCCTGGACCCATACAGACACACCCTCAGTAATAACCATATATCCACCTAGGGGTGGGAACACAGGAGCGCTTGTTTTAAGAGTATAGAGAATGTAAGCACTAGAAAGGACCTCAGAGAACTCCTCTTCCATCTCTTCTATTTCACAAAGGATGAAACCAAGGCCTAGAGAGTAAAAGGGACTTGCCCAAGGTCACACAGGAGGGATGATGGCAGGGATAAAACATAACATTTTTCCTGACTCTCAGCCCAGGAAGAAGAGTTCATGACTTTCCACCAAATTGGGATTAGGCTATAATCAATGGCTCTGGAGTGCTTACTCACATGGGTTAGAAAATACAATGATCAATGATTCTCTCAGACTTTAAGCGACAAATGAATTGCTGGTGCACATAGGTGGAAGAAGAGAAATTTTCCCATAATGATTGATCTATCAACCTCTGCTATGTGCCAGGCAATGTGCTAGGTGCTGTCCTCAAGGAATTTTGCATTCTATAGTGTTATAAGGAAGAGAGGGTTAGAGCAAGTTTGCAGAGGCATGAGACTAACAGGGAGAGAAGTCTAGAATGGGAAAGTAAGGGAGAGACAGTTAACTGAGTTAGGGGTCTTTCTCTGGGTTTGACTTGGGCAGAGAGGCTGCTTTTCCTTAGTGACTGATACTACCTTATATTATCCTGAATTCCCTCTCCTGTCTTGCTGTCTGGCTGCCCTGCTCCTCTACTATCCTGTTGCCCTGCTGCCATGTTGATCTGTTGTTATCTACTGCAGTTCCTGGTGATCCTGAACCATCTGGCATCTGATTGTGAGACCAGGCCTGGGTTCTTTTGGATCTAGAACCTTCCCTGGGCCCTATCAGGCTTACACAGACCCTTTCCTTAAAACCAGCTTGGGGGGAGGTAGTTTAGTTTAGCCAAGATCAGGGACTGGGGATTTAGGCAGGTAGGGAGGATTAGAGTAGGAAAAACTACTCTGATGAAATCTCTGTTAAGACATATTAGATCCTGGGTTATTAGTTAGAACAACTAGCTTTAGGTTATCCCATACCCTTCTACCTTATTTCTTTTATTAAACCTATTTCTCATTTCACTGAGTGATCTGTGTGTGTCATCTTAGAGTCAGGCTCTTCCTGGCTGGGTTTTGTTGGCCTTCCCAAACCTGTTAGTCTTCTGATACTGGCCCAAACATATTCATCTGGTTCCACCCCCTAAATCACCCTCCTAACAAGAGGAAGACAATATATACATAAATAAGACTCTAGGGACAGCTAGGTGCTGTAGTGGATAGAGTACCAGGCCTAAAGTCAGGAAGACTCAGCTTTCTGTATTCAAATTTGACCACCAACTACTGTGTGACCCTGGGCAAGTCACTTAACCCCGTTTGTCTTAGTTCCCGATCTGTAGAATAAGCAGGAAAGGGAAATGGCAAACTACCTTAGTATCGTTGCCAAGAAAATCCCAAATAGGGTCATGGAGATTGGACATGACTGAAACAACAGAATGACAAGAGCATATGAGATAGATCTAGATATAAAATGTTATATTCAGGGAGAAGGCATTAATAACTGGGGAAGTCAGGAAAGACCTTATATAGAATATGGTGCTTGACTTGGACTTTAGAGGAGTCTAAGGATTCTAAACATTAGAGGTGAGGAGGGAATATATTCCAGACATGGGAGATTCTGTGCAAAGGTACGGAGATGGGAGATGGTGTATTTTGAAACGAGTTTGACTAGATTATAGCATACAAGAAGGTAAATAATGTATAATAAGACTAATACATTATATTACAAAGTCTTTCTGAGTGCAAAAAAGTGATACAGACAATAAGTACTATAGGACAGAGAAGGGAAAGATCTCTGGAGAGTGGAGTGAACAGGAAAGGAAATATGGAAGAATGAATGAATAGATAAGCATTTATTAATGCTAGGTGGCAAACATTGTGCTAAGAGCTTAAGCCACAAATAGAAGACACATCTTGTTCTTGAGAAGCTTACAGTTTAATTGGGGGTAATAACACATATAGATGGGTACAGAGCTTAGAGAGATTGAATGGCCTATTAATTTTAAGGGTACAGCATCAGGGCAGATGGGAATGCCCAGGGGCTCTTAGGTTGCTTCTCAGGTAAGATGGCAGTGCCCAGAAGAGGAAAGGGCGTAGGATCAAAGAAGATATTAAGGCCTAGAGTACCTTATAGTTTAGTCATAGGGCATATAGTAAGGTCTCCTAGTCCTCTATCTTACCAAAAGGATAATAGTTGGTTATTCCTATCTCATCCAAACAATGTGAACAGTTATACCCCCTGGAAGGCGAAGTTAGACAATATCAAAAAGAAGGGAAAGGGCCTGAGCATATGAGTAGAATGGGAATTCTGGGTCCCTTCACAAAGGGGTGGAGGTAAGAAGATCTGTGTCCAATGAGGATGGGAGAAGGAAAGGGAGGGCATTGGTGGAAAGGTTGGAATCCTGCAGCCTTGATCCACTGGGTCAGCCAGTGCCTGGATGGGCTGCCAATATCTGGGGCAGCCAGCACTAAAGCACAAACTTAGGAGATGAGACATTGTGTGTATAGAAGAACAAATAAGCCAATATGACTAGAATGAAGTTAGGAAATGGCTTTTGACCTGGGCCTTGAAGGAATGGAAGAGGTTGACCAAAACATTAGAGATCATCAAGTTCCACCCTTCCTTTTTTAGGAGGGGAAACTGAAACTCAGTAAGAGAAAGGGAATTATCTGGGTTAGAAGCTGACTACAAACAAGAACTCAGGACTTCTGGTTCCCACCTCAGTGTTTTTGCACTAAAAAAAAGGGAAATGTTTGAATCTTCAGAGTAAGGGATAAGAAACAACCAAGTCAGCGAAACAAGCATAGCACTTGCCACCTAGCATTTAAAAATGATAAATTTAATAAAAAATAAAAATTAATAAATAAAATTTAAAAACCATTCATTCAATCTTCCATATTTCCTTCTTGGGCTACTCTACTCCCTAGTGATCTTTCTTTTCTCTTTCTAACAGTACTTACTGTCTGTAAGAAACAACCAAATGAACCAATTCAAATCAGCTGTCTCCGTTATCTAATGAAGATAAAGTGGCTCCAGAGATTCATGTTTGTAGTAGTCATTATTCAGCATGAGAAACAGAATGTTCCCCCCTGTTTAATTAGAAGAATATGGACCTCATCACCTATCACTTAGACTACTATCCTTAAGCTTCTTCGCCATTTGACACCCTATAGTCATCAAAGTAATTTCCCCTAAAAACCAAGTTTGACCATATCACATCCTTCTTTGATAAACTCTAATGACTCCCAATGATTCCTAAGATTAAATAGAAACTCCTTTGTTTGGCATTTAAAGCTCTTTCCCCACCCACACACAAAAAATTGGAAAATGAGTGGTTGTCCCTCAATTGGGAAATGGTTGAACAAATTGTGGTATCTGGTAGTGATAGAGTACTATTGTTCTGTGAGGAATGATGAGCTGGAGGATCACTATATGAACTATAAGAACTGTAAGGATAGAGGGATAAGGGAATATGCAAAAGTTGTCTCTAAAAGGGAGAGGAGGATTTAGCCATGAACCATGCATGGGAAAGATTCTAGAAGGAAAAGGTATTGCAGAAAAGGGGAGTTAATTGTCACTACACAACTATCCTGTCTCTGAGCTGGAAGGGAGAATAGCTACTCCTTTAGCTCCTGTAACCTGACTAGTTTTGTTAAGAAATTTGGAGGGTTTGGGCTTGGAAGATACCTAGGAGGAGATCTGGGTTTCCCTGCAGTGCTGTGGACAATTTGGCTGTGGCAATTTGGCTAAGGTAAACCAAAGGGTTTAACATCTGGGACTTTGGGTTGTTGTTGTTTTTGTTTGTTTGTTTGTTTGTTTTACCTAAGAAGCTAACCCAAGGCTTGGGAAAGGACTCAGTCCACTTGTCAGTCCATTATCACTAGCCCTTTTAGGGACAATTAAGCTTAGTTGACTAACAATCTAGGATTCTTAGTCTAGAAAGTTAGTCAGATGGGTTTGGGGTTTAGAAAGATCAGGGAGCTGATAAGAAGGGTTTATGAAGATCAGAAGAGCTTTCTTGTGAGAGGAGCATAGAAAGTGGGTGGAAGTAGAGCTCTGTAGAGTCAGGGACACATTGGATCTTAACTATCAGTTCCCTAACCTTAAAAAGCAAAATAAATTTGTATTTTCATATAGTCTTAAGGGGCTTGCGCTTCACTGGCCCTGGGAAGGTCCCTAGGTGGGTTTTTCATTCCCAGTCTATCTGGGTTCTTCTCTATCCACATATCTCCTTTTGGATGTACATTTCTTTTTCAGAACCTCCATGAACTAATACAGAGTGAAATGAGCAGAACCAGGAGAACATTGTACACAGGAAGTGAAACATTGTGGAATAATCCAATGCAATGGACTTGGCTACTAGTAGCAATGCAACAAGCCAGGACACTCTTGAAGGACTTATGGGAAAGAATGCTAACCACATGGAGAGAAAGAACTATGGGACCAGAAATGCAAAAGAAGAACATTACATCACTTATCACATGTATATATGGCTATGTTATTTGGGGTTTAGGCTTTAAAAGATCACTCTATAGCAAAAATGAATAATATGGAAATAGTTATCAAGTGATAACATTTGTACAACCCAGTGGAATTGTTTGTTGGCTCTGGGAGGGGGGAGGAAAGAGGGAAGGGAAAGAAAATGAATCATATAAACATGGAAAAATATTTAAAAATTAAAATAAAAAAATAAAGCTCTGCCCAACCTAGACCCTCCCTATCTTTCTAGTCTTCTAAAACATTATTCTCTCCTCTACAATTCCACTAAACTGGCTGTCTCTGTCCTTCACAGACAATTTTCCATTTCTCATTTGTGTATCTTTTTACTCACTATCTCCAATGCTTAGGAAACTCTTTCCCTTGACTAGTGCTTCATAGTTTCCCTGACTTCCTTCAAGACTCAGCTGAAGCCCCACTTTCTAATCTACATCAAACCTTTCCTGATTCTTCCCCATCCTGACTGCTAGTGTCCTCTCTCTTAAAACTACTTTGTATTCATTTTGTACCTATTCTATATCTATATCTATACACTTTTCTTACAATATAAGTGCCTTGAGGATAGGGATTGTTTTATTTTCATCTTTGTATCCACTGTAAGGATGATATTAGAAAATAAGTATTGTTTTATTAGTTTATAGATAAGAAGTAAAGTGGCTGGCTTGAGAAAAGAACTGGAGTTTGAAGCAGAGCTGAGAGAGTGTGCTAATTTCAACTGCCCACAGTGATAACCATTTTTTCTATGCCAATTACCCCCTCTGGCAGTTGGGAGTTGCTCTCTGGCAGCAGAGACACACTCTCAGAGACTCTCTCTCAGGGCTGGAGGAGGTAACATCTTTGCCTCTCTCTCTGTCTAAGGGAAAGACCTGAAGGAGCTCAGTGTTTTCCTTTCCCAACTTGGGAAACACTATTGAATATCTATTGTGGTTTTATAGATTGTTTAACTCTGAGAAGACCAAAGAAAAACCTGGTCTTTGGTTTGGACTCTGAGTCTATTAAGACTCAGAATCAACAGACTCAGAGTCCTAATCTGATTGAGACTCAACCAACTAGTCTTTGCTATTTTATAATTTGAAGACTAAGTTAAGATTTACAAAGATAATAGGGGTAGTTTTATTTAGATAATATAAATTTGGGTAAGTTAGATCAGGGAGGATTAGTGTAGCCTGTGAAACATAGGAGAAGCAATTCCAGGCAGAACCTGGGAGTTTATTTGGATGGATTTAGAATCCCATAGAATTAGAAATCCTTTATTTATCTTTATATATTTCAATAAACATTTTATTTTTATAAGAGTCTCTTTAGCATTCTTGCGCCTGGCCCCGAAGGGAAGTTCACATTTGAGCTTCACTTCATCACTGAGGATACTTTTGATTACCTCTATCAAAAGTATTCAAACAGTTTGAACCTGATTGGCGAGTTAAACAGTTTTGGAACAGTTTATCCATCTAAATATTTTATTTTATAGCTCGCTAATTTATTTTTACACCACAGAACCTCAAACAATGAATGGCACACAGTAGGTACTTTTTGATCAATAGATGGATGATAGATATGTTTATGTGATGCCACATATTATAGTATTAAGTAGGCATAGTTATATTTTTCCTTTGTTTTGTGAGTTAAAGAAACTATTCTACATATAAGCAAGATTATTAGGCAAGCTTAATGCTTCTAGGATCTGTGATTTCATCAATATAGGTATTCCTTCCACTAAGCAGATTGTAAGCCCTCTTAGTGTAGATATCCTTGGTTGGTGCAGGTAAAAATTCATTATCCCATAGCTAGCCTGTGTATGAGACTCTTTAACTATAGCTAGATTAGTTCCCATTTGGGGGGGGGGCATGGAATCAAAAAGAACTGTAGAAATGGTAATATTTATTAAATTTTTTAAAAATTAAAAAGACTAATGGTATGATAAACACTTGCCTTAAATTGATTAAAAAAGAAAAGGGCATAGAAGAAATCTTTGGGAAATGAATATTGAATTGGGTTATCTTTTGTGAAATAACTTTTCCTCGAGCCTCCAAGAACAATTTGATTTTAAAGCTATAAACAGTTTCTCCCCCAGGCTATGAAACTGGGTTGGGTGCTTCCTTTTGTTGAGATCTTTGGTGAGTATAACAGGTCTTAGGACATGGTCAGATAGCCATTTGACCCACATGAAAGATTAAATTAAGTCAGCAAACTCTAGTGCCACGTGCAAAGCAGCGATGTTGACCCAGCCTTTTGGCAGCAAGGAGGACTTCTTGGCACCTGCCTATTCCTATAATGAAGTAATGAGGGAGGGTTTGGGTTCTCTAGGTCTACCTTCTCTGTGGCTATTTATCAATCAGAAGTGTCTTAGAGAGGGACTGACTGGTGACATTACATGGGGTTATATTGGGCTGTGCCACAGAAAGTCAGGCTCTCTTGCCCAGCTGCTCTCATTTGATCCAGGTCTCTTTTGCTGGTCCCTTTTGTCCTGCTCAAGCTCCTTGGCATCTGTACAGATTTCAGAGGGAGTCGTTATAATCCATATAATTTTCCAGAGCAGCTGATTAATAAATTAACTTAAATTTAATATATCCTGCCTCGAAAGAAAATTCAATTGTGACATAGCAAAACAAACTAGAAAAAATAAAAAGAATGATCAGAACTTGCTATAGACAGTAAGTAGTATGCTGACAAAACTGAAAACATCAAAAAGGGTCATATTTTTTAAAATAATCTAGCTAATAGGATACCAGAGATATTTAATAGAATTCAAGCTCAGAAAAGGAAATGTGGCCAAAAGAACTGGTGCAAGGACTTACAGGAGATTTCTGTCAAACTTTTAGAGAATAATTAATATCACAAATTATTCTCAAAAATGGAGCTGGAACTTTACAAAATTCCTCTTATTTATTTGTAAAAATTTATTTATTTTAAATATTTTTCCAATGTTACATGATTCATATTCTCTCCCTTCCCTCTTCCCTCCCCCCTCTCGGAGCTGACAAACAATTCCACTGGGTTATATATATATATATATATATATATATATATATATATATATATATATATATATAATCACTCAAAACCCATTTCCATATTATTCATTTTTGTTATAGGGTAGTCTAAGAAATTCCTTTTATGGGACAAATATAATTTTAATGTCTAAACTAGGTAAGGATAAAGCAGAGAAGAATGACAAATCAATATCAGTCATGAATATCAATTTAACTTTAAAAATAAAAGTCTCTAAAATATGTTGTGACAAATTTTCTAAGACATCATTCATTAGGGCCAAGTTGGATTTACATGAGAGTTGCAAAAATAATGTAATCTTGGGGAAATGATCAACATAGTCATATGTAGCCAAAGCCGCATGATTTTCTTGATACAGAAAAAGCTCTTGAAAAAGCAAAATATTCAATTAAGCTGCAGTCTTATAAAATATAACCACAGAGATATTTTTTAATATCCAAGTATCTAAAACCAAAAGAAAACATCATAAGCAATGTAGATAACTAGAAGTGTTTCTATTAAATATAGAAGTAAAGCAAAGATGGCCAATCTTTCTACTGAATGTTCTTCCAGCTATTTAAGTAGGAGCATTTTGCAGTTGACTTTACAGAAGTATTGAGTGTACATTGGCTAACTGACTCCCAAATACTGTGTGTATTTAATGGTTATTTTGAATGGAATTTCTCTTTCTATTATTTCCTCTTCTAGAAATACTAGTGATCACAATAAAGAAAGAAGTAGGCAAAGAAGAGACAAAACTATCTCTATTTGTTAATGATATGATGGATTGTTTCTAATATAGTCTTTATCTTCTGTCTTAGGATCAAAACTAAGTATCAGTTCTGAAGTAAAAGAATGGTTAAGGGCTAGACAACTGGGGTTAAGTGACTTGCCCAGGGTGTCTGAGGTCAAATTTGAACCCAGGTTCTCCCAACTCCAGGCCTGACATCCTCTCCAGTGAGGCTTATAGCTGTCCCAATATGATGATTTACATAGAAAATTCTTGAGAATCAGGAAAGAAACTAATTGAAAAAAATATCTTCAGCAAAATTATGGGCTAATGTTTTGTACCCACAAGAAATCAAAAGTGTTTCTATTGAATAACAACTAAAGTCAAGAGGCAATAATAGAAAGAGAAATCCCATTCAAAATAACCATTAAATACACACAGTATTTGGGAGTCAGTTAGCCCATGCACACTCAATACTTCTGTAAAGTCAACTGCAAAATGCTCCTACTTAAATAGCTGGAAGAACATTCACGGCTCATGACTAGACTGTGCCAATGTGCTAAAAATGACAGTACCATCACAGTTAGTTTACTTATTTTGTTCCAAGCTAATTACATTATTAAAGGAATATTTTATGGAAATGGATAAAATAATAGCAATATTTGGCTGGAGGAACAAAAATATCTAGAATGTCCTTGGAAATAATTCTTAAAACATAAGAATGAAGAGTATTGCACCTTCAGACTATATTATAAAATGCAAATAATCAAAACCATTTAATACTGGTCTAAAGAGTGGAATAGAATAAACTTAGACAAGGATGAATGAGAAATAATGCAACTACACAATTCTGGGCTTGATAAACCCCCAAACACAAATTACTTAAGAAAGAACTTCCTATCTGATAAGTATTAATTAGGGAACTGGAAAGGAGTCTGGTAGAAATTAGGATTAGGCCAACATCTCACACAATAAATTCAAAATGGATATAGAGCCTGAATATTAAAAATCATACTACAAAAACATTTAAAGAGAATCTGATCATAATATTAATCACAACTCTGAGTAGGAGATGAATTTTTAACTAAACAAGGGATAGAGGAAATTACAAAAGAGAAGTAGATCATTTTGATTACAAGAAATATGTGACCATTTGATAACAGATATATGGCCAAAAGTCACACCCCCATAGCTAAATGATCAAAGGATATGAACAAATGGTTCTTAAAGGAAGAATTAATTGCAAACTGTTAACCTGTGTATGAAATCATTATTAATAAGAAAAATGCAAATCAAAAGGACATTGAGGTTACTCTCCACACCTAGCAAATTGACAAAAATAACAAAAGATGCCAATTGTTAATGTTGGAGATGGTGTGGAAAGAGAGGCACACTAATATGTTGTTAGTCAAGTTGGGAATTAGTACAGCTATTTTAGAAAGCAATTTGGAATCATGAAGACAAAATGCCAAAAAATATCCATAACTTTTTGGCCCAGTCTCACTGCTATACATAGATGCTAAGGATGCCACTGACAGAATAAAAGGCTCCACATATACCAAAATATTTATTAGCAGCACTTTTTATGGTAAAAAAAAAGAATTGGAAACATAGTAGATGTCCATCAGTTAGGGAATGACTAAACAAATTATGGTACATGAATGCAATAGAATATTGCCATGCCATAAGAGACATGATGAATGAAATGTGATGAATACATAAAAATATGGAAAGATTTACATGAACAGATGGAAAATGAAGCAAGGAGAGCCAGGAAAGTAATGTACACAATTACAACTACAATATAAATGGAAAGAACAACCATTGGAAACGAATGCTATTAAATCCAATTGATTCCAAAAAAGAGATTATAAGAAGACACATATTTCCACCCCTATGCAAAAGGTAGAGAGGTTTACAAGTGTGGAACATTGCATATAATATCTGATTTTCCAATGCATTTGATCAGTTTTGCTGAAGGTTTTTTTCCTATTCTTCCTCTTTTTCTTTTTTTTAAAAATTCTTTGCTATAAAGAATGACTCTGGGGTAGGAGTTAGCAGTGAGAGGGATACAGGTAGAAATATAGGCTATATAAAAATAAAAGATATCCATAAAAATAAGAAAAATGCAAATAAAATAATCCTAAAATAAATAATAAAAATAAAAAATAATCCTCCACACCCAACAAATTGGCAAAGATAACAAAAGATGGCAGTAGTTAATGTTGGAGAGTATGTGGAAAGATGGAATACTAATGTATTGTTGGTAAAGCCATAATAATATGTGTAATAATAATAATATATTTTAATTATAAAATAATATTTAATGTTATATTAATGATATATTAATATACCACATGTATATAACATTAATATATGTCATATTATAATTATTTTCTGATATGATAATGACAATTAATAAATATTATAATGTTATATTAATGATAAACTATTTAGATATTAAACTAATGATGAACTATTTAGTTATATGGGTAAAATATATTTATCAATATATAAAATATATTTAACAGCATAGTAAATATATCTTTAAAAAGAAAACCAGTTATGTAGACTCTCAAATTTTGGGAGGAAAGAGGATTACTTTCTGAAAATCAAGTAATATTTCCTTAAAAGTTATGTTTGTGTATTTAGGAATAAATGATTGGGAGAGAGCCTTTAGGAAAGAGTCATACTTTAACTTATTTTATTCTTTGTCTGGAGCAGTGATTTTATTGGTGTGAGGAGCTCACTGGGAGAAAACTACCTTTACATATGCAGATCAATGTATAGTCTTAAACAGGTGTCTAGGAGCACTGAGAAAGTGCTTTATGTGTAGGGCCTTATGGCATATACATTAATAACACTAATAATAATAGCTAGCATTTATATAGCACCTACTAAGTACTGTACAAACATTAACTCATTTTATCTTCACAATAACCCTAGGAGATAAATGCTATTTTTATCTCCATTTTACAATTAAGGAAATTGAAACAGAATTTAAGTGACTTACTCAGGGTCACACAGCTAGTGTCTCAGGTCAAATTTGAATTCAGGTCTTCCAGCCTCCAGGGCATCTGCTGCTTAGAGATTATAGAGAAGAAGATTTAGGCTCAGGGTAAGGGAAAGACTTATTAATAATTAAAATGGGCTAAAAATGGAATGGGTTGCCTTCAAGGCAGAATTCTCCCTCTCGGGAGGTCTTCACTGGGAGGCTTACAATGGTGCTTCTAGAAACTAGTCTCCCCCCCCATTTTAATTAAGAAGGGAATGCTACCATCCAAACACTGACCTCCATCCCTGGAAAAGGGGCCCCATTGGAGCAATGTGTGGGCCAGTAGGAAGAGCCCAGGAGTGTTTGGAAGGGGAGGCAGCTAGGCCTGAGCCCCGGATGCTTAGCTGAGAGGTCTTTCTTTCTGAGACAGCTTGGCTGCTCTGGTCTCCTGCCTCCTCCCCACTAGGACCTACAGGCATTGGGCAGTTACTTTCTCCAGGACCCAGAACCACAGTCATATCCCACTGGCCTTCTCTCCACTCACTCCACTCTGCCTTCTTTTGGAACCGGGACACTGGGGGAGGCTTGAGTCAGTGACAGAAATTAGCAGCTGAGCAGAACTGAAAACCAAACTGCTCCCTTTATTAACCGTTGGACAGCTGCATCTGTGTGTGCGTGTGTGCATGCGTGTCATTAGCGTGAGACACTGGGTGTGTCTACATGTTAGATACACAAGGACAGAATTATGTTGTGGAAAGATTATTGGAATCAGAGACAGGGACCAGGTCGTGTGCAAATTCCCTGGGTAAGGTAGGCCTGGGAGCTAAGCTCCCCTCTCTGAGCTACAGACTCACTGCCTGGCCTTCTGAAAATAACTTAGACTCCTGTCTACCTACAGGAGTTTTTCCCAGAGCTTCCCTCACAAACCTTCAAGGTAGGTGGTAGAAGTATTATGATCCCCCGTGCCTCTTACAGATGAAAACAGTGTGAATTAGGAGAGATTAGTGTCCACTCTCTCCCTCTTGAAATTACTTTATTTGGGGTCGTTTTTATATGTTTGGGGTCTAAATCAGGCATATTTGTCCATATTTTTGTTCTTCAATCATTTTTCTGTCATTGGACCCCATTTAGGATTTTCTTAGCAAAGATAATAGAGTGGTTTGCTATTTCCTTCTTCAGCTCATTTTACAGATGAGGAAGCCAACAGAGTTAAGTGACTTGTCCAAGGTCATACAGCTATTAAGTGATACTTTTGGGGAATCCTTGGGTTGGAAAATTCCCCCCACCTCTGGATTCTTCAACCTTAATTTTCTGGCTTAATGAACTGCCCTAGATACTGGGAAGTTAAATCATTTGCCCTGGGTCAGTGTCATAGCCAGAACTTGATCTTTGGTCCCCAACACCAGTACTTTTTGCACGGCAATGGGGAGCTTCCATAACCGACTAGCTTCTGCCTTCCTTTCCCTCGAGGCTGTGACCTCAACTTGTTGGGGAGTTTTCATTTTCGTTCAGTAGTCAGTCTACACACATTGACTTAGGGCTAACAGTGAGCCTAGTGCAGCCCTGATCATTAGAAGATACAAAGAAAATCCTCATCATTTTGGTGAGAGAGACAATATACAAAAAAGGATGTACATCTGAGATATGGGCAAAAGGAACTTTCTTTTTCAAAATACATTTCATGAATCTCTTTTGGTTTTAAATCTCAGACAAGCAAAGCTTCCATTTCTCTGGCCTGGACTTGCCCTAGTAACTGTAGTAGGGAATTACTCTGAGAGGGAGATGATGAATTAAGGATCAGATCTGCCAATCTCCTCCCTCCTCCCATCCCCCCTTCCGTGCCCTTCCTCCCTCCTCCCTTCCCCCCTTAGTTGATTCTTCTGTTGGAAGAGTGAGTATATTGGTATATCAGACAAATCACTCTCTCCCTTTTCTAAGTTTAAGTAAGGGGGTTTATTTAGGAGAAGGGAAAGGTAAGAAGTTGAAGGGGGAGAGGGCTTGGGCTTTCCCTAACACTAAAACAATCCCTAAGTTGGAGGATGGTGGAATAGAGTTCAGATTTAGGAAACATTTTGGGGTTGAAGATTCAGTCACTGGAGTATTGTAGGGAGAAACCAGAGAGCAGGACTTTTCTGTCCTTCCTCCTTTCTGTCCCAAGAGCAAGAGACCAAGTTTTTTCAGTTTGGCTCTTCTTCAACTGTCCTTCCCCAGTCCTCCTTCCAAATAGAATGTCCATCTTGATCGACAGTTCTATAGTCCTTGCTTCTCCAGCATTTGCTGCAGACTTTTTTCCATCTCTCCTCCACTACATTAAATAACCAAGAAATGCAATTAGGCCAGACTTGGAGAGGTTTTGGTAAGGTTTCTCTGCTGGTGGAGTGAAGGTCTCTCCTATGCTCACACAAGATGGGGCAGAGGCTGGGCTCCCTCCAGGACAGCCCTGGGGGGCATAGTCTACTCCCCAATTCCAGAAATGCCTACCAATTCAAATCAAATCACCACAATAAATACTTAACTAGGTGTTTGCTAAGGTGCTGTGTTAGGAACTTCTCTTTCTTTTTTTTATTTTTTAAAACCGAACTGGGTATTGTTGTTGAATCATTTCAGTCACGTCCCACTCTTCATGACCCCATTTTGGTCTTAGCAAAGGTACTAGAGGGATTTGCCATTCCTTCTCCAGATAATTTTACAGATGAGAAAACTGAGGAAAACAGGGTTAAGAGACTTGCCTAGCATCACTCAGCTAGTAAATATCTGAGGCCAGATTTGAATTCTGGAAAAAAATGATTCTTCATGTGTTCAGATCTAGCACTCTATCCATTGCTACCTGCCAAAAAGAACCATGACACAAAAGGGCAGTCTCTGCCTCAATTTCCTCATCTGCCTCATCTATTCCTCATAAATAATAACCTACTCCTCAGAATGTTGTGAAGATAAAATGAAATCGTATTTGTAACATACCAGCTATTGTTATTACTCTTATTATTAGAGAGTCAACTAGAGGAGTGAGAGATTAGATAATTTACCCAGAATCAAATAATGTGTTAGAGGCAGGATTTGAACCCAGACCTTCCTAGATTGCTCTCTGCCCCAAAATATGCACGGCTTGCCCACCCAATTCATGGATAAACTCACAGATCTAGACCAAAATAACAATATTAACAAAAACAAATAAACAACAAAAACCCCAACCTCAAATCAAAGTAATTTCAAGAGGGAAAAGGAGTGACTAAAGCATCCCTCCAGCTTCCTCTTTCTACCTCAAGTACCCTTGGCAATAATTAGGCTGCAAAGCAAACTGGTCCTTCCATAAATGGCCTTTAATCTGCCTCTAATGGGGTTACCCCCTTTTCCATTAAGTTAAATATCACATCTCCACTGACCTGTTCGGCTGACATTCAGTAATAAGGATTATATTTATGGGACACTGTAAAAGGAGAATCTGTGCCACTGTAAAAACTTCCAAACTCCAATGGCCATAAATATCTATTTACATTTTTACGACCCCATTAAATGGTCAGTGGGGCTTCCCTACAATGTTGTCACTGAAGAGGACTAAGACCAGGAACATAGGAGATAACCCATTTCCCTGGATTGTCTCACTACTGATACCTAAGAGAGGTTAGTAACCCAGCGTCAGACTACTCCTTTGGGGAGAATTTATCCCCAGACATACCTAGAAGGAGGTAGACTATGTGAAGCCATTTGAAGAAATCTTTCTAGTTTTTATTCTCTCACTGGGTGGGCAGGTGGGGATCTTGGCATCCTCCTTTGCTCAAGGTGACTCATGGTGGATAGTGTTTAAGAAGGGAAGTGTGCCCCTGGCTTCTGCTTTGGCCAGGCCATACCTGAAGTCCTGCACCCAAAGAGAAAGAGACTCAAGTGGAACAGGCAGAGAACTGGGTGGAAGTTAGAGAGTGGCAAACTTTGACCCAGTGTAAGGAAAAACTTAGTCTGAGCTGTGCAATAAAGGAATAGGCTGTTACAAAGAAGAAGGGCAATCTCTTGATGGAGGTCAGATCTTACATTAAAGCTAAGAGAAAACTGCGACTGATTCAGTAGCAAGGCTATGTATTCAATACACTGATCTGTGTGCTCTGCCTCGATACTATATTGTCAAAATAAGAAACTAGTAATTTCTCTAAGAATCCTTCTTCTACCTCTGTGGATGGCACCATTCTAAATAGGGATCCTGTCAAGGAAGCCAGCTAGCAGAGGCTGGATAACCACATATGTGAGCAGGAATTCTCCACCTTTTTGTTTGGCCTGGACCCCTTGAGCATCTTCTGAAGCTTATAACCTTCTTCCAAGAACAACATAAAAAAAAAAAAAAACCCTTATCTTCAGTCTCAGAATCAATATTGTGCATTGGTTCCAAGGCAGAAAAACAGTAAGGACTAAGCAATGGGAGTTAAGTGACTTTCTCAGGGTCACACAGCTGGGAAGTGTCTGAGGTTAGACTTGAACCTAGACACTCCCATCTCTAGGCCTGGATTTCAAGCCACAGAGCCACACAGCTGCTCCCAAGAATAACATAAAAAAGACCCTTACTGTCTATCTTAGAACCAATATTGGTTCCAATGCAGAAGAGTGGTAAAGGCTAAATATTGGGAATTAAGTGACTTGCCCAGGGTCACACAGCTAGGAAGTGTCTCAGGTCAAATTTGAATACAGGACCTCCTCTCTGGGCCTGACTCTTAATCCATTTAGCCAACCAACTGCCCTCCCCCCCCAAGATTAACATTTTAAATGAAAAAAAATGCATACGATTATAAAAGAAGTAAATTATATCAAACTATCAAAATAGTTATAAAACAAAGTTAGCAGATAGGACTATGAATCCCTGTGGAAATTCTTGTCAAAGTGGAGGTGGAGTCAGAAGACCTCTGGAGTCCTTTTCAGCACTGAGATTCCAAGTGGAAGTCTTTGGGACTGAAGAGTTCCCTGCCTTCTCCCCTCCCACTACTGGACTCCTCCTACATATAGACTGCTGAATCCGGAGTGTGAATTCTTCTTTGGACACTTAATAACTGTGTGGCTCTTGAGAAGTCATTTAGCCTCAGTTTCTTTATCTGTGAAATGGGAGGAATAATCACATTTACTTCATAGAATGGTTGTGAGGGTCAAATGAAATAACACGAATTTTGCAAACCTTTAAGCTCGATATAAAAGTTAACCATTATTATCTGCTCTGGCTCTTCTAGTAAGCACTTTCAAATTGGCTGGGAGCTGGCCAAATCCTGATCGTCCCAGGGAGATGTTTTGTCTCTCCTGTTAACAATGAATCCATTTGGAAGGATACCTGGATACAGAGGGAAGAAGAGCAAGGGGACCTGGGCCCTAGTTTTGGTCCCTGAACTAATTATGTGACCTTGGGTAAATCCATCACTCACAAAGAGACAGAGACAATCAGAGTCAGGGAAAAGAGGAAAGGGGCAATACAGATTTAGTTCTTGTGCTGAAAAAATCTCCTTTCCCCCACACCAGACAATGGATTGTTTGGCAGTGGGGAAAGTGCTGTCTATATCTATAAAGAGCGTGGGTGAAGAGAATTCACCCACTGGATGAAGCCACAGACCCTGAAGGGCCAGGAGCCAAGAACTTGGTTTTTGGAAGAGTGCTGACTCAGAATTCAGTAAAAGAAAAGCCAGCACCCTCTTCCAGGATGAGCCTTGCCTTGACTGGATAGAAAACTACTGTCTGATGGTGGCACCCTAATTTGTGAGGACTCAGAGTAGTAGCCCCAATGATCAAAGAGAAGGTGAATTGATGGAAAAAGAATCAGGATAAAGGAGAAAAGGGAAGAGGGAGGGAAGAGAAGTGGGGAAGGAAAGGTGACCCAAAGTCTTTTTTTCATCTGTCTTATCCAGTTACCCATCCATCCAGTTACAAGCGCAGATAATTCCCACTGAGCAGAGTTTAGAGAGTTAGGAAAGAAGAAAGCAAGAAGAGAGTGGATTTTATAATGAGGTGGAAAGGCTGTCCACTTGGTGCCATTTTGGAGATGTTGAGGTTTGCTCTCTCTACACCTTATCTGCACCTTAGCCTTTTATTTTACTGTTGGAGATTTATTCCTTTGTTCATTTTTGCCCTAGAGTCAAAGGATGTCAGAATTAAGAGAGATCTTAAAGGTTTTGTATTCTAACCCTTTTAGGAGGAAACCTAACCCTAAAGAGGAAGAGTCACATGGCAGGTCAGTGGTAGAGTCTTTACAAGGAACCCAGTTCTAACACAGGGTTTCAAGTGCCATGTTATTTCTACCACTATGTTCAGGGATAGATCAAGGGCTTTGTAGGTCCCAGGATTTTTTATTTTAGAGGCCTTTCGGCGAAGCCATCTTTAAATACACACACATATGTATATGTATATAGACAGATAATTTATATACTGCCTCAGATTTCTCTCTCCAGTGAGAAAGAGACAAGATAGCTTGGCATTATATGTATGGGTGATGGTTTCCTTGTTATACAACCAGTCAGTTAGCAAGCATCCTTAGGCACCTCCTATTTGCCTGGACACTGACTTCCATGGCTTTCTTTAAGTCCCAACAAAAATCCCAACTTCCACAGGAAGTCTTCTTCAAGCCCTCTTAATTCTAGTGTCTTCTCTTAGTTAATTATTTCCTATTTATCCTACCTGCAATTTGCTTTGTATGTATTTGTTTGAATGCTGCCTCCCCTAGTAGATTGTAAGTTCCTTGAGGGCAGGAACTGTCTTTTGCCTCTTTTTTTATATCCTCAGTGCCTGGCACATAGTAGGTGCTTAATAAAAGTTTCCCAATGAAGATATTCTTTGCTTCTTTCTGGAAAGGAGGAGAACCTCCGATATGTTTGGCATTGAAACCATGTGGTCCCTTTCCTCTGAAGTCTTTTGGCACTCAATCAAAATCACTAGCTAAATGGAAAAAAGCGAGACTAATTCAACTGAAAAGTCCTTTTTTTTTTTTTTTTTGGAAAATTTTATTTAGTCAATTTAGAATATTATTCCTGGGTTACAAGAATCCTATTCTTTCCCTCCCTCCCCTCTCCCCACCCCTTCCTGTAACCAACGCACAATTCCACTGGGTTTTACATGTGTACTTGATCAGAACCTATTTCCATGTTGTTGATGTTTGCACTAGGATGATCATTTAGAGTCTACACCCCTAATCATTTCCCCCTCAACCCATGTGATCAAACATCAACTGCAAAATTCTATTCCTAAATTTGGGATGCATCCTCTCACCACCGCACACAGCATCTGTAGGGGAGAGTGGGCACAAACTTACAGGACCATATATATCCCAGGGGCACACAGGCAGAGAGTACATACTCCTAGAGATGAGTTGCAAAGGCTAGCATGCTGTGCATCATTCCATTTCTGAGCTGCTGAGGCAGAGTTAAACTTCTCTCAGGAAAACAGAGCTCTTAGCCAGAGAACTGTCAAGTTTTTCCAGTTCTGCTCCCTTGGTTGATCTCTGAGGGATTGTGACTCCTCAGGCAGTACATGCAAATACGCAGAAAGATAAAGGAACAACCTTTCTCTTCCAATCAGCTCTGTTCAGTAGCAATCATGTTTTTTTCTCCCATCTGCTCTTCCAAGCAGCAGACGGCAGTTCCTAAGGTCTTGCTGGAACCTCTCTTTGAGGGTTCTCTTCATACCCACTCCAAGGTTTTGTCTTGCCTCTGGGAGGTCTAGTCTTGACCAACCTACTACTCTAAAGCATGATCTCTTGTGTGAAATGACTCAACGCGGTCTTAAAATGAGAAACCAGAACCCTCATTTCTGTCTGCTGTGCTACAAAGACACAATATACGGATGTCCCATAGTCATCAGTAGCTGTAGTTCTCAGGCTTTTCCTGTGTTCAGCCCCCCAACCCTCATATCAGTCACATGCAAATCAGATTCTGGGAAACAGTCAATTTTAGCCAGGCTAATTCTGAGTATTCTCTTTGGGATTGCTTTTTGAGTGATTCTAACATAATTATCTGTCTTTTCTGTCCTTTTCTATTGTCAAAATCAGATAAAGTATGGAAGGGGCAGCCAAGTAACCCAAGCAGATAGGCAGGCTGGGAGCTAGGAGGATCTGGGTTCAAATCTAGCATCAGACATTTCCTAGATGTGTTACCATGAGCAAGTCTTTTAAAACCAATTGCTCAGTCCTTGTCATTCCTTCTGTTTTAGAACTGATACTAAGACAGAAAGTATGGGGTTTAAAAAGGAAAGAAAGAAAAGCATGGGAAAGCTCATATGAACTGATACAGATTGAAATAAATATTCACTTCATCAACAAACATATTTATATTTCTTATTTCATATGTATATATATAGGATATAAAAATGTTTACATATTAATAAAACTTAGAAAAAAACATTCTCACATTAAGGAGATTGAGGTTTAAAGAGAAGAAAAGTGATGCCCATAGACCTAGTGGTACCTGTTAGATTTGGGATCAGGGCTCAGATCTGCTGGTTCCAAGTCTAAGACTATTTCCATCACAATGTTTCCTCAATGCCCAGTACCAAGTCCCTTTCCTAGAGCTGTCCACAAACATCATGACTGTGTATATCCTTCAAAGGGACATGGAGCCGTTGGCTTGACCATCCCATCCCCCAGTCACTACCTAAAATGTGTAGACCCTGGTTAAAAGTGAATGCCTACATCATCCACCAGAGAAAACTACTCAGTGGACCTGATTGATCTGTTTCATCCACCCCTGGGAACACAAAGCTGTATATTTTTCACGGAGAGTGCTTCAAACTCCCATGTCTAGGACCCTGAAGCCTGTCTGTTGCCAGTTAAAATTGGATCACTAAATCCCATTTTCTCATTATCCTACTCATGAAGATAAATCCCCTTACCCCACACCCCTTTCACAGAGTCATATAATAAGTAGCCTTTTGTCCCTCATTGCTTTTCTCATAGAGCCTCCATCAGGTACACTTCCTCCCAAACAAATCTTAAGCTCCCAAAATGTCTGAACAGCTAGAAAGATTAAAGACCATCCAGTCTACTTCCTTCTTTGCACAAAGTGGGAAACTGACTACTAGAGAGGGGAAGGGATATAGTAGACATGACATTGATGAACATTGTTGGAGGAGTCTCAGTTCCCTCAGGTTCCCATGTTGTAGCCATCCTCATTTCATGGCACCCTTCCCCAACTAAGGCTTATTCAAGCTGGTCTGAACAGTTCTTTTTTCCATCCCCCTTTTCTTCCACCTCTCCATCAATGCATAACAAGTGGTTCCAAGAGGACAAAATTTTGTATATTTTAAGCGCTGGAAGATAGCTTAGAGACCATCAGGTCCTTTCTCCTTATTTGAAGGAAGAAGAAGGCACCAAGTCAGAGAAGTTAAATGACTTGTCCAAGGACACACAGCTAATGTCAGAACAGAATTTGAATCTAGGTACTACATTCCAAATCCAAGGTTCCTTCTACTATTCCACACTGGTGTATGCCTATATATCATTCTTCCTTAGGAAGGAGGGAGTGGAAAAAACAAAGGCAATGGTGTTAGAAGCTGCTGCCTTTAGGAGACAGTTAGGTTGACACTTCCCAGCTAGTGACCCTGAGCAAGTCGCTTAACCCCTCATTGCTCTTCCGCCTTAGAACTAACATATAGTATTGATTCTTGGTCAGAAGGTAAGGGTTTAAAAAGAAAAGTTGCTGCTTCTTGAAGATTCATTAGAAATAAAGATCTCAAGTTAAGACCCATGTAGCAGAGTGCTGTGGGTGAAAAGTCAGAGCCCCTTGGTCCAATACCGGTCTTGTTGCTTGCTCTCTGAGTGACTCTGAGCAAGTCATTTAAATTTCTGGGCCTCCACGCCCTTATTCTTAAAAAATTGGGAGGAGGTGCTGGATCAGCTGGCCTCAAAGATATCTTCTGGCTTTGAAGATCTAATTCAACAATTTGAAGATTTTAACTTATAAAAATTCAGTTTAGATGGATTATTTTTTTCAGGAACATAGCTACTGGATAAAGGTCAACCTATGGAAACTTCTTCATGATGTCACTGCTCTGCAGAAATCAAATCCCTGACTCATTTGTCCATGCAGCTCTGATAGGGAGAGGATGCCCAGCCTGGCAGGCAGAGTCAGCCAGAGCCCAGAGCAGGTAATTGTAACATTTATATTAATTAGAGAGATTAAGCTGTCCATTAGCTATAAAAACATCAAACAAACATATTAAAATGTCCTCATTAAAGTTTTATGGAATCATATCAATCCCCAAACAGCATATAAGACACCATAGAGAAAAAAAGAGGGAAACAGAGACACAAACTGTGTGTGTATATCTCTATGTGTGCTTCTCTCCCTTACTAGTTCTCTCATTCTTTCTCTGTTTCTCTCTCCCTCTGACTTTCTGTCTGTCTTTCTCTCTAAGTGTCTGTCTTTCTCTCTTTTTGACACACACACACACACACACACACACACACACACATGTTCTGTCCCTGGACAAAGGGCTGAGGGACAGATAGATCTTCAGGGGTTCTGGGATCCTAGATAAGGAGAGAAGTAGAAGGCTATATCTATCCAATGTAGCCAGGGTGGGGAGGAACAATCATGTGTTTAAAGAAAGATGTGATAACTTGAGTTGGAATCCTACCTCTTTTTTTAATGTATTTTAATTAATTAATATTTATATATTTATTATATATTTTTATTTAAATTATTTAATTTAAATTATTTATTTATAAAATATATATAATATATATAATATATAAAAATATAAAATAAAAATTATTTAAATAAAAAATTATTTATTTTATTTAACTGCTGTGTGACCTTGGGCAAGTACCTTTGTGTCCCTGAGCTTTCCTTTCCCCATCTATAAAACGGTCATAATTATATTTACACTTCCCACCTCACATGGTTATTGGGAGAAAGGTTCTTTATAAACTTTTAAAAGCTATAGAAACGTGAGCACATGCTATTATCATTATTACCTTCCCCTCTGACTCTGCCTGAATCCAGGCAGGTCCAGATCCTCAACTGTGTACAAAGCACCTCTATGCCCCAAAGGCATTCCCTCTTCTCAACAAAAATAGCTCTAAGTTGATTTCTATACAGCCTTCCCAGACTATTCTTAGCAACTATGGACACATCAGTCACACACTCAGGCAGAGATATCTTGTTCAGTTGTTTCAGTCAGGTCCAACTTTTTGTGATCCCATTGGGGTTCTCCTGGAGCGGTTTTCCATTTCTTCCTCCAGCTCATTTGACAAGTGAAGAAACTGAGGTAAACAGGATTAAGCAACTTGCCCAGGGACACATAGCTAGTACGTTTCTGAGGTCAGATTTGAATTCAGGATGAGTCTTCTTGACTTCAAGCCTGGCACTCTATCCACTGTGCCACTTAGCTGCCCAAGAGATCTCTAGTTATAAATTCACAATGTGGTAGGAGTCTTTGGTATATTTCCTCTGTGACTTTGATTCCCATTTGCCCACTAAGTGTAAGCTCCCCCAAGGCTCAGAGGACTGCCCTCTTTCCATAATTACTTCTCACACAAAAGCCAGAGTTCAGAAAATACTCAAAGGGGCTCTACAATAGTAGTGCCCTCCTAAGTGGTCTCATTTCCAGCCTCACCTCTCTCAAATTGTCCAACCAATGTCTTACGGAAACCAAAATAATCTTGCTTATGCACAGGTTTGACTGTGCCACTTTCCTGCTTAAAAATCTTCATTCTCTATGAGCTCTCTTATTTTCCAGGCCTTCATATTGTTTTTCTTCTAAGCAAACTGAACTACTGGCTATTCCTTGATCACATCTAGTTCTCTCCAGCTCCATTCCTTTCCACAGGTTATCCCATATACTTTAATGTACTCTTTCGTCATCCTTAGTTATTGAAATCCTCTTCTTAAGGACCCACATGTAAAAAAATTAAAATAGCTCTTTTTGTGATTGTTAAGAATTGGAGACTGAGGGGGGATTCCCATCAATTGGGTAATGTCTGAACAAGTTGTGGTATATGATAGTGATGGGATACTATTGTGTCACAATGAAGAGCAGGATGGTCTCAAAAAAAAAAACTGGGAAGACTTGTATGAACTGATACAAAATGAAGTGAGTAGAACTAGGAAAACATTGGACATAGTAACAGCAATATTGTAACAATGATGATCTGTGAAAGGCTTAGCTCCTCTAAATAATAAATGATACAAGATAATTTCAAAGGACCCATGATGAAAAATGTTACCCACTTCCAGAAAGAGAGAACTGATGAACTCTGAGCACATATTGAAATATAATTCTTTCATTTTATTTTTATTACTTTTTTTCTGCAACATGGCTAATGGGAAATTAGCCTCTGCCTGTTACTAGCCAAGTGACCTTGGGCAAGTTTCTTCATTTTTCTGGGCTTCAATTATCTCATCTATAACAGGGATAATAGTCTGTGGCCCTATGGCTCAGGGCCCCCCAAGTTCTAGCTTATATAGACCAGGTCCAATCTTGGGGGAGAAAACTTTAAAAATGATTCTGCCTTTGATTTGCAATATCCCTTGCTCATGAAAGTATATTCTGAAAAAAACCCCTCAGAATCTAGGTCACATGTAGGCCCCCACAGATATGGGTAAAAGGATCCCCCAAATCCTTTTTTCTTGAACACAATGTAACAGTGATTATTAGTTACCAAACAGCCTCCCTTTCACTCCATAGAAAACTGAAAGCATTCACAGAAGGCCATACATTATGCAAGAAAGACACAAAGGGACTTACAATCTCTTCCCTTTCTTGTGGATTCTACTTTTTCCTGGTCTTCTATGTAACTCCTTGCTCTGATTCTTAGTGTCACCCTGTAGTTTTATATTCCCCCTGAAAGAGAAACATATTTTTAATATATTATACTGGAAAGTTTCTTCCCATCAGAACTGCACTGTTCAAATAATTCACAATAATAGCAGAGAGCAAAGTTGAGGTATCTACAGTCCCCTTTTGCTCCTCCAGCTTTAGGCAGCAGTGAAGGGAAGGGAGGGTAAGGATGGCTGAAGAGCGTGGTGCTGGTAAATATTTTCTCTTTAGGCACAGTGCTTAGACAATTCCTCTCCTTTGGATAGAAAGTTGGATTCTTGAATTCTTAAACTTGTGATTACTTGAGAGAGAACCTCTCAGGTTGGTACTGCCTAAGAAGTTTTTCTCTGTCAAAAAAGTTAGGTTCTCAGATCCTGTTGATTAGAAAATATCTCCTTTAATTAGGAAACACCTCTTCTAAGTAAGAGGCAGAGATGCAGGGACTTTTCTATAGTACCCTTCTTATTTCTCTGAAGCCACCATTGCAAAGCTCCACTCCCCCAGTTCTATCTGCTATACTCTCAGAATTTCTTAGGTTGAAGGGGAAATAAAAAAGGGGGTGGGGGAAGCTCTCAAGTCCTTGAATATCATTTTCATAGGCTAGAGTAATGGGGTAGCTCCTCTGAATCCATCTTCCCAAGTTCAAGTGAACCAAACTATCTTGAGGACAGGGATACCTAGTCACCATACCCTATCCTTCAGGAGGAGGCATATAGTAGCCATAGTCTGGCTTGTTGCTGTGAAGATTGGATTTAGCTATCTCCTGATTGTAACAATGAAGATACTTAGTCTGACAAAATCAGGAATGTCTATACCCATACTTAAGGATTAAGTATTCAGGAGGACAGCCTTTGACAGGCATGTACAGAAAACAGCTGACAGACCCCTGGGCTGTCCTAAGTGAAGCTTAAGCTACCATTGGTACAGATGAGATGCAGGAAAGTGATGTAAAACTGTCCATATATTTCGTGTCACTTCCTCTCTTAGGGCATTCCCTGGAGAGGTGGCTCTGGCTGGTGACTTCCTGTGAGCTGCCTGGGTGCCAGTTTGATCCTGGAACTAGAGCCTGTAGGAGCTCCTCAGACAGCTTCCTTGAGATGGTTACGTGGTGAATGATAAGTCTGACTCCCTTTCCCTTGGCTCTCAGGGGAGGCCCCCTTGGCAAAGGCCTTTAACTCCTGCGTGGCTCAGCCTGAACTGGAGCAGTTTTAATTAACTCTTTCCCTCTCTCTCTCTTTCTTAAATTCTTTCCTCTATATTAATTAAAATCACCATAAATTTCCAGCTGATTTGGTTATTTTATTTGGGATATTCCATGGCGACCAATAATTAATTTAGATTTTAAGTCACAACACTAAAATTATCCTTACATTGCATAATAAGGGAAGGAGCAGGTTTGATAATGAAGACATAATTTCCTTTTTTTTTGGTGTTGATATCTTTTTTTTTACATTATGTAGATATCACACACACACACACCTTCCTACTTTACATTCTCTATAACAAAGTAAAAAGAGGAAGTAGAGAAGAAAAAGTAAATCAGAAAATCTGATTAATTATGTAGTTAAAAATCTAATATTATATGCAATGTTCTTACCCATGAGTCTCCTACTTGGTGCCAGTAGGTTTCAAAGCAGAAAGTCACTAGACCTTGGTATAGCAAGAAATTCAAGCTCAGTGGAAAGTCTTAAGATTTACTGGTGGACAGCACCCTGATACTCAAGTAGTGGTAGTCTCTCGGTAACCGAGGATGACGATTGTCTTTGTGTGCTTTCATCTGTAATATAGATGAGTGTACACAAAGACACTTGTGCGTGAAGGAGATTTAAGTGGAAAAGTCGATGCACAGAGACAGTCCCACTCTCTCGGCGTTGGAAGTCTGGGTCCAGTGGCATGAAAAATCATTACACCTGGAGACTTCCTCAGCTGCATTGGATGGCCATGTTGTCTTTTGAGCTTATAATAAGCCTGTAAAATAAGAAATTGTCAGTATCCTTACTGAGAGACAGTGTAGTTTATTGCCAAACAAGCTGGCCATAGGTGCAGAAAACCAGTAGTTCTATAGTGCTTCCTGTCTCAGTACTACTGTGTGATACTCAAGTAGTTAAACACAAAAATGTCTATATTTTGGCATAATGTAAGGCATTGCACTGGTGACAAGGCATGTGCCTGGAGAGTCCATAAAGCCAGTATTTCAGAAAGCTCAAGGCTTCTCTGACCTTGGGATCCTCACTTCTCTGCAGGTTGTGGAGACCATCTGACCTATGTTCATCCAAGTGGAGAAGCAAGATGGGATCTCAAGGATCTGTCACATTATGGATACTTGGCCTGTGCTTGCCAGCTGCATCCTTCTAAGCTTAGGAAATGTATATAGAAGATTGTTATTGTGTGTAATTGGAAAAATAAAGTATCCTTGAGTAAGTAGCTGAAGTCATATTTGAACTCAGATCTAACTGACTCTAGGCTTTGATTTCTATCCACTGTATCACCAGCTGCCCCCTATAACTCTAGGAAGTAGATACTAAAGTCCCCATTTTCCAAATGACAAAACCAAGGATCCGAAATTTTAAATGGCCTGTCCATGCTCATACAGTGAGTGTCAGTAGGATTAGAACTGTTATCTTCTTTACTCCAGATCCACTTACCTAGATACCTCTCAGAGGATCTACTTTAAAGGCCTGCTGTGAGGATCAATTTAAATAAAGTACTTTATAAAAGTTAAAGTAACATGTAAGAATCAACTACATTTATAAATATTTGTTGTGAGATCCTGCTCTCTGCTAGAGGTGAGGCAGAGATGTAATAATAATGATAATATTTAACATTTGTAAAATGTTTACAAATACCTGATTTTATCAAACAACCATAGAAAATAGGTGCTGTCATTATCCCCATTTTACAGATGAGGAAACTGAAGCAGATACAAGTTAAGGGACTTGCCTAGGGTGACAGTCTATTAACTGTCAAAGGCTATATTTGAACTTGGGTCTTACTAACTCTAGGTCCAGCACTCTATCCATTACACCATTTAGCTGAATGGGGTAAACATGACATATTCCCTCTCCTCAATCCTACCTTCTGAAAAAGCCCTGGGATGAAGCCCTATTAATTCCACGCTAGTTATATCCTTACTCGTCCTGCTATCATTGCTGTGCCTCACCTTGGAGTCATAGAGGGAGTAATGAAGATCTTTGTGATCTTCTGCTCCAACTTGACCTTTCTTCTATTTGTGTCAAGGACCCCTTGTTAGTTCTGGTATTGAAGCATCCAGGTGTCCCCAGGGAAAAACCTGGAGCTGGACCTAGAATAAGGAAAATCTGAGTTCAAATGCAACCTCATACCCTTAATAGCTATGTAAACTGGAGATAATTGTAGCACCTATCTCCTAGAGTTGTTGTGAGGATCAAATGAGATCATATTTGTAAAATAATAAATTGTAAAGACAAAATTTGTAAAAATAATTTGTAAATATATTTTAAAATATACAAATGCTAGGTATTAGTATTTTTATTGTTAAGCCTATGGACCCCCCTCTTAGAATGCTATTTTTAAATGCAAAAAATACAATGGATTATAAAGGAAACCAATTATACTGAAATATTTTCCATAATATTAAAAAAACTTGCAGACTACAGAAAATCTATAGATACTTCTTATTCATGGGGTGGATGTGGGGAAGGCACAGTCTGTGGATGCTGGGTTAAGAATCTCTAAGTTTCAGAGAAGATGCTGATTTGTTTTGGAAGGGGGAGGAGTTCCTGTATCAATGAAGTCACAGATTTAGTGACTTCAGTCCCTCTCCCTTTGGTAAAACATCTCAGGAGCATCAAGGTAGCTCAGTGGATAGAGAGATAGGTCTGGATATGGGAAGTCCTTAGACATTTCCTAGCTGTGTAACCCTGGGCAAGTCACTTAACCCTCATTGGCCTGCCCTTACCACTTTTCTGTTTTAGAACTAATAAATAGTATTGCTTCTAGGATGGAAGGTAAGAGTTAAAAAAAAGAAAAGGAAAAGTATTTCCTATTATTCTCAGTGAGGACATAGAGAAATATGGACTGGGTCAGTGATGGCAAACCTTTTATTTAAAATTTTTAACTTTATTTTGAATTTTTAAAATTTTCATTTATTTATTTTAGAATATTTTCCCATGGTTACAAGATTCATTTTTTTCCCCTCCCCTCCTTCCACCCCACTCCTGTAGCCAACACACAATTCCACTGGGTTTCACATGTGTCATTGATCAAGACCTATTTCCAGATTATTGATATTTGCACTAGGGTGATCGTTTGTCTACATCCCCAATCATATCCCCATCAACCCATGTGATCAAGCAATTGTTTTTCTTCTGTGTTTCTACTCCCACAGTTCTTCCTCTGAATGTGGATAGCATTCTTTCTCGAAAGTCCCTCAGAATTGTCCTGGGTCATTGCATTGCTGCTAGTGGAGAAATCCACTACATTCAGTTGTACCACAGTGTACCAGTCTCTGTGTACAATGTTCTCCTGGTTCTGCTCCTTTCACTCTACATAAATTCCTGGAGCTCATTCCAGTTCCCATGGAATTCCTCCACTTTATTATTCCATTGAGTACAGTAGTATTCCATCACCAACAGATACCACAATTTGTTCAGCCATTCCCCATTTGAAGGGCATCCCCTCATTTTCCAATTTTTTTTCACCACAAAGAATGCAGCTATAAATATTTTTGTACAAGTCCTTTTCCTTATTATCTCTTTGGGGTATAAACCCAGCAGTGCTATGGCTGGATCAAAGGGTAGGCAGTCTTTTAAAGCCCTTTGGGCATAGTTCCAAATTGCCCTCCAGAATGGTTGGATCAATTCACAACTCCACCAGCAATGTATTAATGTCCCAATTGATGGCAAACTTTTTAGAAGGATGGGTGATGTGAGGAATGTCCTTAGGTAAGGGGGAGGTGAGGAGCCCAACCCCACATCCCCCTGGTTTTCTAGTAATGAACTCTGGTGAACTCTGTGCAGGGGTGATGGCAGGTGTGCCCAAAGAAAGGGCTTTGAATACCCCCTTTGGCATGTGTGCCATAGGTTCTCTATCATGGAACCAGATGATAATACAAGTAGATTGGATGGCCGGACTCAGAGAATAGTTGTAAATGGTCAGTGTCCACATGGCAGATTTCCATTTGAGAGCCTACGGGTCTGTGCTTGGCCTCATCCTGTTTAACTTTTTAATCAAAGACTTAGATAAAGGCAAGAGATGTAATTCTCATTAGATTTGCAGATGACACCAAACCCATTGGGATAACTACCATACTGGATGTTAGGCATTAAGGATCTTGATAAGAGGACAGAGATATTAAGTAAACAGACTACAGTACTCTCCAGAATGGCAGAACCAGATTAAAATGTAACTGGGCCAGCCTCAGCTGTAGCACTCTGGGCAAGGCACTTAACCCCAATTGCCTAGTCTTTACTACTCTTCTGCCATGGAATGGATACTTATTATCAATTCTTGGACAGAAGTTAAGGGTTAAAAAAGAATAAAATGTAACTGGGAAATATTTAACAAAATAAATAAAAATACAATAAAACATAGGTAATGTTACATTTTAAAATTGAGTCAGTCGTCAGCCCTCAGGGATCCTTATGTATAACCATACATATGTATAACCATATGTATATAAATGGAGTGGCTCCCATTTCTAATTGAGTTTGACATGACTGAGCTAGAGCACTGGGCTAAACCTAAATAAGATGAAATCCAGTAGAGAGAAATATAAAGGCTTATGTTTGGGGAAAATTTTTAAAAATAACATGAGTCCAAGATGAAGAAGGCATACGTAGCTGGATCACAATTTGTCTGAAAACCAGCTGGGAGTGAATGGATGGAAAGCTCGAGAGGAGGCAGCAAGGCAATATGGTAGCCAAAAAAGCTAATGCAATGTTGGGCAGCATTAAGAGAGGCAGAGCTTCCAGGAAAAAGGTAAGGGTCCTGCTGTACTGCGCCCTTGTCATAACTCATCTGGAGTATTGTGTTCAGTGCTTGGTGCCCTGGTTTAAGAGTATATTGATAGGCTGGAAAGTGTCCAGAGGAGGATACCAGGAATAGTGAAGGCCCTTGAAACTATGCCCTCTGAGTATTAGTTGAAAGAAAAATATAGTTTACAAATAATAATGATTAGCATATCTATAGTGCCTATTGTGTATCATATCCTGCTAAATATTTTATCAATGATATATCATTTGAGTCTCATAACCATCCTGGGAAATAGATGCTATTATTATTCCCATTTTACAAAGGGGGAAACTGAAGCAAATGGGAAGTGAAGTGACTTTCCCAGGGTCATATGGCTAAGAAGTGTCTGCAGCAGGATTTGAACTCAGGTCCAGTGCCCTTTCTTTTATACTACCTAACTTTCTCATGTAGTTGAGGAAATTCAAGGGGGACTTGAAAGTCATCTTCAAGGATTTAAAGGACTCTCCTTTGAAAGAGAGATTATATTTATTCTGTTCAGTCCCAGTGAGCAGAACTAGAAGCAATGAGTGGAAGCTGTAAAAGAAGCAAATTTAGGGTCCATGTCAGAAAAACCTTCCTGACATCTATAATGGTCCAAATGAGGAAGGAGCTACTGGGTCAGCAGCTAGAGAGTGCCATAGTACACTGAGCACTAAACCAGGAGTCAGGAAGACCTGAGTTCAAATTTGGTCTCAGACACTTACTATCTGTCTGACCCTGGGCAAGTCCTTTAACCCCAGTTTGCCTCAGCTTCCTCATCTGTAAAATGGGGATAATATATAGCACCTACCCTCCTGTAGTTGTTGTGAGGATCAAATGAGATCATAATTCTAAAGTGTCTGGCACCTAGTGAGAGCTATAGAAATGTTAGTTATTATTGTCATTATTATCTCAAGAAGGGGTTGTTGTCCCCTCCTTAGAGATCTTCAAGAAGAGTCTGGAAGGCTACTTGTCCTGAATATAATGGTAAGGCTTTCTTTGGTGTTTTAGTTGGACTAAATGACTACCAAGAGCCCTTTCTAATTCTCAAATTCTGTGCAAGTTACAGTCCTCTCAATGTAGAGAGGATCACATAGCTAGCCATTAGCAAAACTGGAGTTTAGATGTTGATTTTTATTCTAAATCCAGTGTTCTTTCCATGTTAGTATGTGACCTCCCTAGCTGAGATTACCTCATAATGAATCCCTTTGGTATTTCATTTATGAAAGTCCCTGAGCTTGTGGGCCAAGACAATCTCCTTATTTCAACTTCATGACTATTCTAGTGGGCACAGTGGGTCATAGAGCCCCTTTCCTCTAGAGCAGTGACGGTGAAACTTTTAGAGATAGAGTGCCAGACTCTGTCCCTGATGCCCCCCCACCCCAGGGCTGAGTGCTATGCCCACCACTCCCCCAGAGATGGCATGCTATGCCCCTCCCCCATTGAGTGTTAGATGTACCCTGCCCTCACCTTTACCCCATACAGGGGAGGGAGGAAGCACTCCTATTGGGCTGCTGGGCAGAGGGTTGGGGAATGTGAAAAAATGTTGTCAGGCACAGAGGAGAAGGGGAAGGGAGCAGCTCTGCCCAAGTCCTTCTGCCTTTCTAGTAATGAACTGGGGAGGGGGCATCCCTCAGAGAATACTCTAGGTGCCACCTTTGGCATGCATGCCATAGGTTTGCCACCACTCCTCCAGAGTTTCTGGGACTGGAGCCCAATGAAGTCAGGAAGAGAAGGATAAGCTGTGTGACCTTGAGCAGTTATTTAAGCTCTCTGTTCCTCGTCTGTAAAATAGGGATAATTAAAGCAGTGACTTCACAAGATTGTTGTGAGGACCAAATGAGACAATGTTTATAAATCACATCATAGAACTTAAAGTGTTCTATAAATGTCAGTTATTAATTATTATATGGATTAGTACATATTTTGTGCTCTTAGACTTGTTTCTGGGCCTTTGCCATGGAAGACTGAAATCTATAAGCTAGTATATGAGAGTTCCCAGGGAGAGCACCCACAGTAGAATCCAGCATTTACATCATCGATCAATGGGAGTCATTTTCTGGAGTCCAACCATGAGCTAATAGTCTGATAAAAGTCCTCCCTGGTGTTTACCTAGCACCACACTTTCCAAAATGTTTTCAAGTGCATTTACTGATTTGATGGGGCAGAAGAAAGAGAGAAAGTGCTAGGGGAGACATGGATTCTAATCTTGTCTCTGGCCCCTTAATAGTGACATGAATTTAGACAAGTCTTCCTCTCTCTGGGTCTGTTTCCTTCTCTGTGAGGGAGAAGGGAGATAATAATATCTCCTTTGCCTACTTTAGGCATCTATTTAATTGTTCTTCCTTTTATTCAGATTTCCTATTTCAAATTGTGGTCTGGAAAACATGGAGATCAGGGAAGGATCTCAGTTAATTAAAATAATGAATTGACTATTTATTTCAGTTCCTATGGAGGGAGTATCTTGACCCTGGTGGATAAGTTGAAATTAATTGGTGATGTGACAGTCCCTATCCATCACATTGAACCTTCCTAAGGCCTACCAGCCAACAAAGATGCTCACTGAGCTGTGAGTCCTACCTCCTGATCTGGTCCCAGAAACCAAGACTGAGCTATTCACCACTGGGGACCCTGGGGGGACATGGAAAGGGTAAAATATGACTTAAGTTGGATCCTCTGGTAGTGGTGGGTTTGTATGCTATTGGTTTTACATGGCATTAAAAGAGGAAGGAATAGTCCAGGGCTACCTCAGCTAGTCAAGTTTGAGGGCACAAACCTTTTTGACACCCTGAGAAGGTAGCAAAGCAGATATCCACCAAGTTTTGACTACCTCCCTTTCTTAGATTCCAGATCCTAGAAGTAGATCTAGAAGGCACCTTAAAAGCCATCTAGTCCAATTCCTTCATTTTGCAGATAAAGAAACTAAGGCCTAGTGACTTGTCCAAGTTCACAATGGTGGTAAACATCAGAAAAATTGAGTAGAATTCATATCCTCTGATTCAAGAGTTAGTGGTCTTTTCTTTTTGCCACTTTGCCTTCTTTGGGTCAGAGTCAACCCAGAGGAGCTACTGGAAAATATTAAAGTCAGGGGACTTGGGTTCTACTCTGAGTTCTTTTAACCCTGTCCCTTCTCTCCTCTGGACCTCAGTTTTCAAACTTGCACTTGGACCAGATGTTCTCAATGGCCCTTCTGTCTCTGCAAGTCTATGGCTCCTTGAGTTTCCATCCTGCCTTTTGTCTGTACAGCTCAGAGGGCATGCTCTAATAATTAGGTGGGATTTCCCAGTGGTATAGCCAGAGTTCATGATTAAATCTTTTTGTGGTTGGAACATTTGACCTGAACAGTCTTTGTGGTTCTTTTCCTGGCACACAGACATACCTACACTTCAAGTCTTTGGAGAAAACATAGAATCATCTTTCTCCAACTGAAGGAGGAAAACTCATCTCCTCTAGGTCATCTTTATGGACAAAAAGAACTCATCTGGGAGACCTCTGTTCAGTAACTCTTCACTGGAGGGAGAAGTGCTATCTGGGGGAAGTGGAAGGAATATGTCCATGAAAGCTTGAATTTCTTGTCTTCAGTGCTTTGCCAAGGTGGTCCTCCTTGTTCTTCAATGTTCACTCCAACCTCAATTTCCTAGCTAGCTAGGTAGAATGCTTGGCCTAACTGATTCTTGCCAATCTAGGATGTCCCTAGGAGTGGGAAGAGTCAAATGAAAGTATCTCCTTTTCAAAGAATCAGGAAGTTAGACTGTTTGTGTTGTCTCTAACCTGATGAATGTCCACTGTTCATCCAGCTCACTTGGGCATTGGGTTTAAGGAGGGATTGAACCCAGAGGATCTTATATTCAGGATTTTTATGTTTTAGATCTGGCTTGGCAGTAGGGAAAATTTTTGAGAACCATGAAATTGGGGGGCTGGAAAGGATCTTAAAGATCAACTATGTACCCTGGGATCCTATGAGATAATGGATGTAAACAGCTTTATAGAAAAATAAAGAGCTGTAATAATGGGCAAGACTATTACTATTGGCTGATTCTGACCAATGGTTCATGTAGTGACTAAAAAATGCAACTAGATTGTCATAAAAAGGCTCTTGAGAGAAGATGGCACAGCAATAATCAACACTGGTCCCATTTGCCCTAAGCTTTCCTTTGTACTTTCATATCCATCCCATTCTCTCATGCTTCTCACAAGTCTCAGGGAAGGAAGACAGGGCACTGATCATTGTCTTCATTTCATGAAGGAGGAAACTGGGGGTGGGGTGGCTAAGAGGGGTAGAGATATGCTGAATCAATGACAGAACCAGGATTGGAACTCAGATCTTTTGATTTCTCCACCAAGGCACTGAGTACCATAAAGGTCCCTCCTTCCCCTACTATTCCATTCCTGGAGATTTCCCTCTCAGACTACCTTTTCCAGAGTCCCATTGCTATGACAGGCATCAAGAACTTTCTACATCAATCAAATTGCTTACCATTTCTGGGAAGGAGGAGGGAAGGGAGTGAGGAAAACAATTTGTACCTTATCATTTCAGACAACATGTTGAAAATGGTTTTTATACATAATTGGGAAAAATATCTTTTTTAAAAAAAGAACTTTCTTCATCATTTTCAAATCCTTTTCAAACCTTTCTTGAAGACAAGAGATGGGCCCTGGTATAAATTTTAAGACCTTTGTATTCAAGTTCCAAAATGGATCTGAGCACTGATCAACCAGGTGCAGTAAGTGAGTCAGGTAGTAGACAGGAGAGGAGTAGGGCCAGCTAGGGGACAAAGCAGTGGTGTGCTGGTGAATGTTTAACAACCTGCTCTTTGCCTCAATCTTGGTCTCCTTCTAACTATCCCTTTGGCTAGAGGAGGATCTTGTGAGCTTTGAAGGGTCCAGAGGATATTGGATTTTTCATCTTCCCACTGATATCTTAAACGTCTCAGGAAGAGCAGACATGGGCCTAGGATAAACTAGATGCAGATTTAAAATTCTACAAAGAACCCAGGAGGAATATATCACCCTTAAGAGAATCATCTTCATGATGGAAGCCAAAAGATTTCCAGGAGCTGTTACTCTTTTGCCACAGGTGCGCTCTAGATTTGAAATCACCTTCTCTGTACATTTCTTGGATCTTTTGCAAATCCATCTTCTCACCCTGGACTCTGTATGTACTTGTGGGAGAATATGTTACATTGGAGGGATGTTTTAGACCAACTAGAGGACTATTATAAAATGCCACTTTTAAAAAGCTGACTAAGTGTGACTGACTAATTGATATCACTAGATAATCATGGTGGGAAGCATACAAGTGGAGACTCTGAGCTATGGCATTATAAAGTCACTCCAACACCCTCAGGGATGCCTCTCACCTCTGAAGGGAAATGTAGTGGTTTTTCTCTGGGGATCAGACACAGTGTTAATTAGGAAAAGAATCCTAAGATTAATATGTTACCTAGGTAAATAAAAATAGTAAATATTTGGGGGGTGATAAAGTGAGGGGGAGAGGGTATCAAGAAAGACTTCATGGTGTGATAGAGACATGAAGAGAGAGAGGTTTTGCAGGATGTGTGGACCAAGATGTAAGAACCAGGATGCCAATGGAATGTTCCCAGGAGGGGCAGTTGGGGCTTTTGCTGGCCACACTGAGAAGAGAAATTGGGCTTTTGGGACTTTGTCTCTGACTGGAAGTCACTATTTTTCCTTGGAGGTTTGAAGCTGGCTGAAAGACTTTTGTGAGGCTGATTTGATTTTGGGGGGTTTCTCTAGTTCTGAGCAGTGGAAGCTGACCAAGGGAGAAGCTTTTGAGTAGGTGGCCTATTTGAGAGTTGAGCTGGCCAGGAGAAAACTTAGAGACTTTGAACTTTGTTTCTTTCTGGGTTTAAGCTGAGAGACCTTACTGATTTTTTTTTCTGGTAAAGAAGAAAGAAGATATTGAAAAGCTATTGAACTCTATCTCCCTAACCATTTCATAGTCACAGTTTGTGACTGGAATATTTCCTCAAACCTTTCTAAAATTATCCCCATAGTTTAGGGAAATCCTCATCCCTCTTACCTCAGTTTCCCATCTGTTATCCCAATAAACCCCTTGACTGAGAAAGCAACTGGAGTATCTTTATAGTTCACTCAGGAGGGAGGGAAGAAAGAAAGGCTTCAAGAAGATTTGGGAGGTGAGGGAGGCAAAAGGGAGAGGTTGGTTAAGGGAGGGAGTGAGAGAGGAAGGAGGTTAAGAAGTAGATTCATCCATCAGCAATCAGTAGGGATCAATAGGCAAACCCCAGAGTAAATAAACCCCAGGGCAGTCCCTTATAAGTAGTCCCCTGATACCAGTATTCCTGTGTGGTGGCATCCCTCAGCATTTCTCTATTCTACCTCCATTACCAATAAGCAGGTTCAGGTTCCTATAGGCAGCCCTCTCTAGTCACAGCCAGCCAGAGAACAGCAGTCATTGCTGAAGAAACATTTTCCCTCAGTTTACCTTCTCTATTTCAAGAAGTAACAGTTTATCTCAGTTTCCATCTTTATTTCAATGGAGGAAGTTGGGTTTGAGTTGAGCTTTGAAAGAAGTCAGTGAGGAGTGAATTCCAGGTGGGAGTGACAGCCTGGGCCAAGGCATAGAGATAGGAGTTGGAATATTGTGTGTGAGGGAGGGCAAGTAAATCAGTCTGATGGAAACCTAAGGCATCTTTTCCCATCTGTTATCCCAATAAACCCCTTGACTGAGAAAGCAACTGGAGTATCTTTATAGTTCACTCAGGAGGGAGGGAAGAAAGAAAGGCTTCAAGAAGATTTGGGAGGTGAGGGAGGCAAAAGGGAGAGGTTGGTTAAGGGAGGGAGTGGGGCAATAGAAAGTTAGCCTGGAAGGATGAAGTTTGTAATAGATATGTTTTTGAGGGTGTATATTGATTGATACTAAATGACTAATGGATCAAGTTTTATCTACCCTCTTCCCTATTCCTTCCTCTTCCTCCCTCTCTTCAGAAGCCTTTCAGCTTCCCTTCCCCCACCCCACCCCTTTCTTCTGTGAACTATGAGAGGAAATACTCTTTTCTCTTCTTTTCTCAAGTAAGGGTTTATTTGGGGGAAGATAGGACAAGGGTGGGGGATAAGGTAAGAGGAGTAGGATATCCCCATTCTCTACAATGAGAGTTAGGAGGATATTGAGGGAAATGGCAATCCAGTCACTATGGTGAAACAGAGTCAGTCAGAGAGATATGAGGACAACTATCTTCTTTCACCTCAGCCAGCCAGCAAAAGCCTCAGCTTTAGCTTCAATCACCACCATCAGCCAAAAGCCAAAAGTCAAAAGCCAAAAAACCTCTTTGCCCAGTTCAGCCATTGGCTTGACTCCAACTGTCTCCCAGTCACATTCCAAATGGAATCTTCATTTTGACTGACAGATTCTGTCCTCAGCTTTCTGTCTTGCATGAATGCCTTGTAAATTCTCTTATAACTTCTCTCTTTTCCACATTTCCTCCCTTTTTTGTCTTAAAAATTGCAACTTGCAATTTTTACTAATACTTGCCTGCTAGATATTCCTACCTATTTAATTCTTAACTCTGTACTATCTTAAATATTCCTTTACCCTCCCCAAATAACAAATCCTAAACTTATCTTAGCTATTTTGCCTATCCAGTTCTATGCTAAGTTTGGGTATAGGAAAATGGTTTAAGTAATAGGGATTGTACATGAACATGGTTTTGACACAATCACAAATTATGTAACAATTTCACACAATTTCAACAATTTCAATAGCATTTTAAATAAATAACTGTCATATCTCCTAATGTCTATAAATTAAACTAAGTAAAATTTCTGTCACTAACAATTGCTAACCTAAAATCATAATACAATCTAACTTCTATACTTACGTAGTTCTGTCTGTCTCTACTTCCCTAAGATTTTGAACAAATTCTCTAATCTGTCCTAATAGTTAGTCCTTAGAACATTAATATTTATTATTATTATTATTATATAGTTAGCTTGTTAGTACATTAGTATCTACACGTGTACATAAGCTGTACCTATACAGGCTTACATATATACATCCATATACATTGTTCTAGACTTCTGTGCAAACTCATGCAGATAAGAAATATCTTTGTCTGTGTGAATTTTCCACAGAAATTTATATCAGTGTGACTTTTGTTTTGTAGCTATGTTGTATGTTGTATACTTACCCATTCCATGAGGTATCTTCCTTTTCTATGTAGGATGTGTATGCATATATGTGATATTGACATGTATGACACATTCTTACATATCCTCATGATCAATAGTCCAAACTTTCAAAGTCCTTCCATGTCCTTTTATGTTGATTGTATAAACTCTGTGTCCTTTGTCATCTGGTCAGCATGCCAGTCTTGTCTGCTTTCACTCTTGATTGTAGTTCTGTGTTCTTCAATTCAGGAACAACTGGAACAATCAGGAACATGCATGCATATAAGGTTTTTACATGTTCATGTATGTAAGATTAAAGTTTTCATGTGCATGGAAGTAAGTTGTGAGTTTTTCATGAATGCTTGTCAGAATTCATCAATAATTCTTCACGTGTGGAAGTAAGCATTACATGTGTTTATCTTCATACATGGACGTAAGCTTTACATATGAACATCTTCATGCATGGAAATAAGCTTTACATGTGTTCATCTTCATGGATGTGTGTAAGCATAATAGTATTGTGCATAAGTTCTTAGAATTTTGTTAAGAATATAAATTTGAAGTTTGCTTATCTTTTTGGATTTTCTTTAGTTATGTCTTGGAGGTAGAATTTAAATATAATGTATTTTGTTTGGTCACGGAGTTACAAGATAACATTGTTTCTTTTTTTTCCTGTTACTGTGGTCAGCAGAGAGTTTGTATAGAATATGTAGAGATTTTTCAATGGCTGCTAAACTTTTAAATGCATATTTCTTTTTGTCTGTGTTACTGGCTATATTTCCTTCTGGAGCCCTTTTATTTGCTTGGGGGGGGGTGCTTTCCTGTTATCATTTTAACATGTGCAATGCTCTCTTGTCTGTACTATCTGTTGATATGTACTCTCATGTGCTTTCCTTTGTTTTCATTAGGGATTGTTATTGATTGTTGATTATTTTCCTAGGGCTACATTATGGGTGTGATGCAATTTTACATGTGAAGTATGGAACCATGGATCTCTTTGATCAACCTTTATAGATGTTGGGGTTGTCATTACGACTAATGTTGTTCTGATCCATCTTGGTTCTATAGGAGATTCTTTATTAAAGTTCTTGACATATACCTTATCACTTGGTTTTATCTTATGCAATGAAAAATCTAGTGGTATTCTTTGCACAAGCAAACCCAGTTTCCTTAGTTCCTCTATTCTATGTTGTATCTGTTTTAAATTCATGTTTTAATTCAGGAAGAACACATTCCCCTTTTGGGCAAGTATGATGGCTTTACTGTCCTACCATGCCAAAGTAGCTGACCATATAGCATGTCAAATGGTGATATATGCAAATCAGTCCTAGGCCTAGTTCTTATGTTGAACAAAGTGAGAGGCATAACATCTGTCCGTTTTAAGTATGTTTCTGAACAGAGTTTACCTATCTATGTCTTCAATTCTTTGTTCATACACTTGACCTGACCAGAACTTTGGGGCCGATAAACTGAATGGTAGTTGTACTTAATCCCCAAATTCTTGTAGATTTCTTATAGAACTTGGGAAGTGAAGTGGGACCCCTTGTCTGAACCTATGGTATTGGGAATGCCATGTCTAGGTATAATCTCCTTTAATAGAAATCTTACTACTGTCGCTGTGTCATTTTTCTTGGATGGACATAGTTCAACTCATCTAGTCAGTCTATCCACAATCACCAATGCATATTTGTATCCCTTGTCTTTAGGCATGTTGATATAATCGATTTGAATACACTGGAAAGGCATATAGCTGAGTGGTCTGCCTCCCAATGCTATGCTCTTAAAATGTCCTTGATTATACCTTCTGCATGTTTCACATGCCTGACAAGTTCTAATGGCATTTGTTGTTATTCCTGGTGCTGTCCAATACCTCTGTATGGTATCCAGAACCCCTTGCACTCTGTAATGTCCATGAATTATGGTGCATAGATGTTGATACAACTTTTTAGGGAGAATAGGTTTACCCCCTTGATCAATCCAGGTGCCTTTGATTAGTTTAGTGCCTAGATGCTCTTTCCATGACTGTATTTCTTCTCCATTATAGGCTTCAGTGAGATTCTGCCTTTCAATCAGAGAGAAATTCAACACATGGTGGGGTCCGAACCTCACAGCATATTTTGATGTTATGTCTACTCTGTCATTCCCTAGGGATATCCTGTCCTTTTCATGAGTATGTGCCTTACAATGGATTATGGCCACCTCTTTAGGAGAGTCTACAGCACTTATAATACAGTCTATTAGTTTGCCATATGCAATTGGTTTCTCAGCTTAAGTTTTATACCCTCTATTTTTCCATATGTATGATGACCAATGTACAGTGGAGAAAGCCTAGTGTAAGTCTAGAAAAATATTAGCTCTTTTCCCTCTAGCTAATTCTAAGGCCATGAGCAGAGCCTTGAGCTCAGCATCTTGGGTGCTAACTTGACTTAGCAATGATGCATGCCACAGTGTACTGTCATTGTCAACTACAGTTGCCCCTGTAAATTTTCTCCTATAGTGAGCATAGGAGGACCCATCTGTGTATAACTCTATTTCTGGATCGATGACTAACGTTGGAGCCAGGTTGTGAAGAACTCTAAAAACCAAACAAAAGGGTATATGTATATATGTAATCCTAGAGGTTATCAATGGCCACTGGAGTTGATTGATCGGGGAATTAACAGAATTATCTATCTCTTTAGTAATTTCACAGTAATTTTAGGAGTGTCACTTTGGCCATTATGAAGAAGATGGTTTGGAGAGGGGAGAGAATTAGGAGGCTATTTAAATAGTTTAAGTAAGAGATAATTAAAAATAGTCTACCAAAATAATGGTCTATGAAAAGAGAGGAAGTGTTAGATGCCATAGACTTGTAGAATTAACACTATTTGGCAATTGGTTGGTTGGGAATGGGATTTTTGTGTGAAAAAGAATGAAGAATTAAGTGACTGGGAGAACAATGGCAGGAGCCTAAAAGTACCCTTAACAGGAAATATGGAATCTAGGAAGAGTGGGTTTGGGGGAAAAGATGAGTTCTCCTTTGGACATGTTAAGTTTGAACTGCTATGAAACATCTAAATGGAAATGTCCAATGGTAACATAGGACTGGTGCTCAGGAGAGAGATTAGGCCTGAATATAGAGATATGAGAGGCATCTGAATCGAGATAACTAAACCCATGAGAACTAATGAGATCACAAAGAAAGGGTGTGTAGAGAGAAGGCCCAGGACAGGGCTCTGAGGTATACCCAGGTATGGGGTGGGACATGGATGACAATCTGGGAAAGAAGACTTAGAAGAAATGATCAGACAGGTGGAAGAACCAAGAAAGAACAGTGCCATGGAAACCCAGAGAGGAGAAAGTATCCGGGAGGAGAGGGTAGTCAACAATATGAAATTATTCAGAGATCAAAAGGATGAGAACTTAGAGAGAACCTTTAGACCTAGCGATTAAGAGATGGCAGATGACTGTGCTGACTTCTTTCCCTGCCTCAGAAATCATTTTAGGAAGGGAACCAGAAAAATAGCTGAACAGTAGGTGGTCCAATAGTGGAAGGAAGGGCTTGCTTTAGAGAGAAAATCTGACCCTGGTTCTGGCTTTTTAATGGGAAAGGAATTTAGGGGATGTGAATAAGGGGGCTCTAGGGCTCAGTACTGGCATCCTAGAACCTCTTGACAGTCATTTGAAGCCTTTGCTTTCTTACTAGAAGTGCCAGTCCTTTCAGCTGGCAGAGAAATCCTTACCTCCATTGGGGTTATATATCCCTGTCAAGGAAGTGGGGCTCCCTCTCTATAAGCAGCCCTACTCTGATACCTCCGTGAATGGCTATACACCTAGTATGTAACTTGGGGCACTTTTTAAAAAAATAACCCTTACTTTCCATCGTAGAATCAATATTATGTATAGGTTCCAAAGTAGGAGAGTGATAAAGGCTGGGCAATGGGGCTTAAGTGACTTGCCCAGGGTCACACAGCTAGGAAGTGTCTGAGGCCAAATTTGAACCTAGGATCTCCCATCTCTAGGCCTAGCTCTCAATCCACTGAGCCACCCAGATGCCCCTTTGGGGCATATTTGTACCTAACCTGCCCCACTTCCCTAGGGCAGCTATACTAGCCCCAGCACTCTTGGGTGGGGGCTCTGTGAGCCACCTTGCCTGGTTGCCTAGAATCCATTAGCCAAGTACTGTGGGGGCCCAGGTGCTTTGGTTCCTTTGGGGCTTGAGAGGAATCCCTGGGAGCTCCTGGAACCTCAGTGATCACTACCGCTAGTTCTGGGAACCACAAGCACGTGGGGCCTGTGTAAACCCTGGTGGGAGCAGCCCGAGGCAGTCAGATTAGAGGAGCCCATTACTCACGGCAATTAAGCTCGGGAAGTCATTAGTGTGAGTTACCTTTAGCAAGCTCCCTTATTAAAGGAAGCCCTAGGCCAAGCTGGGTTTTGTTGTTTTCTGGCAGCTTTTGCCCTGCTCCAGCTCTCAGAGGGGTTGGGTCTTCCCTTCCCTGGGTGGAGAAAAGGGATTTTGTAAACTGCTGATGCTCTTAATTGGGTGTTTCTTGGATTGAAAAACATTGCCACCCACTGACCAGAAAGGGGCTCGAGGCAGAGCAGCAGGATCAGGCCTGTGCTTCTACTGGTCCTGGGCTTTGCCTTCTTGCCTAGTGACTAGGGAGAGAGGGGGCTCTTGGCTTCGACGCCAGTGACGTGGGAGCACTCTTAGTGTCCGGTAGGGGTGCTTGACTTTTTGGTTGATTAACTTAAAAAATCAGAGAATAACCCCCTGGCGAGGACCTTACCAGAGAAACCCTTTGAGTAAGGTCGGACACTCCATCTTACAGGTTCTGCGTTCCTTCCAACTCCCTACATTCTCTGAATCTTGAAGCATCTAAAGCTGTATGATCTTGGGGAGAGAGATTCCGGCTTTTCTAAAACCCGAGAGGAGGGGACTCTTCTTCCAGAAGTAAAGAGAAGTGTAGGCTCAGGCTGGAGAAGAGGCTCTGTCCCCAAATACACATACACACTCAGAGGGGCATGGTAAGCTCCCTCTGCCTTGCCTCTTCCGTTAGGACTTCCAAGCCTCATCTCATCTGGCCCAGAAGCAGAAAGAAGCACAGAAAAGAAAAGAGAAACTCAGAAAGTTCTACACAGTTTGAAGTAGCTAAATGGAAAAGGAAAGACTAAATGTAGACTGACTGTGTATGTGCATATACATGCATTAATAGAAATATATTCATGTATATATTCATACACACATTATTCATGCTGTTGTTCAGTCATTTTTTCAGTTGTGTTTGACTCTATGATGCCATTGGGGGTTTCCTTGTCAAAGATACTGGAATAGTTTGCCATTTTCTTCTCAAAGTCATTTTACAGGTGAGGAAACTGAGGCTAATTTAAGTGACTTGCCTAAGATCACATAGCTAATAAGTTTCTGAGGCCAGATTTCAGCTCACAAAGATGAGTTTTTCCAATTCTAGGCCTGACACTCTGTCCAACATTCCTCCTAGCTGCCCCATACCTACAATCATACATTATCTATCTACCTACCTAGCTACCTACCTAGATATCTATCTATCTGTCTGTCTGTCTGTCCATCCATTTGTCCATCCGTCCTCCGTCTGTCTATCTATCTATCTATCTATCTATCTATCTATCTATCTATCTATCTATCTATCTATGTCTATGTTCACCTATCATCCATCTATCAATCTATCATCCATCCATCTCTCCATCTATATCTTGCATCTAGGTCTTTTTTTTTTTTACCCAGCTCAGGAAACTATCAATTTTACTCCCTAAGGATTTAGATCTAGGGTAATGGCTTAGGCTTGCCAAATCCTAGTGATAGTTCTTGTTAAGGAAATACTATGGGTGGACAATATGTCAGTCAGGAAGACCTGAGTTCAAATCTGATCTCAAATACTTTCTAGCTATATAACTATGGGCAAGTCATTTAACCTTTGTTTGCCTCCATTTTCTCATCTGTAAAATGGAAATAATAATAGTACCTACCTACCAGGGTTATTGTGAGAATCAAATAAGATAAACTGCAAAGCATTTAGCACAGTGCCTGGCACATATTAAGTTTTATAAAAATGTTAGCTATTATTATTAATAATACTATGTTCAGAGCCTTGTATGGAACACTAGTGATTGCATACCCATTATCAGTGAAAAATTTTGGAGTATATATTCTCATCATAGGTAAAATTATTTGTAAATTATATTCATATGCTATAATATGGACACAAATGGTGAATTTACACTAAGGTTTTTGTAGCAAATTATATATCATAAAACATACATACAAGTAGAAGTTATGAGGGTGACAACATTTTAATAGTAATTTAAAATTTCATTTTGTTTTTGAGTGGTACAGAATGTTTTTGCTTTGACTAGAATTAATATTTTGGTAAGAGTAATATAACCAAGTATAGTTCATTTTTTAAAATTCTCAGTTTAACACTGTGTTGTACAATAGATGTTGTACACAGGTGCCAAGATTAGTATCTTTTGATGGTTGGTTTTAATGGCCTTCGTAGTTGACAAGGCTATTTCCCAAATATTTGGAGATCCAAAAAGGAGAAAGGCCTTCCTTGAAGCTGAAACCTTGAGTTTGTCAAGTTCTACATTCCCTTGATGCCAATCACATGTTCTTGCAAATGAATCTGAAGGTGTTGTATTTGGATTTTTTTCCCACAGGTGAGTTCAAGATCACTGAAACACTTCATTTGGAAGATTTTTAAAGAGGCTGGGAAATTTTATTTACAAATTTCATGGTGCAAATAGGAGAGAGGTTATAGGTAGCACAAGTCATTTGGCAACAAATGCCTAGTTTAAAATGTTTCACTAGAATAATTCAGTAAAACTGCTTGTCAACTCAGGGAGGGGAGAGGGAAGAGAGGAGGGAAACAAACAAATCATGTAGCCATGAAAAAAACTAAAAAAAAATTTAAAATAAAATTTTTAAATGTCTCACTAATCTTAATGGCTTGATAATTATTGTTAGCTAATCTCTGAAGGCACTGACATACACGTAGGGTCAGGATCATCATTAAAGAAAACAAAGGTAAATTGTAGAATAATGATAAGAGTTCATAAGAACCCACTAGTTGTCTAAAAAAAGTCCCCTAAATTAAAAAAAATTATTTGAATTTTCTTTCTGATGAGATTATCATTGTTGAGAGCTTACGCAGGTGGAATCATCTCCTGTGTCATTTTCTCTTCACTCAGGCTCAAATTATTAGTATTATCTTCAATCCATGGTTCCTTTGCAGGAATATTTTAAAGCTACTTGTCCATATTGAGGGTTAGTATAATTGGAATTAAATAATATCATTCACAATTTCACGCACTCAATATATTGAAATAATGATAATACCCACCATTTATATAACACTTTAGTTTATATGTAAACTAACATTGAGAAATAGGTACTATTATTATCCCCACTATACAGATGAGGAAACTGAGTCTGAAAGAAGTTAACTTTCTTGCCTAGGGCCATACATCTTGTAAGTGTCTGAAGTGAGACAAGAAATCAGGGCTTCTCCACTCTAGGTCAGCATTCTATGGACTGCACCACCTAGTTGAAGGTAAAGGAATGATTGAATGTCATTGTCAAAGCCTCCATATTGTAGATCTTCTTCTCTTCCCTTACGATACCATGTATAAGATGATATGTGACCATTTGGCATTTGGACCAAGTGAAGGTAACAGTGACAACTATAGGTTAAATATCAGCAAAACTTCGCTTCTTCCTGGGGCACCTATGTGGCATAGTGAATAGAGCACTGGGTTGTTTTCAGGAAGATATATCTTACTGGGTTCAAATTTGACCTCAGACACTTACTAGCTATAACTCATGTAACCTTGTTTCTCTTAGTTTCTTCATCTATAAAATGAACTGGAGAAGAAAATGGCAAACCACTCCAATATCTTTGCCAAGAAAATCCCAAATGGGATGCCAGAGTCTGACACAAATTGACAAAACAACAGCAATTTCTTTTTAATATTTTAGATGAAAAAATATTCAAATGAAATTTCTAATTTATCCCTCTACTCTTAGGATATTGCAGGAATCTTTTAAAGCTATTTGTCCATATAGAAGTTTGATTTAGTTGGAGACCACTTTGAAGACCATTGCTCAAAACAACTATATATGATGCAAATACTTTTACATCCCAGACATTTAATTTTTTTCTTTTGCTTATTAAAAACATCTAATTTTCTCTATAAAAATTATCTTATCTTGTCTTCATATTTATTCTTCATGCTAATTTTTAAAATTCAAATTTTGATTTTTAAGGTTATGTTTATCTTACTCTGTATCTCGGGACAAACAAATTAAATGATGGAAGTAAAGCACTTTGCAAAGCTTAAAGTGATATATAAATATTATTATTATTAGCCTATAGTCACTAGACCTCTATCCAGTCTTTCAATTACTTCATTTTCTCAATGCCTATATTCTCCATACTCCAACTGAACTCAAGTAATGTTTATAGAGCAATACCAAGGTGAGATGGAGAGGGAGGGGCATAGGAATATAGTCAAACATACTCTTAATTTTAATCTATATTTTTAACCCTTTAAGTCTGGACAACTGACAAAACAGTAACTCAAGTCTTGATTTATATAGATTGCTGATTTCTGAGGTGTAAGCACTTACAATGATAATTTAGCAAGGGAAGAATTTATTAAGTACCTACTTGTGTAAACACTGTGCTAACTGCTTTACAAATGTTATATCATTTGGTTTTGAACAGTCATACAAGCTGGTTAGAGCTGGTTCCAGCACTCCCTTCAGTATAGCATATCCTTTCTCCCTTCTCAGCAACCAAATCCAAAACTCTACTGCATATATATTTATACATTTAATTTTCTTAAATTTCATGACATCTATAGCTAAAGCATTTGTACAAAGTAAACACTGGTCTTTTCTCTTTCTATCAGTGATGGTATTTGCAAATCATAATGACAAATAAAGTGTAAATTTTTCTGGATTTGTCTGTGTTGTTATTCTGCTAATTATGTACTATATTTCCTCTTAGTTTTAGCTTCTTCAGTAGATTTTCTCTTCAAATAAATTATTTAATTTACTTTTTAAAATAATGTGACAAAAAATTGAGGCAATGGAATATAAATGTAATTTTTGAAAATTTTCACTTTTAATTTCTAATATTAATTTTTAAAAAACTGCATTTTTTGGAAACAGCTTATTGTGTTATCAGTATCAAAAGGAATTATGTTGAGAAATATAAAAGGTGGACTCTTAATTTTCACAAAATGATTATTTTTGAGTTTTCATTCCACTTCATATATGGCTTGCTATACAACAGTGTAACTTCTGTATGGTAAGTTATGTCAAAGACAGGTGGTAGATCACACCCAAGGTACCAACTTGAATTTGGCCTTGTTTGCATATACTAAATTAAACCATCTGAGTGATATTTGCTGTCAGTTGAATTCATAGTATTAGTTTCACTTTTATTGAGTTTGGTTTGAATTTGGTTTTATTGGAAAAGATTGATATATTTATGCTGGGCTAATATCTGAAACTATGCAATAATTTGGACTTCACATCACTTCAAATATCCCCACATGAGTGGATCACCATCATACCATTCGGAAAACTCTATAGGAAAGTTTAGAGGGAAAAGAAGCACATAGACAGTGGCTGCTGACTTCCTGATTGCAGGGAGATGAGGGGAGAAAAGGTCCTGGGGCAGCCTTTTGTTGATCTGAAAATTAGTAACAGGGGGTTCTGCTATGTTTCCTGTGTGTATATATATATATATATATATATATATATATATATATTTATATTTATATTTATATCAAGGATATCACAGAGAACCTCCCATGATATTCCAGACTTGGTGACTATGATTCATTTTGATGATTCACATGGTCACAATAATCCTTTGGAAGGCATTTAGGAAGCACTGCTAAGAATCTTAAAGCCCTGAGCAAGAAACCTGAGCCATTAGGGACAAAGATGTTTCCGTTACTGCTGCCAATGGAGACAAGAGCTTTAGAAGAGAAAGACAGTTTAGGAAAACAGGTGGTTATGAAAATGGTATCTGAAACAGAAGTTAGATTTCTGGACCATGACTTAGAATATTTTTTTTTGATGAGTTATATCTGACTTCTGACCCCATTTGTGGTTTCCTTGGCAAAGATAGATACTAGAGTGGTTTGCCATTTCCTTCTCTAGATCATTTTAAAAATGAGGAAACTGAGGCAACCAGGGTTAAGCAACTTCACCCAGAGTCACACAACTAATAAGTGCCTTGGGCCAGATCTGAACTCATGAAGATGAATCTTCTTGATCCTAGGTCAAGCATGCTGTCCACTGAACCCCTAATTGCCCTGGCTTAAAATATAGGAATCACTTGATTGGAGATGGATACTTCTAACAAGAATTAATAAAATGTATTTTTTGCTTGTTTTTTACATCTAAAATCAGCAGAGCAAATTTCAATGGAAAAAGAAGTAGAAAACATAGAGAATAGATATAGTGTAAGAAAAAAATAGCAATGAAGGTAGTCTCTGATATGAGGTATATTTTAAAAGCTATATTTCTTCCTCGTACATATTAAACACTTGACAAATGCTTATGAGATTGGATCATATCATGAGACTATCTAAGAACCAGAAGGGAGAAGTATATTAGACATTATTTGGGCAAAGATCAACAGGTCAAATAATTGATATTGCCATGGGAGTACATTACTGGCCACCTGGACAAAAGGAGGAGATAGAGGAAGAATCCAATAAATAACACAAGTCTGGAATGGTTTAATAACAATATCTAACATTTATATAGAGCTTACTATGTTCCAGGCACTATGCTAAACCCTTTGCAATTATTATCTCATTTGATCTTTGCAACAACTCAGGGAGGTAGGTATTATTATTATCTCTATTTTACAGATAAGAAAACTGAGGCAAACACAGGTAAGAGACTCTCCCAGAGTCCCACAGCTAGTAAGTGTCTGAGGTAGGATTTGAACTCAGGATTTTCTGACTTCAGGACCAGTGTTCTATTCATTGCACCATCTAGTTCCCTAGCATAATTTTGGATTAGTTTCTAAGTAAATTGAGAGAAATAAGAGGGGTCTATTAGTCTTGGGCATGAAGGTCCTGATCAGAAGTTCTGGATTCTTTGTTTCACTTAAATCCCACAGGTTACAATATCAGAGCTGGAGAGTGCTTTAGGTCATAGAATCTTAGAAGTATAGATTCATATATATGACTTAGAAAATCATGGCAGGAGGTTGGAGACGTACTAAAACAACCTACTCTTCCAACAAAAACAGGCCCAATCAGGAGAAAGGACTTGTCCAAGGTCGCATAACTGATTACCACTAGCATCATGAATTAGATGTACCCAGGGTTTGTGCCTTGCACTCCAGGATGTTCTCCAACATGCCATGCTGGTTTATGCTGTTGGTAGCAGCCATAGCCATCATGTGGCCAGTTGTAATTTTGAGGTTGTTCCTAACCTAGGTTAGATCAAAACAATATCGAGACAAATTTTGTCCCTCTGGAATTGTTGTCTTCAAGGTTTCCTGGAAATTTCTTAAAAGGAGGGCAAAAAGGCAGACTTCTTCTCAAAACCAAAAGGTCAGCAGGGTTTGAGTAGCTGTCCACCCTCCTTTCTGTATATAATCCTCTGGATTAGAGTCTTGGCTTCCAGCCATACTCATGCAGGGCTTTCTTGTTGTCCTTCACACCCTCCAAAAACTACTCCAAGCAGTCAGTACGTGATGATGCCAATGGTCTCATCTCTCTTAGAAATGTCTCTATGAGAATAATGTTCTAAATTAACTAAATAAAGTTAAAAAAAAAAAGAAATATCTCTATGAGCTTTAAGTGAAAGCAATGAAGCATGAATGGTGGATTCAGGCATGAGTCTGTCCCAGTGTTCTTTCTATCCCATCCACTCAAAATTAAATGAAGTAACATGATATTTATGTTATATATTTGTTGTTACTTTTTTGGTTATGTTTCTCAATATCATTCATTTTGGAATGTTTCTTTTGGAAAGCACAAAAATAAATGAGTTTCCTTTTTCCCTCTTAACCTGCCCTCACTGTCCCAAACTGAATTGCTGTAGCTACTGTCCCAAGAAAGAAAGAACAAGGAACAAAGCCATGGTTACCTAGTTTCACATCTGACAGGGCCATGCTGACCTGGAAACACATCCATCTGGTATTTCCAGCACACCTAGGCAAGCAGATTATTTAATTATACAAATGTTTCCTTAGAGCCCTTTGTGCATAATAAGCCCCTATGCTTGACATTGAGGGAAGAGCAAAGCAGGTGAAGCTCAGGGCCTCTATCATGTGAAGCTTTTTATAAGCTGGGCTCTTCCTACTTTTCCAGGCTTTTTATCCCTTATTTTATACTTATTTACTTTTCAATTTTTTCCTTTACATCCTTACCATCTTAGAATTGATTCTAAGCATCAATTCCAAGGCAGTTGAGCAGTGAGGACTAGGCAACTGGGGTTAAGTAACTTGCTCAGAGTCACACAACCTGCAAATATCTGAGGTCACAGTTGAACTCAGAACCTCCTGCCTCCAGGCCTGACTCTCCATCCACTGAGCCACCTACCTGCTCCCATCTTATTTACCTTTGTACATTTCAGCTTCACTGGCCTACTTGCTGCCCTGGAATACAAAATGCCTTCTCCCATCTCTGGTTGCATGCCTGGAATGGTACGCCTTCTCACGTTTACCTCTTTATTTTCCTGAACTTCTTCTACACTCAGCTCAAATCCCACTTTTTTCTGGGGGTCTTTCCTACAATGTTTTATACTAGCAGATTATCTTACATGTACTCTGTATATGTATAGTATATATTATATATAGGTATGCAAATAACATAGACTATGCTATATAGATGCATGATATAATATATAGCTATATTGCTTCTAATATAAAATCAGTATATAAGTTATAGCTATATATTATATAAAATATTAAATCTATATAAACATTATATTATATATATGTTATATAGAGATATGTTTATATATTGATCATAATATAAAATAGAAAAAATATATTATTTATCTATATGTTCTATGGATATGTTTATGTTACTTTTCATTAAAATGTAAATCTATGTACCTATAAAAGTTATACTATATATCTATATATAGATATGTTTATGTTATTTTTAATTAAAATATATATCTATATATTTATATATAAATTATAGTATATATTATATAGAGTATATATTATATAGTATATATTATATATAGAGAGAGATAGACATCTCTATATAATATATACACACATTATCTGCTATCTAATATTCATCTATCCACAAATTTTCTCCCCTTCTAGAATGTGAGCTCCTTGAGGGCAGGGACTATTAATTGTTTCTTCAGCACTCAGTAGTGTCCAGTACATAGTAAAGACAACAAAAACTGGTCCATGATCCCTGAACGTCTTGGGGAGCAAGGAGATCAGATATAGACAAAAATAATCCTAGCATGAAGCAGAGCATCATACGAACCAATACAAGAGATACAAAGTACAGTATACTTAGAGAGGAGGCTGATAGTTTAAGGACGGCTTCATCTAGGGAATAAACTTGAGCTGGAGATTGAAGGACAATTAAGATTTGCATATGTGGAAAGGAGGGAGGAGGGAATTCTAAGCATAAGGAATGCTATGAATAAGGCATAAACAATGTCAGGGGTATGCTGGCATGTTTATAACCACTTGGTTATCCACCCCGAAAATGTACACAGATGCAGTACATTTTTAAATTTAATATAGATTATCAATATTTTCTCCATCACATTTTTTAATTTTGACAATTGACACAATTCTAAATAATGCCCTGATTTGTAGTATTTGTTGATTTCTGATGTATAAATGCTTGCATTGAAAATTTTACAGTCAGCTTCTCCGACTCGGTTTGAGGTAACTTCAGCACAACCCTGAAAAGATTCTTAGAGGGACAGCATTTTGACACCTGTCTAGCTGAAGCAGATGGTCCATGCTGGGGAAGAATAGGACATGTAGTAGGAAAGGTAGAGAGGCTCGAATTCTAGGTTTGGTATTGTAATATATACAAATAATATGAATGTATTACATAAATATAGAGAGACAGATATATAATATTCTTATAATATATTTCTATTATAATATAATAATATGCCATAATAATATGATTATATATATATATATATATATATATATATATATATATATATATATATATATATATGCTGGGAGCCATCAAATACCATGCTGTTTGACATGGTCCACGTGGAAACCAGGGATTGCCAAGCAGCCCCCAGGAAAGATGGAAACACTCACTGAACACCCCCCCCAAGTGACTTTCATTATTAACATCCCCTTATTATTGGAATTGCCATGATTATTATTCTTACTTAGCACCAGGAAAAATAGATGAGAGCAACATGCTTACAGGGTTAATACAGATGTCCCACTCTGTCCCCCCAGGATATTACCAGGAAATCCCACTAACAAAATTAAACTTAAGGATTCTTATATACCCACTTAGATAGGACCCTCTTTTCTAGGCATAAAAACTTCTGGCAAATCTGTGCTCTGAATTCCCTGACCTATATCTGGATCATGTTGATTCCACACTCTGATCCTGCACTTAGCAACAATGTTTCATTGACTATCTCCCTAGGCTTCCTGTCTGTTGTTAGGTTCCATGGAAACATGTATGTTGATAATGAAACTGTGTGCCAAGTATATGTGTGATCATGAGTATATAAAATAAAGCCAGGCCTCAGCCAAGGTGGAGCAGTTTATCCTGTGAAACCTGTGCTATGGGTTGAATGAGAAAGCTGGGTTCCATCCATCATTTCTCCGACACTCTCCCACCTCCAAGACCCCATTCCCTATAGGATGCTGGCCCACCCCACAGCATATATATTCCTGGACATGGTATGAATACAGATGTTTTAGAGTAGAGTTCATAGGATTATGGCATGCTGATATAGAACTGACATTAGAGGTCATTAAGCCCACTTTCTTTTTTTTTATTTCACCTAACTTTGCTTTTCATTAGGTTTTTTTTTTTCCTTCTGGTACTTTAAGGTTTTTAAATTTTTTATTTTTATTCTGAATTTAAACATACACAACCCCCCCCCATGAACATTTCTATCCATTTCTATTTTATCTATATCCATTTTATAACACTTGCTTTTTAAAAGTATGTTTTTTTTAAAAACTCTACACAGTACTTTCTTTTTTAAAAGGTTTTTATTTTTCTCAATTACAAAATTTTTAAAATTCATCTTTTATAATTTTTGAGTTCCAAATTCCCTCCATCCCCTCCCCCTTGAGAAGGCAAGTACTTTGATTTAGATTATACATTACACATTTAAATTTCAAAACTGTCTTGCTTGTCTGTACTTCTTTCTCAAATTCCTTGTGCTTTCTTTTATAGTTTGAAAAATGTTATCATGCCCCTCCCCCTTTTTTTCATCACTGTTGCTAAGCCAATTCTCTTCCAAGGCCAATTAAAAACTGAAAGAAACAAAAACCCATCTTGTAACAAATAAACCTCATCAATCAAAATCCAAATCCACAGCAGCCCTGTCCAAATAAGCATGTCTTTTACTGCTCCTTATGTCTATCAATCACCTTTCTGTCAAGAAGTGTGTGGGGTACATGCTTCAGAAGCATAGTTGGCCATTCGTTGATAAACAGCTGTTCTGCAACTGATTGTCTTGGAAAGTTTCCTGGGGCTGCTGAGAGGTTAGTGATGTGCCTGTGGTCTCCTAGCCAGATATCAGAGATAGAACTGGAACACAGGTCTTCCTGATTTCCCTGATCAGCTTTCTATTCTATGCCAAGCTTTCTCTCTTATTCTCCCTATTATTTAATGCAAATTGTTAATGTATAAAGTGAGCAGGCCATCTTTCTGCAGTAGTTGCATTGTTTAGTGTATTGGTTCCTGGCACCAACAGGACAGGAGTAGGTGCCACGTGGTCTGTGAATGCCTGGCCCTGGTTTATTTTTGGTTCTTATTTACTCTTTCCTGATATTAGGTGAAGGTGGGTTGGAGACAGAATAGCCTGACTGAAACCGTAAGAGCTTTGAAAGGTTGAAAGAGCCACCAGAGGTCCAGAAGCCAACCTTGGCAAAGAGCCAGGCTTGAGTGACCTACCTGACAGCCTAGCAATGAGTTGACCTAGCAGCTGAGATGTTATGTCCTGCAAACAAGGGAGTGATTAACTGTACCACACCTAGAACTTGGCCCGGTTTGGGGGATGGGGGAATAAGAAGAATTTTTATATCAGTCAATTTAATTTGAGGCCATTCTCCACAAGGACTGAAGTAGTAGAAGGGAGAAGGTGTCTCTAGTTCTTTTTGAGGAGGTGGAGTGGGGTGGTGAGGAAGGTGGGAAAGTTCGTACTTCTATTCTTGCTATATCTTTTCAGCAAACATCCCATTATAAAAATGAATTTATATTAATCGGCTATCTATGATATAGTAGAGATGTCAACAGGTTAAATTAAATTGACTTACTGATCAATAATATCATGAGGAACAGATAGTGGTTTCAGCCTTTGACATTGAAACGTCTACTGCTTTTTGGAGGGAGCAACAGAATTCTGAGGGAAAGATGTGAGACAAGCCATGAGGACGTGACTTGCTAGTGTGTATATAGATTGGAAGCATTAAGTTCAAAGTCTCTGAACACTAAAATATGGTGCCCAGAACAGAACATAATACTCTAAATGTGGTGTGACCATTGGAGAGTACAGTAGAGCTACCACCTTCTTCTTTCTGACACAATAACACCTTTTATTTTCATAAACAAGTTGTTTTTTAATTTAAAAAGTTCTCAGTTATCAAGCATTTATTTCCTTCTCTCTTCAAACACTAGAAGGGAAAAAAGAAAACAAAAACAACTCTTTGACCAAATATGTATTGACAGGCAATCCAAGTCCCCACATTGACCAGGTCCAAAGATATGTGTCTCATTCTGTAGTAGTCCATCAATCCTTTGGCAGGAAGTACTGTGCATTCTTCATCATCAGACCTCTGGAGTCATGGTAGATCACTGCACTGATCAGAATTCTTTAGTCTTTCAAAATGTCTTCTTTTTTCAATGCTACTGTTATAATATGAATTGCTCGCCTGGTTCTGTTTGCTCTGCATCACTTCATACATTTTAGATTTTTCTAAAATTATCTCATTATTTATTTCTTATAACACAATAGTATTTTACCACATTGAGATGCCATAATTTTCCGACAATTCCACAGTTAATGGGTAAATCTATAGTTTCCACTTTGTTGCCACTAATATTTTTTTAAAAGGGCTGTTATAAATATTTTTGTACAAATAGTATCCACAATGCCTTTCTTAAATTAACAAGATAGCATTAGGCTTCTCTTTTTGGGCTACTAAATCACACCATCGAATTGAGCTTATAGTTCCTGAAAACCTTTTCTTTTTCAGTTTAGCTGCTATCTAGTTATGCATCTTCTATCTAATACTTGTAAAGCTGATTCTTTGGACCAAGTATAGGTAAAGCATTTTAAAAGAGAATATTGTCCCAACTCTCTTATGTTTTTTTTTTTTTATACTTTTCCTATTACATTTCATCTTATTAGATTTGGCATAATATTCTAACTTGTCAAACTCTTTTTGGATCCTGATTTTGTTTCCCAATATGTAAGCTTTAAACTTTGTGAAATCTACAAATCCAATGAATATGACATATATTCTCCAATATTCTTTGGGTTAGAGACAGGGAAAGGAACTGGATCTCTGATTTAATTGATAGAAGTTCCTTGATAAAATTTTCTCTATCATTTCAGGAGAGCATCTTCTCTGCAAGTTATAGTTTTACAGTTGCCTAGAGCATGGAAGATTAAGGGATTTCCTCAGGGACACATAGCTAGTATGTATCAGAGTCGAGAAATGAACTCAGCTTTCCTTGGCTCAGCAACCAACTCTTTATCAGTTCTACATTGATAAAAATGTAGCCATTTTTTCAGATTGTTTTCCTGTATCCACAAGATCAAGTCTAGATGCTTAGGGCACTCTAAAGTAGAACCATTTTAAAATTGATGTCAAATCACTAATGACTACTCTTTTGGTCCATCCATTTGACCAGTTCTGAATCGACCTATTATCTGGTCTCCATCTTTTTATTTTGCCTTCAAACAGAGAATTTGAAGCACTATCAGATATTTTGTTGAAAACTAGGCAAATTAGTTTTCTTTAGTATTCCCCTGATCTACCAGTAAAAAAAGACACAAAGTTGTTCTTTTATGATCTGTTTTCTATTGTTTCTTTTTCTAGATGTTTACTCACCATCCCTTTAATAATATATTCTAGAATTTTATGAGGATATCTACCCCAAGGTGTCATTCATATTTGTCTGGTGACTTGAATTCATCAAGGTCAATCTATCTCCTTACTTATCTGGAATATTGATACCTATTAGTGATTTTTATTTAGTCCTTTCCTAGCTAAAGATTATTCTAGAGGAAACAGAAAACCTCCAAGAGTCAAAGAGTACTGCTTTCTTGTTGTTATCCATTAACTTTGTTGTGGTCCTATCCCTTCTTTGATTCTCCATCACTCTTCACTCATTATGGTTAAGAAATAAACAAACAAAACCCAAAACCTTGTTCTGTTCTCTTTAGCACCCAGTGTCCCTCTCAGAGCACCCTAAGCTTTAGGGCTGCTTGTTGCTATAGTCACAGAAGTATCCTGCCATTTAGCAGTCATCCTCCATTACTTGTCCTTGCTTATATCTTCTCCATGTGTATTTTAAAATCTGAGTAGACACATGAACTGATGTAGAGTGAAGCTTTCAGGACTGGGACAACAATGTTAAAAGTGGTTACATTTACAATGATATTAGTAAAAATAAGGCTTAGGGCATTTGAACTCACACTTCAAACAATGACCATTTGCAGCAGGCCAGGAGAGAAGATGATAAAACAAGTATTCCTTCTGTTGGTAGAAAAGTGGTGGTAGTTACAGGCATGTGCTTTCAGACATGGTTGTTTTGTAAGTCAAGTCTGTAGGACTATTGGGCAAATTCAATGTGGGGGCAGGAGGAGATATATCAGAAAATTATTAAGGCATAACAAAATCAATAGATCATAAAAAACTAAATTATTTGATGAATTTCCTATACTCAACTTCTCCCTCTTTACACAACTCTCATTTTTGTTCTTCATCAATATTATTTCTCTGCATCTTCAGAACTTCATTCTTGAGAGACTGTTATCCCTTCAAGGATAACTTTCTCTTTGGAATTTTTGCTAGAAATCTCACCTATACTTTCTCTGAATACGTTTGAAATCTGCTTCATAGAGTGCATGACAGATGATTTCCAGTCTACTTCTCTATCACAAATTCCAAGTGAGAGTAGCCACTTTCCCCCAAAGATCCTGTTATTTCAATTCCAACAGTCAGTTCCTTCTGGTGGATCAGATCAGGTCTTCTTCAGCCTTTTGAAAAATGAAATTCTCATTAAGGTAAGCCAAGAAATTATCATCTATTTTGTCTTGACTGGAGAGAGCAAGAACTCTCTAGAGAGTCAGGTAATTGGAAACTCCTGTCAATATTATATCATGCTACCATGCCAGGATCATAATGTTTACTGAATCCCTCATTTATTTCCTCCTTCTGTGTAGGTGGTCTACATGCAGACACATCAAACTCTCAGCTTGAAGTCACAACCAGCATGGCCCAAACCAGATTAAAAGGTAATTGAGAAATGTTTAGCAAAATAAATAAAAATATTAATAATATTAAATAAATAAAAATGCAGCTCAAATGATATTAATTGGTGGTTTTCTATATCACTATGTGGATAGCAGGGATCTGTTTCTATTCAAGTTTGACACCACTGGCTATTCAAATAGCATGCTCCTATGACTACATTGTTTTGATTTCTACCTTTTGTTGATCTCTGCCCAAATGTTCCCTACCATGATTTTCCTCTCTGTTCCTATATATTTTCATAATGTGATTCAATTCTACAAGTATTATGTGTGGAAGGCACAATTTATTTCCTTAATATATATCATATTAAAGGCTACTTTCATTGCTATTCTTCAAGCTATAATTATAGTTTTCTCAAGCTTACCTATGAGAGTTCTTTTCAAATGAGAATTCTTTTTTATTATAGATTTAAAAGACATATCTACTAGTTTTTGTTAGATGTACTCTGTCCCTGGTGAAGAGCTTACTATTCCTAGTTTTTAAGTCATCATCCAGAAATCCAAGTTCTGTTCTTACACATTCTTCTTAACCAGTTGCTCTTTTTTCAAATATGCCTTTTTCTTTGGAAGCCTTTGCCTTCAATAGGCAGCAATAAAGATAAGCCCATCTGTGCCCCTAATGTTTTGGGTTTCTTGTCCAGGACCCTTGGCAATTCTTCTCAGATTCCTTCCAGCTGTTTGCACCCAAATGTATCACCAAAGTGTGTAATAGTCATTAAGCACGACAGATCTTTAAAGATTCTCTGCTATATCCTAGATACATCCCCTGAGAAAACAGCAGAGGCTACCCTATTGTTAATTTCCAGGTCAACAATTAGCACCTCTTAACCACCAACCACCTCTGTGTGTCTTTTTCTCTTCTAAACCTTATTGCCCTTCCCTCCCCCATTCCCCAATTGATGGGATGTGCTTTGCCCCCCAGGGTGAAGGTGATATGAGGTAATGAATGTTTTCAGTATATTTTTCAACTCTCCTCTAAATGCATAATGTTTTCTCAATGAAAACAAAGTTCAGATCAAAGTCAACAAAAAACAAGACTAACTGAATTCATTCTACTAGGCAGTGAATAGGGTTCAGGGATTATTTAATATATTATGTGCCATCAAGATAAAATCTGAATCAGTACCCTTGGAATAGACAACATGGTCTCATGATGCAGGTAAGTTGAATTGCTACTCATATTTACTTCATTTAAACATGAAGTATGTAAATCTGAAGTTTACACTTCAGTTGTATAGAAATGGAAAATACCATTTCATCTGCTATATTTATCGATGACAATTATTTTACTAAGTACAATGTATTTAAGATGATTTTAAAAAATCCTACTTGCAACTGAGAAAAAATGAAATTTGTTCAAGAAGTTATAATCATTCAAATATTTCCATAATTACATTTAGTTGTTACATTTTTATTGTCTATTTTTTAAAGAAGTGAAATAATATGTGAAAAACTATCCTTTTAGGATGGCTAAGTCTAACTGGTTTGAAGAGACTGGAGTGCTTGATACTAGCAGAAGGATAATAAAGATGATTCAATTAGCAGAAATATAGAAACCCAGAGTTAGGTCCCAAATTCAGAAATCATACCACTGGCACTTATCACTGCCACTCAGAAATAGTATTATTGATGGAGAGGAAAGACTGCTGAATTGGCCTTATATGTCTGTTTCCAGTAAAATGAGAATCTTAGCAAAATTTCATGACATCAGGGCAGATCTAGGATACCTAAAAAAATGAAAACGAAAACTTCTGTCTTTGAATTGATACTAAGTATCAGCTCCAAGGCAGAAGAGTGGTAAGGACTAGATAATCAGAGTTAAATGACTTGACTAGGCACACACAACTAGAAAGTGTCTGAGGTTAACTTTAAACCCAGGACTTTCTGTCTCTAGGTCTGGTGTTCTATCCATTGAGACACCTAGCAGAAACCTCAGATTTAGTTTCTCTACCAAGAAAGTCCGTTGCTCACACTCTTCGACTGCTTATACTTAGATTCAAGGTATAACAAGGAAAATTGCTTAAAGCTTAGGTTTGGCTTGTGTTTAGAATCTCTCCCAAAAAAAGCAATAGAAAAAGTACTCAATTTATAATATGATACAAACATTAGATAGATATTTATTTCCTCTATACAAAAGACTTGCTTAATACAAAGATCTAGAAGCATGAATTGATAGCAAATATAAACAGGATGCTATAAATAATAACTAAACTTTCCCAGGAGCTTAAAACATTAAATTATCAATAAACAAAAGAGAACGCTTTTCAGAACTGCCAAATAGGCATTTTTTTACTTTACCTTCACTTGGTACTGTTCAAACAATTTTCTTCAGGCCCATGTCTTCTGACAAGCTTGAGTTCCTCTCCCTCTCATTGATAACCCCTTCAGTGCAGAAATCTACTCTGGGGTCAGACATCTCTGATCAATGGGCCGAGGATCTTTGACTGTCTTGATTGCACAAGGTTGCCTCCATTCCTAGATACATCCATCTCAAGATTAATGTTCAGTCATCTATATTCAGTGAAAGAACATTAAGCGAGGCTGTCAGGAGCCTACACATAGTCCATTATTCCTGTTCTAGCTACCACAAAAAGGCCGATTGCAGCTGGTATGGGGAGAAGGCAGCCTCTTCTCCTATCCTTCAAGGGAAAAATAACTTACCACAAGTCTTGGGATGTCTAAGGAAGATAGAGAACTAGAAGCTGTCTCTCAGTTTATTTGGGAAAGTGCCCCACCTCCACGTTTACTGTCTTGGGTCGAGTGGAGGACCACGGAGTCACCCAGTTTTGCTGTTATCATATCAACCAAGTCCTTTCTTGACTGATACAAACATCATCAGTGGAAGCAAGCAGTTGGAACAGTTTTGTGTGTGCTCCATCCCTAGTCCAAGCTAACAAAATTATATATGCCACTAAAAATTATCCAACAAGCATTTAATAAGCATCCACTATAGAGGAGATGCTTTGTGAGGCATACAAAGACAAAATGAAAAACAATTCCTGCCCTCAAGGGGGTTACATTTTACTGAATAAATTATAATGCAAAGGATAAACTACTTCTAGTTGTTGTCTTCCCCATGAACTAGAGAATCTTTACATATCTGCATCTGATTTGAAGTCAAACTTCTTAGGTTCAAATCCAGGTACTTCCAAGGTACCTGTGTTACCTTGAGCAGTACCATCTTAGCATAAGGTGAGATAGGGGGTTCTACCCCAAGCATGTGAAGACTTCCCCCAGTAAAATGGATGGATGGGAATAATTTGTTTCAAAGACCACGAAGGTGGCTGAAGCAGTCACTGAGAAGTGCTAGGTCAGACAACAAAGAAGCCAAGATCATCCACTGGCTCTGGGGCCATTGCCAGTCAATTTAACTTTTGATGTACAGGGCACTGGACTTCGACGACACTGGAAGAAAAAGTGAAGCTGATGACTTTGTGCAACTCTGCCTCATTTAAACCCAATTCATTTGAAAGTCAAGACATTACCCTATGATGTCATTGGTCCTATGAAAATGAAGGGCAAACAAGAACAACACTATCTTCTGTTCTCATATTCTCTGCTGCCTTGTATTATTGGCTCTTAGGAATTTCTAAAATCTGCCTCTCCCTTTGATTAATCCCACTGATCTGCCTCCTTTGATCCCACTCAAGTTCAGATGAATGGAGCTGGAAGATATCTTGCAATTGTGCTAGGACCACTATAAATTTATGTCAATTGATCTCAAATGGACCTTTTACTTCTAATTGATTAGCTATCCCACTCACCAGAATGGCTTTCCAAATCTTCTTTCCCCTCTCTGTTCATACTATGCAATTTCATCCATTCCTATTAATGACAGAATGGGATCATGATTTTGTTGTTGTTAGTAAAAATGGAAAGAGTGATGCTACAGGCCTGGAGATGAGAGATCTTGGGTTCAAATGTGACCTTAAAGACTTCCTAGCTATAGGATCAAGGCAAGTCACTTAACCTCAGTTGCTGAGCCCTTACCAGACTTCTGTCTTGGAACTGACACTTAGTGTCAATTCTAAGACAGAAGGTCTTAAAGAAAAAAGAGTGAAGCTACATAAAGTTTAGAAACAAACCACTTTCTCATTGGATAATGCATTGTCCTCCAGAGAAGTGGTTTAAAATATCATTCTCATTGGTTTTTCTGGGAGGTAACATGGCAAATGATGCTGGACAGGGCATTTAAACTTCCTTTGCCCATTTATAAAATGAGGTGGTTGAACTCGATGGCTTCTAAGGCCCCTTCCAGCTTTTGATCTTTCTCCTAATGATCCCTAGCTCCCTAGGGATTTGTACATGTATTCCCAGCACATACTATGGTGCTTTCTGGTATATAGTAGACACTCAATACATTCTTGTTTATTGAAAAGAACATCATTTTTTGGATAATAAAATGTTTTCTCCTCAGAGTGGGTAAGTACCTGAGGAAGAACTTCATACTTTTCACTTAGCTCTAAGTATCCCATCATTTTTCTTTTCTCTCTCTGCTACACCCACACCCTCCAGCTTTCTGGCACAGGTAAGGATTCTCCGCTGCTTCCTCAAATCCTGCTTCTCTTTTTTGCAATGAAGCTTCTTCTTCAGCCAGTTTTTAAGGAGATATTTTATTCTCCTTAAAAGCATAAGAGAGTGTGGATGGGCATTTCATGAGCTCCTTTACCTTCTCCTTCTCTTTCTGGAGGGAGAGTCACCTGTACTTTGAGCATGGCTAGCAGTTTCTGTGCAGCTGGGGCAGAAGGACAAACATCATATACTTTTTGCAAGTGACTGCAAAATCATCCTTCTCTGTACTTACTAGAAACTGGTTCTTCCCAATCCTTTGGAATTCTAACTGGTAGCTCTTGGGGTCAACTCTTATAATAAACTGCTATGGCATACAAGTTGATTAAATTCAATGAACATTTGTTAATCACCTAGTATGAGTACATGTATAACCTATATAAAATTGCTTGCTATTTCGGGGGGGAGGACAAAAAAGAGAGAGGAAAGGGATTTAGAACACAAAATAAAAAATCCTCAATTTTTTAAAATATATAATTGTAAAAAAATATTAAATTGAAAAAAGAAATCATCAAAGGATACAAAAACTATCACTTAGTATGTACTCTGGACTCTTGCTAGGGATACAAAAATGAAAAAAACCTAACCCCTGGCCTCAGGAAACTAACTGAGAACTAATGACCATGATGATTCATTTATTGGTCTGAAGAAAGCAACAAGACTTGTACAAACATAGGAAAAACCCCCTAGGAGTCAGGGTTCTAGGAAGATGTCTAAGCTCCTGCCTGGATTGGTTGGGGCTGATTTTCACTAGGCATGCTTCTGGATACAGTTAATGATAGAGTGGTTAGATTTAGGGGCAGGAAAATCTGAATTCAAACTCAGACAATTACAAGGTTACTTAAATCATTTACCTTCTTGACCTTCATCTGTAAAATAAGGATACTATTGTAGCACCTACCCCAACAAGGTTTTTGTGAGAATGAAATGAGATATTACAGAAAAACCCTTGGAAGATTTTAGGTTGCTTTATAATCATTAGCTATTAGTTACTTGGATAAAAACAGTATTCAGTTCAATCAGTGGTTGGAAGGAAAGAAGTCTGATTTTTCTGTAATCTATAGAGCAGGGTGGAAATTCAGGGTGGAAATTGTGAAGAGCCATTTTCCAATGTATAAACAATCAAAATATATGAAAAGACAGTTCTCAAGGGAAGAAACCCAAGCTATTTTTAGACATGGAACATAAATGTTCCAAATGACTAATAATTAGAGAAATATAAAATAAATCTACACTAAAGTTCCACTTCACACCCAATCAAATTGGCAAAATTGGAAAATGAGGAAACTGATAAATAGTGAAGGGGCTACAGGAAAATAGGCACATTGATACACTGTTGATGGAGCTTTGAATTTTGGTACAGTAATTCTGGAAAGCAATTTGAAACGTGTTCCCCAAATTACTAAACTGAACATACCCGTTGACTCACTGATACTAGGTAACTCATTCTAGGCCTATATACCAAGGAGATCAAAGAAAGAGGAAAAGGACTTGTATGCACAAATATATTTGTAGCAGTTTTTTTTTTTTGTAGTGGTAAAGAACTGGTAGAAATTAATGGGGTGCACATCAAGTGAGGAATGATTAAAAAATTAAGGCATATGAATGTAATGGAATATTATTGTGCTGTAGGAAATGATGAAAAGGACAATTTCAGAAAAATCTGGGAAGACTTGTACAAATTGATACAGACTGAACCAAGAAACTAGAACAGAGTATGCTATAACTGTGGTATCCTGGGAAATGAGCAATTTTGAAAGACTTAAGACCACCATTCCAGAGGAATAATAATAAAGAATGCCACTCACCTCTTTATATCGAGGCAATGGACTAAATATGTGGAATTAGAGAACCATTTTGGACATGGCCAATGTGAAAATTTGTTTTGCTTGACTATATTCGTTACTAAGGTTTTGTTTTTTGTCTCTTCTTTCCCCATAGGGAAGGGGAGGCCAGTCACCCAGCTATTTCCTTTCTCTCTAAAGTTTGAAAAAGTAGAAAGAAAATTGAATTGTAGCAAGAAAAGTTCAGATTACCTAAAAAGAATTGTCTAGGTTCTTAAACACAGATACAGAGGACAAAGGAAATTTGGAACCCCTTCCCTTGAAAATTTTTATGTGCAAAGGCAAATACTTAGTGCCTAGTCTTTTAGTCTTTCTTGGAGTCAGGGAGATGGAATAGATGACTGTAAAATTTGGGGGTTAATCTTCTAGGTTACAAGGACCAGCTGAGATTGGACTCAGCTATAAGGGAACAACATGCCATTATTAACTCTCCTCTTTCCTGAGTTTCTTTCCTTTTTTTTTTCAGGTTGGATTTTGACTACTGTCTGGAGGGGAAAATGGCAAGCCTAGACAAAAAGGATTCCAGCAAGCAAGAGGGCACTGTTACATCTTGAGCGTATCTAAGAAAGTGTAATTGTGGAACAGAAGATAAGTTCCAACCGTTCTGCCTTGCCTTGTTTCCTTTTGCATTTCTCCGCTGCTCAGCACAGACCTAGGCACATGGAAAGTATTCCTCCTAGCTTGCCGGTTTACTGCTGAGACCAGACTTGTTCATCATTACACTAACTCCAGGTCTAGCAAATTGTAATACTTAGGTTAGTAGGGTAGAAAAACATGGAACTGAGTCAGAGGGCCTGGATTCCAGTTCTGACTGTGCGTTGTTGAATTTAATTTTGGGCACGTCCTTTTTCCTCTGCTCTAATACTCTGGTTTTGAAGTTCAGTGGTTACTCTCCTTAAATCATTTTGACTTTTCAGTTTTATTATTGCTGGGGAAAGAACGCAAACTTGTGGTGTGAATCCCCTTTAGAACATACTAGACGCGCAGAGGACCCTAAGGACTTATTCCTCAGATTTAAATTTCATGCTATAGTTATTTGAAAAAGGGAGCCTGTACGATGAAGTTTGAAACTATGACCTTAACCTCCCGGGGCTTCGTGAATCAAACCTGTTTTAGATACACTAAGGGACTCAATCGAACCTGGAATCCTTTTTGTAAAACCACTCTCTGATTTGGAAAACTGATTTTCATGTAGTGACAATACAGGTTTCGCTGGAGGAGTAAAAAGTGTGTGTGGGGTGTCCTTCCATTACTGGATGTTCCACCCTCCGCGGAGAAGCCCAGACTGCTGTGACCCCTCCACCCCCAGGCTTTGGTCAGCGGTCTTCCCCGAGGGGGTACTGGGAACTCAGCAGAGAAGCCGGGAGGGGAGGGGAGGCGGCAGCGCAGTCTCTTCGCGCCACCCAGTCCCTCGCCCTGGTGCTGACACCCGCTAACCAAGCACAGGCGTACGGACCAGCTTCCCCGCGGTAAACATACACGGGCCCGAGCCTGGGTGGGGGTAAACCCAATTTGGCGCGCAAGTGGGTTGGTTACTGATTGTTCTCCAGAAACTGAGGCTCAGGTCTTGGGCGTGCCAGTAGGGATGGTTGGCATCCGGGCGGAGCCGGGGGGGGGGGTTCCTCTGGGCAGGCCTGGGGACGTGAGGCCAACCCCAAGCTTTCAAGTGCGCCCCGCTCGACTCCCTCGGGGCGGAGCGGGCCCCTCAGCCTCCGTGCTCCAAGGATTCGTGGGAGCAGCGGTTTTCTTTGCCTATCAGCGGCTCGGGCCCTGGACAGCAAGGGTGGGGATTCCGGGGGACCTAAGATGCCAACCCGAGCCCCCGCCGGGGAAAGGTGGGAGCCGCGCGCCTCCCGCGTGCGCCTGCACTGCGGCCCGTCGGGCTCTGACCCCGGCCACCCAGGTCTGGTCACCGGCTGGAGTCGCGCTTTCTCCCCTCGGGCCAGGGGGGATGCGCGGCCTCCTGGGGCCCGCGGGAAAGAGCGAGGGGCTGCGGGGCGCGCCGTCTCTTCCTGGGGTTTGATTCGTCATTCGCGGAGGGGAGGGGGCGGGGAATAGTGATGGCTCCCACGGGGGAGTCCCCCGCCTCCATTCTCCGTCGGCTTCGCCCCGAGCATCCGTCAGTGCCCCACCGCCCAACTTTCCCAAACTCGGGCGGTGGGGTGTTCCGGCACTCGGTGGGTCAGGGCTTCCCAGGGGCTCGGAGGACATCGCACAGTTCGAGACAGCGCGCAGTTGGCGGCCCGGGCAGGGGCGAGTCCCGGCCAGCTGGTGGGTTTCGGGAAGCGGGCACCGTGGCGCCGGCACCTGGAGTGGCTGGTCGGCTGCTCCTAGGGGCAGGGGATGCGAAAACGTCAAAAATAAATAATTGAAAATAGAAAAAGGACCGCGTGTCCATCGCATGCCACAGGGTGCCCCCACCTCTGTACAGAGGGGCCAGTGTGCATGTGGAGGTGGTCGGTGGTCCGCGGGGGCAACGAGTTGCAGTCCCGGGGTGGAAAACCGGTCCCGGCGCACATGGCGCGGGGGGTGGGGGGAGGAAGATCGGGACCGGGCCACAGACTAATGCGAGGGGCGAGAAATGGGCACTGCTGGGGGCTAGGGCGGCTAGAATTGGGGAGCCGGCGCAGGGGGTGGGGTGGGGGGAGCCGGAGGGGCGGCGGGCGCATGCGCCCTGCGCGGCCGTGCCATATTGGAATGAGGCGGAGAGCGGAGCGCCGCCGCCGCCGCCGCCACCGCCGGAGCGCGGGGTGGAGGGAGGGGGGCGGGGAGGGGAGAGCAGCGCCGCGCTCGCAGCGCAGCCCAGCCCGGCCCGGCCGCCTGCCCGGCTCCGTGCCTCCCCGCCCAGCAGGAAGGAGAGCCGCGAGCCGGCTCGGAGCGGGGAGGCAGGCAGGAAGAAAGAAAAAGAAAACCCCAACAACTCCCGGCAGGTAAGAGCGGGGCCGCCGCCGCCGCTGGGCCTTCCCGCCCGGCGGGCTCCCGAGGCGGCCTGAGGGAGGCGGCGGCGCGGGGGGCCGCGCGCCTAGGACAGAGCCAGGGACCGGGGGTCACCGGTGAGGGGCCGGGCCGTCGGCCAGCTCCCCCCGCCCCCTCAACTTTGCTGAGGAAAATCAAAGGGCGGGAGCGGGCGCGAGGCGGGAGCGCGGGCGGAGGCGCCAACGAGCGGGCTGAGTGGCGCGCGGGGAGGCGCGCACGGGCGGTCGGAACGTTAGGGAGAGGCGATCGCGGCGCGTGGGGAGAAGGGAGGGAGCTAGCCTGGCCGGCCGGCGGGGCCGGTGGGTAGGAGATGGGTGGGGGGAGTGAACGAGAGCGTCGCGCGCGCGCGCGCGTTCCGAACCTGGGATGCTCGCGGCGCGCGGCCCCTGCAGCCGCTCCAGGCTCGAGCCGGACCCGGGCCCCGACCCCCTTTCTGGAGGTGGCAGCAAGGCGACGGGCGCTCCCCGCTCCCTCCCTCTCTTCGCCTGCGCCTCCAGCCCTGGCTGTCTGCAGCACCTAGCGGCCCAGCCCTATGCTGAGGGGGGCGGGGAAGCAGAGAGAAGAGAAAAGTGTCGGGCGCCGTGGAATGATTGGGGAGCTGCTTACGGGCACCTTTCTGGGACCTGGGGTATCGGGGCGCTGCGCTCCTCTTCCCAACTCCTCCCAGAAACAGTCGTAGCTCAAGTTCCTCTCCTTGCACCTTCACCCCCAGCCACTCGCGCTGCGGGGAGTCGCGTCCCTTATTCCCGAGCGCTCCCTTCATCCCCCCCACTTCCCCTCCCAGGGCGCTAGAGGCAGATCGACCCCTGCCCCTGACCACGGTCCCGGCATTTCCGTGACTAATGTAGCCACCCAAGTCCCCAGCCCGGTGCCTCCGGCGAGGCCCGTGACTCCCTTTTGGGGTCGTATAGCTGGAGGCTTCCAGTCTCCCGACTCCACACCGGCCATTGGCCTAGGTCCGCCTGACCCTGGGGTCTCTGAGCCCGATCCGGCTGGGGGGATGGCGCAAGTAGCGGCGGTGGCGTCGTGACCGCTTTGGTGCGGGACAGCCGCTGTAGCCAGTGAAAGGCCTGAAGGTAATTTTCTGAACCTCTGCCGGTAGCCACCCGCCTCCCTCGATTCTCAAATCTGCTCCAACCCCTCTTTCCGGCTTTGACTTGTAATTGTTGCTGATGGCACCTCCTGTGGAAGTAAGGAAGCGGGCGACCCTGAAATGTGGCCCGGCTCTCAGTGGGTGACAGCGCCTCTCTTCTCTATTCTCCGAGTGTCGGCGAGCTCCAAAATAATCCGTGTTTTTGATACTTTACGATTTCACCTAAAGGCTCCATTACTCTTTAGAGGGTGTTGCTTTTCCAAGTCATATTTTTGATTGGTTGGAAAAGAGGTCATGAAAGAGGGTTGGGCATCTCGAGAAGCAAGGGACCTATTTTTTTTTTTTAAATGAGCATCTTAAAGCAAAACTGATAGTGTTAGAGTAGAGCTGTGTCCTCTAAACGAACATATTCCACTGTGTTAGCCGTCTCAGTAATAAGGAAACATAAGAGGTATATGCCAATTAAGTGAAATAGAAAAGGAGGGATTGAAGGAGAGAAAAAGAATGCATGTATGTACCAGAGAGTTAAACAAAGAGCATTATTAACAGAGCGAGGTGTTGATGGTTCCACAGGTGTCCCTAGATGCTATGGCTGCTTAATGGTCCCAAGGGGTGATATTTTTGGATAACCAAATAACCGTCATCAGAGATTTTAAGAGGCACAATATAAAGTCTGGTAGCTGTTACATCTGAAATCTCATTGAACAGAATTTTAATAGATCATAGCTTGCTTCAGGGTCGGGGTATGAGAACTGCCCTATTGTTTTCTTGGATGGACAGCAAAACACTTAAAAATGGTTAATTGCTAACATAAGCTAGCTCAAATGTTTGAAAGCTAAGTCACTGTGAGACTACTATCAAATATAGAGCCAGTGATAGTAATATTATGTTGAATGATCTGAGTCATAAGTGGACTCTGGGCTTCAAATCATTTGCAATTCTAGAACAGGAGTGGTGTGGTAGAACAGTGAACCAGGAGTGAGTGGGCAGAGCCCAAGTTTTGACACTAACAAGCCCTGTGACTTAACCTTTCTGGGTCTGTTTTGTCTAGTTCTGCTTTCTAAAGGATTTAGTAATCAGGGACTCCTTTATAAAATGTATTCATCTTCATTAAAGCACAGTATTGCCTAGAAATAAAAGGAGCTTTGAGTCTCATAGTCCTTTGGTTTTATTTTCTTCATAGTTTTTAATATTCAGAAGATGTAACAAAATTTTGACATTTTTGTACAGAATTTTGAGTCCATTTTCATTTATGTTCAATGTGTGAACCTGTGGTTACTGGGAATTCTACCAAAGTGTATCTCTGTATGTGTATATTTGCAGACATTAGAGTTTATAAGTTCATTACTTGAATCACTTCCTAAAACTCAGGACATTAATAAATGGTTATATAAAAATGGACTTACAAATTTAGTGGTTAAAAAAGGGAGTATAATATGATAATGATTTAGACAAGTTGATTTGCTGTATTTATTTAGTCTATCTCCTTGATTTACCAAAGTATTAAAAGGAGGGAAAGCAAAGATGACAAATTCCAGTTTTCTCTTGGGAATAAATATCTTTAATGAATTTAACTATACAAAAATTTACAGCTTGATTGAGTAAACCTGGATGCATGATGATTGATCATTTATTCTTTTTTATGTCATTGATTTCCTAACACTTGTGTTATCTGATTCTTTAACTTAAGAATTGTTCAGTAGTTGTAAATTCCACTTAGCAAAACTAAGTGCATAAAGGGGGAAATTATGACAAAATACAAGAAGTATTGTTGATTTTTAAAAATATATTTGAGTTTTAGTGTCCTCTGATTATTTCTTTTAACACACTTGTTAATTCAGCACATTTTTACCAAGTGCACATCATGCAGTTAATTGTGTTAAATGATGAGGATACTTGTTTCACATTTTTAGGGTGTATTATTTACAATCTTGGCGACAAGATTGTGATAGTGCAAATGGAAATATAATTTGACAGACTTACATGAACCTGCTTTAGTAGTATAGTATTTCATTCACATGGAACTGAACAATAAATGAAAATAATCTGCAAAGAAGAATATTTTGTTGAGAGATTTTTGATACTAAGTAACCATTAAAGATTTTTACTTTGTAATTACTCTTTGCTTTGTGTTTTCCTAACACTTCTCTGTGACATTTAACTGGTCCAATGGTGAGTTGTTTATTTTTGGGTGGAGGGTAATGATAGTAATTTTAATGAGAATTAAACTAAAATGTCATGGAATCTATAAAAAGTTTAGTTTTTCTATGGTAAGATAATTTCATCAGTAATTTATGATTTCATTAGCATTTGTTCAACTGGGATTCCTAAGAATGAGACAAAATGTTTGAAAAAATGTTGAGTTTATGCATAAGCTTGTTAAATTGGGCAAAACCTTGGGATTTCTGGTTGCCTGGGAGACCTGGAACAATTACACTTTGGGGAATGGGAAGTTGATGCACCCCTACTGGTCTTCTTGTGATACTAGCTTTCCTAGAATATACTTAAGTGTTCAAGTTGTTTAGTAATATTTATATCTGAAAGGGCCCAAGGTATTAGAAATTTGGGAGTGGGGGAAGGGACTAAGGCTAGAGCATTTGCTTATTGAAGCTTTATTAACAATCTTCTCTTGGTTATTGCAGTATTGGAGGTATGGGATTAGGCTTTAATGAAATCTCTTTCACTTTTTTCTGGTTAGCTCAGAATTATTTCTAAGTCTCATTCAAACTTTCAACTTAAAAAAAGTTATAATGAGCTTTTTTTAAAGTATGAGTTATGTACCTACAGTGTTTATTTAAAAAAAATGTTATAGTGATGTTAACTGTTGTTTAATAGTTGAGCAACCATACTGTCTTTGGCACCATTTAAGGGATTTTCATTGACTTCTTAGAGGCTTTATTATAATGTGGCATTGATGACTTTTTAATACTTTACTATTTCAGTTTTTTGTCTTAGTTTGTAAGAAAGCTCATGTTCCCCATATATGTTTTAGGGCTGATGAGCAATATAAATCTTATTTTTTGGCCAGGGAAGATTTCCTGCTTGAGATGGGAAATAGATAGGGTCTTTTAATGAGAAGAATTCGGTGGTTTGGCGATGTGTATTATCTAGTGAGAGGGTGTGTGGTGTGTGGTGTGTGTGTGTGTGTGTGCGCGCGCGCGCGCTTGGGCTCAGAAATCATGAAAATGACAGGATAACACAGAAGAACTGAGAAAATTAACAGTTTGTAAAGGACTATTAATGTATCAACATATTTTGCTGCTGAGCAAATATGTGGATTTTATTGCTCATTTTTAATTTAATTTTTGTATGTGTATTCTTGGTACACTGCTTCTAACTAGACTATGGCTTTCTTCCCAAATTCTGCCAGTGTTCATATAGGCAGTAGTTATTAAAACTTGGTCTCAGAACCTCCATTATACTCTTAATTATTGGGGACATCCCCAAAAGACTATCTATTGATATTTACTGTGTTAAAAGTTAGTATTATTATGAAAATAGATTTGATCCTAGGAATTCCTGGACTGCACTTTGAGAACTGGTCCTTATGGAATATACTTTCCCTTTTTGAAAACAAAATGTAGTATTGTATATTAAAGTTAAAACTTTAGTCTGAAATTATAATATTTTGAATCCTTTCTACCATTAAGGTAACACTGACTTTTTTACTTTGGCATTAAAATAATTTATATGGGAATAATAATATCAATATAGCAGTGTGCCAGTTATCTAACAAACCCATTTATTGAAAACACAGCTCAGAAGCCATGAAGTGAGTGAAAGAGGCATCTAAATCATCCAAAATATGTCACAAAATTTGAAAACTGATAAAAAAAAAATCCTTGTGGTTCTCACTCAACCTGGCTTTTTGTTGTTTAGTTGTTTCAGTCTTGTTTGACTTTTCATTATCCCATTTGGGGTTCTCTTGGCAAAGATACTAGAGTAGTTTGCCATTTCCTTCTCTAGTTCATTTTACAGATGAGGAAAATGAGGCCACCAGGGTTAAGGAAGTTGCCCAGGGCCACACAGTTAGAAAGTGTCTGAGGTCCTGTTTGAACTTAGGTCTTCCTGACTCCAGGTTCAGTGCTTCATTCACTGGACCACCTAGCTGCTCTCAAACTTAGTCTACTTACACATATAGTTTGAAGAAGCTTGATGATTGGTTTCCAAATCTTTAGGAGCGAATTGAAATAGAAGCAGAGTTGTCATAGATAGACATACTGACAGCTGAAGCTTAGAAGCAGGAAACAGACAGAAAAGTTACAAGAAGTAGCCAGCTCAAAAGGTAACAGTCTTGGGCCATTTTAATGTAAAGGCAGATAGCTGGATGAATCCTTACAATTTAAGTGTATCACAACAGGTGAAAGTAGTGATGTTCCTATAATAATGATAGAATCTCATATTTGAATGTACCTTTGAGGATTCCTTGTTTTTAATTGTACCTGAACAGGTATCTTCCTTGACAAGTAGTCTTCCTGAAACCTGAAGGCCAAATCCTATTCACTAACATTAAAAAAAAAAAGACATAGAAGTAAGTATATGGTATATTTTAGAGAGATTTACATCCAAAAGGGTTAAAATAGAATTTTAGTCCCATAATGGGATATGACTTTGAAAAACTGAATGATCAAGAATGATTTTAAAAGAGCCCTATTGGTTAGTATTTATATGCAAAGCATTTTTCTCACAATAATCAGTCTCTTTAGATAAGTAAAGGAATGCTAGGTTTCATTGTCATTATAATTTTGTTAATAGAAAACAAAATTTTGGTGTACCAGGGAGTTATAGGTTTGATAACTAATGTCCTGTTAGACCAAACATAAGCGAGGTATTTTAATAGATTAAAAGCTAAGTGATATGACACATTTTTATAATTGCATGAGAGGTGTGAATTTTATAACCAATTTTTTTGTAAGGTTTTGTAGTTTTTTTTCTTTCTTTAATGAAACCTTTAAATTTTCTTCAAGGCTTATATTTGTCTAATGTAGTATGTTATATAGTGTGTTAGTCTAGCGCATTTTGAACCTTTTGTTTCACTGTGAATTTTTTGTGAATTCGCTGTGAACTATTGCCAGCTAGAGATAGTTAGTATCTTAGGCTAAATGGTTAGTCTTACTTTGTTTTTCATTTTTGACCAAAATGTTTTGGGGGTGGGACACTTTTTTTACTAGTATGAACATTCTGGTCTTAGAGAATTGACACTAAATGTCAAGAAGCTAGAATGGCTTTCTTTCTTTTTTTTTTTTAAAAGCCCTTACCTTCTGTCTTGGAATCCATACTGTGTATAGGTTCCAAGACAGAAGAGTGGCAAGGGCTAGGCACTGGGGGGTTAAGTGACTTGCCCAGGGTCACACAGCTGGGAAGTGTCTGAGGTCAGATTTGAACCTAGGACCTCCCATCTCTAGGCCTGGCTCTCAATCCATTGAGCTACCCAGTTGCCCCCTAGAATGGCTTTCTTGTTTATGTGTTCAGTACTTAAAACTTGTCATAGTGTTTAGGCGTTTCCTAGGCTACCTAACTGAAGGTTGAGTTTGCAAATGTCTTTGGAAGTAGATTGTAAGATTATTATGACAAAGTATTATTGCCATTAAAGTAGTGGTTGTTAAGTTCTTTGATCTTATTCTACCTTCTAGGCTTTATTAATTTTGTTTACATCCATTGTTTATCAGTGTTAGTCTGGTTTGTTAAATTATTAAATAAATAAAATAATTATACAAATAGAAATTTATGAAAACTGATTTTTTATAGTTAACCAAGCAGTTATAAACAAGGCAAAAACAACATCATTTGATAAAATAAGTTAGACATGATTTTTTTTTCTATGGTGAAGGGTATGTATGTGTACACGTGTGTAAACAGAAGTGTACTTAAGTGTTCTTGGAAACATTGAAAAATTTGAGTTGTACTACCCTAGATGTTTTAAATACTCAGTCTCTTCATGTGTTATATTAAAATTCTTTATGTCTTAGTAGAAATATGGGGAGTAGGGATGGTTTATCATCAGACAGATTGTACTGAGGGTAAACAAATAACTTAATAAGTAGTTTAGGGTATATAAACAAATATAATACTGACTTAACTTTATATTTCAAGACCAATTTAATGCAAGTGATAGTTATTTAAGATTTTGTTCCTGTTACACAAGTTCCTGATCAGAGCAATAAAGAACATATCTATGATCTGTATTTTTTTCCTATAAGGACTCATGCATAAATCCTTGAAAACTGTTTGGAAACTAGGATTTGGCATTAGAACTAAGTATTATATTAAATCAATAAGGTTTTTTTGGAGGTTTTCTTCTGTACTGACAAAATAAATTGTTCCTTAAATTTTTGATGAGCACTGGAATAATATTACTAGACTGTGAAACCATTTTAGATGATTAGAAAACATTTCATTCATTTCTAAGATACTTGGAATAGCATTGGTTAGAGTTCTAGTGATCTGAGACCCTAGACACTTTTATAAATAAACTTTACTATGAAAAAACTAAGATGTGTTTATAAGATAGAACTTGACTTGGAAAAAGTACTGGGAATAGAGAGAAGAAAAGATGAATGCAAAAGAACAAGTAGTCTGTGCTATGAGATTATCATTAAAATATCATTTAAAATGATTGTGCCTTTGGGGGGCATATTTGCTAAGGATGAATGTACATTTTGTGTAGAAATGTTTCCTCAGTTAATTTGGAAAACAAGTACAGAAAATGAGGAACTTGTTGCTATTGTGACTTTCCCTACAAATGGAAAACCTTATTTGGCATAGTGAGATGAGTCTTGACTTTGGAATAAATCCAATAGATCCAGATTCATCTCATAGTTGACTAGCACTATTCAAACTACTTGACCATGAACAAATAACTTAATTTTTCTGGACCTCAGTTTCCTCATCTATGATATACTTTTAATAATATTTATATCACCTACTTCAAAGGATTGTTGTAAGGATCAAATGAGAGTTCCAGTACCTGAAGGAACTATCCATAACATGTAGGGAAAAGTTAGTTAATACTGACCATTTTGAATTTAAATCTTTCCAAAATGTTTTTGCTCTTTGATTTAAAAAGTCCTATACTAAATATAGTTTTAGAGTTTTTAATTCTGAGCAATTAGGAAACAACATGCTTATTTTGGACTTTTATATCTGTTATTGAACTTAACAGAAGTATTTTTAATAAATAGTTTTCCTGAAATCTTTTGCCTAGTAGGTTCCCCCCCCCCCCCAACTTGTTTTTCACTTAGTGAAGTAAGCCTGGCAAAAATCTTTTTTTTTTTTGTTGATTTCTCTGCTCACTTTAGAATTTTAGAAATATTTCCTTGCATATGCCAGGGGTAGCTGTAGCTTAATTCTTTTCTTGTCTCTTTGCCCATATTGGCAGGAGATCATGTGGAAAAGTGGGGAGAATGTGAGGAGATCATTAGGTTAGTTACTGTAAGAGTTAACAGGATTATAGATATAGAGCTGAAAGGGGTGTCAGAAGTCATCTAGGCTAACCTTTTTTTACAGTTGAAGAAACTGAGGCCCAGAAAAGTTAAATGGCTTGCCTAAGGTTACCAAGCAGGGATTATCAGAAGTAGTTCCACCACTATTGCAGAACCAGTAGTTTTTTCACTGTGTTAGCTCTGCAGTGTTTTATAAACAAATCATGTATATGGGTTCAAAAGGACAAGCCCACAGATGAAAGTATTAAATAGAAGGTTAAGGTTGGATAATTGTGTGCCAAGCCTGTGTACACATATAGTTTAGCAAGAATTGTCTTTTTGTGTAGTGTTGCCATTTAACCTTTAAACCTTTCTCATTTGAACCCAATCAAATTCTACCTGCTGACATTTGTCCATGTAGTATTGAATTTTGAATTGTTGCTTTGGTTACGTTTTTCTTGTCCTCCTTTTAGTCTCCATGACCACCCCTTCCCCTGCAAAAAAAAAAAAAAAGAAAGTTGGTAAGGAACCTGGGCCTGGGAGCCCAAAGAACTACTTGTTATCTTTCTGTACAGTTTCAGTGATGGAATTGGGGGAAGCCTTTGAAAGAAACTGAATTTTCAGTTCATTATGTTGTTAAGTTAAGTTTTTGTGTGAGATGTGAAATAATATTAACAACTTTACATTCAATGGAATAGATCCTAACCCATTTATCCATTTTCATTCTGGCAATTCTTTTAATTCATCCATTAAAGAGATTTCCATTTACTTGCTGAAGGCTTTCCTTTAGATATATTTACATTAGCATTTTTAAAAAATTAAAGTTTTATTAACATTTTCCCTTCAGATATGCAATTTTAAAATGACTTAAAAATTTTAATAACAAATTTTCATGTAGGTTTTCTGAAGTTATATGATCTATATTGTGTCCTTTCCTTCTTCCCTCCCCCTTCTCAGAGCTGACGAGAAGTTCAGTTTGGATTATACATGTTTTCATTTTAAAATACTTTCTGCTTTCTCAAGTGTGATTTAATTATTAGGGAAAAACTTTTTCTAGATGTGTATGACATTAAAGTACTTATCTAGAGTTCATTCCTTTGGCAACCAATCCTAAAACACATATTAATTTCATCTATGATAGATACCTAAGAATTAAGCTTTAATTCTTTCATGTCTTGGGCCACAAAATTTATAGAAGTTGAACAAACACACAATATTACAGTTTTGATCAGAATCATATTAGATCTTCTATTGTGCTTAAGCCCTTATCCCTAAGACAGTTAAGTGGTGGGATAGAGTACTGGGCATGAGTCAGGAAAGACCCAAGTTCAAATTCAGCATCATACACTTCTTAACTAGCTGTGCGAGTCTAGCCCAGTCACTCAACCTCTGTTTGTATCAGTCTCTCCATCATTAAAATGGGAATAAGAATAGTATCTACCTTTCAGGGTCATTCTGAGAATCAAATCAGATAACATTTGTAAAGCACTTAGCCCTGTGCCTGGTGAATGGTAGGTGCTATATAAATGCTAGCTATTATTCTTTTTATTGTAGAGTGTTAGGCTTGAAGTGCCAGAAAGACCAGAATTCAAATTTGGCTTCAAACACTTATTGGCTCTATGATCCATGTATCTTTTCCTCCACTATAAAATGGGGATAATAATAGTACTTATCTCAGGTCAAATGAGATAATATTTGTAAAGTGTTTGTTAGCAAGTGCCTGGCACATAGTAGGCACTTAATAAATGCCTATTCCTTTCCCCACCTCTTCTTTATGGTCTGTTGCTAAACTGTCATGAAGTATAGCATTTGAGGGATGAACAATGTGTCTAGCATCACCAAACATACTTTGTTTACTTTATAATACGCCTATTTTACTAAATGAGAGATACTTCTATTTATGTTAAGATAGGACAAGAGAGATGCTAGCTGATAAGGGAACAGTGAAAAAAGATCTTTGTTTAAAAAAACAAACAAACAACAAACCTGTAAGAATAACTTGGTTTGGTGACAAAAAAATATATAAAAGGCTCAGGACTGCTATTATTAGTGGCAATAACCAAAGTAGTAACTCATCAACATTGACAACTTTCTGGTTCTGGACTTTGAAAGGCTATGTCAGCTTAATTTAAGCTCTAGCAGATCCTAACAAACTGAAAACTTGAAGCAACATATATCTTTCATTTGAGGATCAACTTGGTCAAATACAGAGAGAATTATCACCAGAAGGTTGACTGTCAAGTGATAACATTTTTTGAATATAGTAACTCATAAAGATCACCTTTAAGGGAATTCTATCTGTTGTAGTGCAGATAATTCTTCATCATGATGACATCACTGGTTTTGTGAATCTGGACCTTCCCTCACACATGGGCACTCAGAAACCTCCAGGTTGGGACATTTTGTGGATTCACATCCAATCAGTATTACTGTTCAAGAGCTCTGACTACTATGTTATCACCCATTTTGCCTAATGCTTCTGCAATGGCATCTTATTAATCCTGTATAGTTTCTTGTTTTCCCAGTGGTATATAGATGAGGAGCCAGTTAAGCCTGATTTTACTCTTCTCTCCTTGGCTGTTCTTGCTTTGAATCCATTAAACAACTGCACCAAATCTTTATATACAACTGTCCTTTCTACTTTCTATTGACAAGTAGACTCCTTCATTAACTCATTGAACAAGTCTGGTACTATTCTTTTCTGATCCATTGCCCCTTTTATCACCAGTTTCTACAATAGCCTTTCCACATGTAATAGGAAGTCAAGAAGGCTTCTTACCCTTATCTTAAAAGGCATTATTAAGAGGTAGCTTGGATTAATTGATAGAGCCCTAGACTTGGAGATAGAGAGATCTAAGTTTGAATACTGCTTCTGGCAGTTGTTAGCTGTATAACACTGAGCAAATCATTTAACCCTTCTTAGCTCAGTTATTAGTCTGCAAAATGAAGATAATAATAGTAACTACCCCCACTCCACCCCAAGGTTATTTTGAGGATCCATTAAGAGTGTACGTGTTAAGTGTTTGCAAACATCATAATAGTTTTTGATGGTGGGATTCCCCCCCCAACTTTGGATTTGATATTAGAGCCAAACTGTCCACTTCTGGAGAGCATGTCAAGGCTGGTCCTACTGCTGCTTTCTTGAGGTATTGAGTACTAGGATCTCTGGGACAGCTCAGGCTGAGGACCTTTCAGCTTTTGACATTCCCAAAGTGGTTTGATCCAGGGAAAGTTTTATTGCTTTAGAGCTCTGGAAATTACAGATATGGGTTTAGGTTTGGGCAGTATCTTGTGGGCTTATGGCACCTTTGTAATTTCAGTAGACTGCTATTGGATCTGGTTGTCTACTTTTGGCCAGCTCTACAGATGTGGAGTGATAGAGCTGTAGGTTTCCCATTGCTCTTATTATTATTATACTCTGATTATTCCTCTGTAGGTTTCAGACTTGGCCAGAAATTGGACCTCCAACCTGCTTAGCTCCTAGGGTCAGAACCACATAGTTATTGTTTACTTCTGAAACTTCCTTGCTCAGTACGCAGCCTAGGTTTTGGGACTATTCCTTTCCTTGGAAAGTCAACTCTGGGTACAGGTACCTTCCTCATTTGGCCCTGGAATTGGATAGTGGGTTTCAAAGTTGAGATTTGGTACCTATTCTAGCACCTTTCATGAGACCTCATCTTGCTCTGGTGCAGAGTATTGGTCTTTTTTCAATGCCTGAACCTTGGAATACTCTGAGACCCATGCCTGACAATAATACCCTGTTACCATTGTCCACAGACATTTCTGTCTCCCTATACCAACTTGGGCTGAAAAAACGATCCCTTGTGATATTTTCTTGGATTTCCTGATCAGGATTTAATCTGGTGCATTTTTTAGATGTTTAAAGGAGTTTTGTAAGGGGGCAGGGTAGAGCTTGCTGTACAATTCTTCCTGCTCTTCCATTATCTTGACTCTTATCTTCTGTTATTTTCATATTTAACATTTTACAGACTGTTGGATAAAATGATCGATTAAAAAAATTCTGCTTTTTGTAGTCGAGTAGTGTGAGATTTAAAATGGTTGATGTCTTAAACTGTAGTGAGTTAAAATGGTGGAAGATATAAATTGTGATAGATATAAGAGAGGGTGAGTAAATTTGACCGTAGAAAATATGTTTCACTACAGTGTCTTGGTTTTAAATCAAATATAGGTGGTCGCCAGGGAAATATTCCCAATTATTCAAATACCCAAGTCAACTGGGTTTTATAGAGATTTTTAATTAATAATATAATGAGGAATTAGAGAAAGAGAGAAAGAGTAGGAAAGGAATAATTATGAAGGGCCTCAAGCCAATATGGCCTAGACCTGAGTCTTAAGAGAGAGAATCAGTCAGTCAGTCTTTTAACACTCACCACAAGGTCTGCCTAAACAAGGATTCTAGTGACACCAGGCCAGCTCCATCTCAGCTGGCTTCACCAGAGAGCCTTCCAGCCAGAGACTGTTCCAAAGGGCCTCTCTCCAGAGCCTCCAGAGGGACAGAGTCCTCTTAGAGGAGCTCCAGCGAGACCTCCTTAGAGATTGTCCTCCAAGAGCTTCCCTTCTCCAGAGCCTCTCTCAAGAGCTTCTTCCCAAGCGATCCTCATCAGAGATCCTCCAAAGGGATTTCTCCAAAAGGATATATCCTCAAGAGATTCTGCTTTTTCTTATATAGGGGTTTTTCTCCCATGTCACCTCCCCTAAGTCCCTACATCTACCAATCACTGTAGACGCTTTCCAAAGGACTGCCCATCTGAATTCCTGCTAAGTCAACCAATCTCCTCAGTAAGTCTGAATCAGAAAAAATGCTGCTGTGTCAATCAATCTCCTCAGTATGTCTGAACTAGAGAAAACACAGCTGAGTCAGCTAATCTCATCAAGAGAAAACTTGCCCGACCCTTTTAGGTACCTAGCATCCCATTGTATCAATTCTAAAAACAGGCCTGGCTCAAAGAACTCCTTGCCCCACCATAAGCATGGATCCAAGTACTTTCTTTGTTTAGCAAGGAGTTTTCTGCCCTAAAGCATTCTTAAGTACCTGTGGAATAGAGGTCCTCCCATAGCAAGGAGTTTTCTCCCCTAAAGCAGTCCCAAGTAGGGATGGGGTAGAGATCCTCCCATAGCAAGGAGTTTTCACATTCAAGTAGAGTTCTCACTATCTGGTAGGGAATTATTTCAAGTAGGGAATTGGAGGATTCCTCAATGTGGAGTAAAATTTTTTAACATTCATAAGTCTGTGAAATTTTAAGGTTTACAGTAGAAACAGTAGAATATGCTCATCCCCTGTAGATTTACTTAAGACATCCTTGATACAACTCCAATAGCAGTACTTTTTTTTTTTTAATAAAGCCTTACCTTCCTTCATGGAATCCATACTGTGTATTGGTTCCAAGGCAGAAGAGTGGTAAGGGCTAGGCACTGGGGGGTTAAGTGACTTGCCCAGGGTCACACAGCTGGGAAGTGTCTGAGGTCAGATTTGAACCCAGGACCTCCCTTCTCTAGGCCTGACTCTTAATCCACTGAGTTACCCAGCTGCCCCCTGTAGGATACTTTCTTATTATGCTATAGTATATTTTTCATTCTTGAAAGCATACATTAAGACTGGCATTGCATAGCTGTTAATTGCTTTAAACATATACTTTGCACTTGGCTTTGATTTCAGTATGCCAATAAGTCTCTAGCGTATACAGTTACACTTTCAGTTCTTTGATATCTTTATGCTTGTGATTTGTCTTGCCTGGAGGAGAACCAAGTTATTGTAGGTATTAGCTGTTATTTTTTCCTTGAAGTGTGACCTCTAGATTCTAATTCAAGGCCTTGGGTCTCTTTTTTTTGAACATATGTTAAATTTTTTACACAGGTTTATTTTGTATATATCTTGTTTGTACATAGTTGTTTGCATGTTGTCTCTCTAATTAGACCCTTAATTCCTTCAGAGTAATGGTCATTTAAATTTTTTTTATTTTTTGCCTTTCTTTTTATGCCCAATTCTTAAAGCCTGGCACAAAGTAGTTTGTTTTAAAAACTACCCGTTGACTTATTGAATCCAAATGACATCAGGCTGATATCATTGGAGAAAGGTTCCATGTCTTGAAGAAGTTGTTTTATGTGTTTGTTTTTTTTTGATGGCACCAAAAAGCTTGATGTCATTCATGTACCTTGTAATAAGATATTTTATTCCTCTTTAAATAAATAAAGATATTCCTCTTTTTAGAGGCCATATCCATATTTAGGAGACATGATAATGGATCTCTTAAAAAGGTACAAACATAATGGAGTTAAACTGACCTGGAAAATGCCATGTTTCATACAAATTTTACTTGATATTACTGAATTGGCGGTGTGTTTTAAATAGAGAATAGTTTCTCAAATGAAGGCAAAAAAGTCCCACTAACCTATTCATTGTGTTTGGGTCTATTTTATATTTTTGTAGTATGTGGCCAAGCCATGAGTACAGAACTAAATTAAAGGCTTTTGATTTGTCTTGCCTGGAGGAGACCCAAGTTATTGTAGGTATTGGCCGTTATTTTTCAATTATTCAATTATCAACAAACTTAATAAAATTCTTGTGGTGTTTTAGAGTAGGTTGGCCAATGAAATGTATAATAAATATATGATTGACCTTTATAATAGGATCACTGATGTTCTCATTTTTTTGTAATAGATACATAATACTCTTGTTTAAGAAAGGTAGGATCAGCCTTGCATTTGAGAGAAAGCTGGTAAAATGTTTTCTAGCAGTCCTTCATGTGCTACTCTTAAGTATTTGAGTCAGTATTTATGTCCCTTGTCTGGTTTTCACTTTTTCCTCAATCATATTATATTGACCCTACCCTGGAATAGGTTCTCATCAACTACAACCTGCACTGGTTTCCCAGTTTTAAGCCTCTCCCCACTTCAATCCATCCTCCACTTCATTACTGAGGTGATCTTAAAGTATAGGTCTGACCATACCACAGTATGCTTCTCCTCACTCTCCCCCAAACAAGAACCCAACAAACCAAACAAAATTTTAGTGATTCCTTATTACCTCCAGGATGAAATGTAAAACTCAATTTGGCATTTAACAACATATCTTCTTCCTATTTACTCCCTTCCAAGTAGTTTACATTACTGACCTTTTTACTGTTCCATGTCACTTCATCTCTAAACTCTAGTATTGCCTTTTCACTGACTTTCCCTTATACTTGGAATGCTCTGGTTCCTTACCTTTGCCTCTTGGCTTCTCTGGACTTCATTAAGACTCAGATCAAATCGCATCTTTTGCAAGAAGCCTTTCCTGTCCTCCCCTTTCCCCACCCCCACTAGTTTTCTCTGAGATGACTTTCCACATACACTATATACCTTATATATTCATAGTTTGGTTGTCTCCCTCATTAAGCTGTGAGCTCCTTGAGGTTAAGGAATTGTGTGTTTTTTTTTTTTTTAAGTACCATACCATACCATAGTTCTCAGCACATAATCAATGATTACACCTTCACTCCTTTTCTGGCTCCTCTCTGACTTTCTGGACTTCTCTATGACCAGTAATCTTCTCACTCTGGAAGATGCTGCTACCTCTGCAGCCTTCTCATGCTACTCCTATGGCCTTATTTTGTTTGGGGAGTTCCTCCCAGAATCTCCATTTTGAGGAAGTTCCTAAGTGACCAAGGCTCCCTTATTCTTCTCCTGACTTTGTTACTCATCCTAGACTACTTCACCACATGAGTAACTACATGACAACCCTCTTAGTACTTTATGTATTATTGTCTTCCTTTGTTCGAATATAAACTCCTTGAGGGTCTTTTTGCTTGTATTTGTATTCTCAGTCCATGGTATAGGGAACATAGAAATTATGCCCCATAATGATGGGTGTTTCCCAATGTTCTGTTCTTGGTCCCTTTCTCTTCTATATTCTCTCTCAGTAACCATATCACCTTCCATTAGTTTAAGCATCATTTCTGTGCTGACTCAAAGATCTACATAGCTACCCCTGGTCTTTCCTATATCATTGAGTCTAATCCTAATTGTCTAATTTACATGGGTGCCAAAGTAATTTTCCTTAAGTGCATTTCTGATCATGTAATTCCTAGAACTTAGTCAACTCCATTGGTTTCTTATTTCCTCTAGATTAAAATATAAATTGCTCTGTTTAACTTTGAAAGCCTTATATGACCTAACTACAACCTATCTTTCCAGTTAGATGTTATTTTGTTTTCTGCACTCTCTTCTAACCAGACTGGTTTTCTCTGTTTCTTAAATTTAACACTCCATCTCCCCTCAGGGTGCTTTTGTACTGTCCATCCCACATGCCTAGAATGTACTCTTCTTTACTTCTGCCTCAGAGTTCCTCTTCCTTTAAGATTATGCTCAAGAACTAAAATTTTTGTGTGTGCAAAAAACCATTAATCCCCCCCCCCCCAACTTCTCTTTACTTTGTATTTCTTTTTACTTACTAGCTTTATTTTATGTGGTATTTACATATGTATTTGTCTCACCAATTGTAATGTAAGGTACTTGTGAATAGGGATTTTTATATTTGAATTTGTATCTCCAGTACATAGTACAGAAATACTTATTGATTTAGATTCTTTCTAATCTAGGATTTCTTTACTTGCCAAACTTCTATAGTAAAGGTTTTGATTGACATTGAGTTTCCTTGTTCTGTGTATTACTTCCATTTCTCATATAGTATTAACCTTTTAACTTTTGCTTTTCAGTTGTTGAGTAAGAGTCAAGAATTTCTGATATGCTTTTGTTTTTCTTGATTTTTTCTGCATGATTATTTTTAGTTTAATTGGGTTATATGACATTCAAATGTTCTATTATATGTATCAGATATGTATTTTTAAATAATTAAAATAAAAAAAATTAAATTAAGTGCTTTTTTTCTCTTTCATTTCTCCCCCTTCACCCACCCATGGAAGAAAAAAAACTCTTGTAACAAATACATGTAGTCAAGTAAAAAAAAAAATTCCCCTGCATTTGATATATCCAAAGATATATATCTTTTTCTTCCATATTCAGTCCATCGCTTCTCTGTCTGGATTGTATTTGGTCAACATAAATCCTTATTATTTTTATTTTTTAAAGTGCATGATGAATTTAATATGTAATAGTTTTAAAGCTATCCTGATTGTATCTCACCTCTAAAATTGTACATTTAAAAATATTCTTTATTAATGCTCTTTTCTTTTTGGCATTATTTTTACAACTCCCACTTCTCTACTCTTATTATTTCTCCCTTCAAAAATAAATAAAAAGTTGTTTTTATTTATAAGGTTGTAATAATTTTGTAAATTGCTCTCTTCATTTTACCCTGCAACAATCCACACAAATCTTCCCAAGTTTCTATGAACTCCTTCCCTTTTATCCTTTTATAAAAATGTTGCTTGAGCTGGAAAGGTCCTTAGAAGGCATTGCTCATTTTACTGATGAGGAAACTGGGGCCCAAAGAGAGAAAGTGATCATTGAGACTATTTGGAATAGACCCAGCCTGCAAGCCAGTGATGTCTATTTTTTAGATTCATAGGATCAATTTGATCACACTTGTTGGCATGTTAGCACTATCAATAGCATTGCCAGAGTCCATTTAGTAGAATTTCAGTGTTTCTGCCAGGTCTTCATAGCTTCACAAAAGAAGTCTCATGGAACATGGAATCCCCGTTATGATTATCCCAAGCAGTTATTCCCTTCCTTTTGTCTTCCCCTCCCCTAATCTCCTTAAATGATGCATTAGGCTTTGAGGATGTTATTTTTTATGGAACTAAACCAAGGCTCCAGGTGCACTCTGTTCCCCTATGTCCAGCCTATCTAAGCATTTTAGTATTTTTTGTTTTCAGCATTCAAGACATCAAATTTGGGTGTCTTGAAGCTTTCATTTAGTTTCCTCTATTTCATTATATTGTTGCTGTTGTACCTCATCTCCTATTCGGTATTCATATAGATACTCTTCAGAAGGGCATGGATGTTTTCCCAAAAGACTCTTAGTTTTGCTTAGTGAATATCTTGTATTTGTGCCAATAGGCTTTATAGTCTACTTTTTGGCTGAAGCCTTTGCCATTAGTGCAGTTTTTGACTTTTTTTCTTCTCTCCCACCAGATGTTAACTTTATGGAATTCCTTATTTTCTATGAAGTTTTAAGCTGTTGTCTTTCCTTCCCTGGGTCCTCATTCTTATTAGTGAGTGGTTTGGTATTTAATTTCTAGATGATTTCTTTAATCTTTGTTTCCTTGGGGATATTGAAATGTACCCTTATATTAGTCAGCTGGCATTTTACAGTCATTATTCTGACTTCCTTTTTGAGAACTCTAACCCTAGCACTTGACATTTTATGTTGTCCATACCATATAAGATCCATTCATTGTCTCTATCACTGTTTTTAATGGATACCTCTGAAATTAATAGTCCTTGTTGAACTCATCTCCCACTAGTATACACTAATACCATTCCAATTATTACTTAGTCATGATGCTGTTTGGCTCCAGTTATAATTGCAGTAGCAATATATAGTAGCACTTCAGTTTAGAACAGTTATAGTAAAACAACTGATCTATTCTGAAAGCCTTTCTATCTAGTCACAGCCCAAGAGGGGAAACACTTAAAAAAATCTTCAGTGAATTCCTTTTTTTGCAAGGGCATTCAAATACTGTACAGGTTCTTAATTGAGACCCCTTCTACTTCTCCCTCTCTTGCAGCACCTGCATTTTTCACATGTAGAACCTTCATTATACTATCATAGCTTTACCTCGCAAGTGACTTTTATGTACGTACTTTTATCAGATACCTGGAAGACAACATGAATAAAAAGCAAAAAACAGATTTTTTTTTCCTGTCAAATAGTATAGCGGATTGAGGGACAAGATAAGATACCTTTTCCACAGATTACTGTACACAGGCAGAGCATGTCTAATCAGGGAACATTTATTAGGGACTACAAGTAGGAAATATATATAGGCAGATACACACTGGAATTCATGTGCCTGGGGTGCACAAGTGGTCAGGGCAATTGATGATTCCAACACTGGGAAGCAACTGCTGCTGCTGTCTCAGGTGATGCCATTGCTCTGTTCTTCCTCCTGTTTTTATTCTCCATTCTCTGTACCTTCCCACTACGAGTCTCTTGTGGTCTTACCACTGCTGAACTGCTCTCTGCCATATCCACATCTTAATCTCTTTAGATTCATCTCCTTTTCTACTATCTTGTGTTTTGGTGTAGTGGCTAATAAGTGTCTTTTTGGCAAGGCTCCTCACCACTCATTTTTTTTTTTTACAGTGCCCCAAATATTCATAGCTTAATGTTGTGAGCTCTCCCATACAGATATAGGCAGCTAGCAGAAAATTCAATGCCCCAGTCTGAGTGCTTTTTTCCTTAGTGTGGACTTGAAGTTCAAGTCATCTAATTGACCTAGAGTTTTAAAATTCTTCCTAGATCCTATTAAATTCTTGATTATCAATCTTTGTCCCTAAAATCCATTTTAAGGTCTCCATACAACAAAACACCCTATGGAAATATACAGCAGCTGGGAACTGTGTGGCAGCTGTAACAGTTAGACTCACCTCTGTCCCCTGATACTCAACTGATTGACATGCAAAGGAGCCTTGGGGCAAGAACAAAAGATTAGTTGAAGCAGGCTATTAGCCCTCTTCAGTTTCTTATTCCTACTATTATTATGCATATGTGCCAGCAACAAAATCACTGACTTTTGTCTAGTTTAAAAGTGATGGTCTCTACATGAATTATTAAAATTATTACTGGGCTTTGTTCATTATACAAAGTTAGATTCAATTTGTATCATTGACAAACTCAATATCCTAGGATATTAACTATTCATCCTAACTGTGGCCTGTGATTTCTCCATCTCTCAGTACTTTCCCAGGATGACACCTCTGTGTGTACAGTCTTCTCTCTTCCTAATCTTCACCCCTTAATGGATCATTTCAATTCTACTATTCTCTACTCTTTTAATTCCTTACATCCTTGTCCTAACTATTCACTCTTTACAAAACCACAACTATGATTATTTCCATAATTCACTTCCTCTTTTGCTTTCATTCTGCTGTTTGGAGCTGATGGAAGTCTTGCTCTGGTACTTGAATAAATCCATTATAGATTGATGTGACCTGATTGATCTCAACTGGACCCTCCTCAAGGCATCTCAGTTCTTTTATTTCTCCTTCACCTGGTTATTGGGAGAATCATAGGAGATAATACATGTAAAACTCTTTGCAAACCTTAATGTGACATATAAATGTTATTCATTATTATTATCAATTGATTCTTGGCCTTACTCTTCACAGTGGCTCTTCAGAACCTTTATCTCTGTAGGTCCTCCTTGTTAAGCCTTCTCACTCTGCTGATATCCTCATTTCACATTTTAGCAAAAATCAAAAATTTTCATAGAAAATACCTTTTCCCTCTGCCTCATCTGACAAGACTTCCTCCTTACAACCCTTTGACATCATCTTCTACAATTTCTTCCTTCACTTAAATTTCTGATGAAGAGAATCCTTTTCTTCAAGACCACCCGTATTATACTTATCCTTTTTATCTGCCTATTTCCTAAGAATAAATTTGTTTTTAGCATTCATTTAAAATAATTTTGAGTTCTGAATTTTTTCTCTCATTTCTCTACCCATTGAGAAAATAAACAATGTGATACTAATTATACAAGTGAAATTGTATACATCTTAGATATATCTTTTCCCATTTAAAAAGTAGATTACTCCAGCTAGTATCCTCATTCTTTAGTCTCCAGTCTTTCCTTATTGATCTGTGAGTCAGTAAATATTAAGAGATTGCTTTGAGCCAGGCCCTCAACTAAGCACTAGAGGATGGCAAAAAAAGGGCAAAAAAAAATGGTCCCACCCTCAAGGAGCTGTCAGTCTAATGGGGAAACAATATTCAAATAACTCTTGATTCCTTCACTACAAAGATATTAATATCACCACCATTCATTGTTTAAATTAAATTTTATTTCTTCTAATCAGGAAAAAAATACTTTTCTCCTTTCTACCCATCTAAATTGAGAAACAAAACCAAAAACTCTTTATTATAAACATGTATAACAAGTGAATGTATGCACATGCATATATATATAGTCTCACAAAGCAAATTCGCATAATTACCATATTAAAAAGAAATTTGGATCATTTTGCTCTTTTTCCTCTATTAAGGTGTGTTTCATCATTAGTACTCAGGACTAAGTTGTTATGACGCAGTTGGTCATTTTCCTTATCAAAATTGTTTGACTTTACAATTTTGTTATCTTTGTATAAATTACTCTCCTGGTTCTGCTTACTTTACTCTATTAGTTCATATAAGTCTCCTTAGGTTTCTCTGAAACCATCCCCTTTCATCATTTCTTAACAGCACAATAATATCCTATAACATTTATATGCCATAACTTGTTCAGTACTTCCTCAGTTCCTCAGTTCCTTGGTTTTCATTTCTCTGCCTCCATAAAAAGAATTATAAATATTTCTTGTATTTCCTTACAGTTTGTTTTGCTTAGGACTAATCCCTTCCTTTATGCACCCATCTACTAGTTTCCTCTTCTCTTTTCTTTTTTGTCCTGTTTCCCTTTTAAGTGAAATAAATTTCTGAATATGTGTCTGTGTGTATTCTTCCCTCCATTGGGCAGTTCACCTGAAAGTGAAGTGTTAGCTGCTCTCCTTCCTCTTTCCTTCTTGTAAAGACTTCTAGTTGGCATTCTGGTTATGAGATAATTTTCCCTATCTTTCCTTTCTCCTTTCCCTTCTATTATTTTCCTCTTACTGTGCCTTTCCATTTTTCTTTTATGACCAAGACATAACAACCACTTTCAGATTTTCTAATTAAAATTCTTATATAATCCTTAATGATAATAGGTTCAGAGGAGATACATGTATTATCTTCTTATATTTGGATATAAGCAATTTATCTTTGTTTAGTCCATTATCATTATTAATTCAAGTTTACCTTTCTGCTTTTTTATTTCTGTATTTGAACTTCAGTTTCTATGTAGTTCTTGTCTTTTCATCAAGAATGCTTTTTTTTTTAAAATTAAAGATCCATTTCCCTCCTTTTAGGATTTATGTTCAGTTTTGCTAGATATGTTATTGCTGTCTCTAGGCACATATCCTTTGTCTTTTGGAATATTGTATTCCAAATTCTCTGCTCCTTTATAGTAGTACTAGCTACTGAAACATGTGATCCTGAGAATATATACTCCTATATACTTGAATTATTTCTTTCTGGATGCTTGCAGTATTTTCTTTTTGACCTAGGATTTTTGGAATTTGGTTATGATGGCCCTGGGAGTTTTTGTTTTGTTTTGGGATTTCTTTTAGGAATGTACCAATAGATTCTTTCTATTCCATTTTTGCTTTCTGGTTCTGAGAGATTTGGATGACCTTTTATGATTTCTTGAAATATATTGAATTTTTCTTGGTCATGACTGTCAGATAGACTGAGGAGAAAACCTTAAGGATCATTGGACTTTTTTCCCTATCAGTTTTTTTTTTGGTTTTTGTTTTTGTTATCTCATTTAGTAATTAGCCTGTGTTTGGTTCCTTCTAATTTTCAAGAGTTTATTGCTTAGGCCAGGTTTTGTACCAAAATGTTAATTTCTTTCTCAGTTCTCTCTTTTGTAGTTCTCATTTCTTTTTCAATTTCCCCCTTAAGATGCTCTCATTTCATTTAATAAAGTTTTAAAAACTCTTTAAAAAACCCCTTCCCCAAACTCTTGCTTCATCACCTCCAGGAATTTTATCTGAATTTTTGCTGAAGTTGTACTTTTTTTTAAAAGCTTTGCTTATGGAAGTTTTGGAGTCATTCTTTTCTGCTTTTCTGTATTGAGTGTTCCTGCTAGTAACTACTTATCTGCTAGTAAGCTGCATGTTAAGGATTGGAAAGCATCACAGAAGTTCATCAGAATTTGAAGGAAGGGACTTGGGAGTCCTTTTTGTATAATTTTTCCCTGAACAAGAAACCCTTGACAAATGGCTATCTAGCCTTTCTTTGAAGGCCTCTAATAATTTGGAATCCACTAATGTAAGGGCCAGAATGTAAGGGGCAAAAATAAAAGGGTTGGATAAGAGTGTGGTCTTTAGGAATTATTATTCAATTCCAAATGAATTTTTATGGTAATTTATTTACAAAAGGAGAAAGAGTGAAAGTAAGAAAATCAGAGAAGGTAGATATTTATCCCCACAGGGTTTCAACCAGGCAGGGTTTAAGTGGCCCAACAAAGGGGCCTTCAAGAGCAGGGGCCTCTCCAGGGGCTAATACCTCCAGAACAAGCCAGGGAAAGGAATCAGTCTTTTTTCACTCACCCACGTGGTAGTTCTAAGGGAAAATAGAAAAGCACTCTGAGGTCCTCAGCCAGAGCTCCTCCAGGATCAAATTGAAGGTGCAAAAGACCTAGTCACAGGAAGTTCTTGCCACTTTTAAAGACCATTCCTTTCCTCACTTCCTGTGCCTTCCTTCCACTTTTACAGTTACAGCTTTTAGCTTTGTTTAGGACTGCCCAGGGGCTAGTCAGTGGATTCTAATTCTTCACCCACTTATACACATGTGGGTCACACACCTTCTCCACTTAAGGATAAGTGGGGTGTATAGGCTTATAGGTGATTAAATCTAAACATGCACAGGGGAGAGTTAATTCCATCTTCACACAACTTTCAAGAGAGCTCATTATTCTTTTGTATAGCTCTGATTATTATTTAATAATAATAAACTTTTTAGTTTTTCTGTTTATCAAACTTAAATTTGCCTCTGCAAGTTGAACTCTTTGTTCCTAGTTCTGCCCTTTGGGATTGAGCATAACAAATCTTAAATCCTTGACCAAATGACAGCATTTCAAATACTTAAACAATTTTCATTCTTTTCTTTACCCAAATCTTTTCTTCTCAAGGCTAAACACCTTCGCCTCCTTCAACTGATTCTCACATAGGATGACTTAAAGGTCCTTCACTATCCTTGTTGCCTTTTTTCTGCATAGATGACAAATAAAAGTTTGTCATTTCTTGCTCTCATGCAGTCTTAAGATCCTATTCAGACACCTTTTGACTCTCAAGAGTAAGTGCTCTTTCTCCTGAAAACCATGATGCTTCAAAGAGAACACTGAATTAATATAATCCCTAAATAAAGGCTGAAAAGTAAGGACAGTAAACTGGTCTGTTCATTTCTTTAAGTCATTCCTTCTGATTTATTGGGCCCATATACTCATATAAAGCTAACTAATCTTTAGTAAAGTGGAATACTGACTAGGGCTTCTTTGGACTTAAAAGTTCAAAGGAGTAGGTGTCAAACTAAAAAAAATAATTGCATTTTCCTAGAGATTTCACTGTTTCCATGGAAATAAATCTTTTATTTCTGAAGTGAGAATTTTTGAGTGTTTTTTGATGGGTCCCTTAGTGTACACTAGAACATATCATTGTACTTTTGATAGATTGAATGATAATGGTCAAATTGCAGCAAATATCTTTGTTCTAGGTAGTAAATTGACTCAGAAGGACTGATGCTATTATTTGAAACACTGATATTTCTATTCAAGGCTTTTCCTTGAGTTATAAATATACAACATACATTTTTTTCATGCATTAGTGTGATCGTTTACATTGGGTTTAATGTGTTCATTTGTAAGACTAAGATATAGGTGTGTTTATTAAAAAGTAGCTTTTATAAGTAAATTTAATTTGAGAATTTTATTTTTCCTTGGATTGTAGGAGTTCCATAAAATTTAAAGAGCTTCATCTTACATAGCTTTTTTTTTTTTTAAACAAACCCTTACCTTCCACATTAGAATCAATACTATGTATTCCAGTGCAAGTGTCTGAGGCCAGATTTGAACCTAGGACTTCCCATTTCTAGGCCTGGCTCTCAATCCACTGAGCTACCCAGCTGTCCCCTTTTATCGTTTAAAAAAATAGGATATTTTGATTTTTTTTTTCTCCTAGTGTTACAAAGGGGAACTTAGTTTCACAATGAGATGCTAAGACATCAACCTACATTTTTGGTTACTCATAGATCAGTGCATTTTTATATATAAGCAAGGAGCTAAGAATTCCTTGAAGATGCTTCTTCCTTTTTACTGCTGATAACTATTTTATTAAGTTTAATGCTGCCAAGAAGCTTTATTTTTTTGTGATCTGGAGTTTCTTGTTGTAAAATACTGATGAATTTGAAGTGTTGAAATTCTGATAAGGAACCTGCTTATTTTAGTTTGCTTTCAATGTGCTTATTAGAATTAGTTTTAACTATGAGGCTTTGTTTAGTCTAAGTTTTAGGGAAGAAAAAATAGAAAACTGTCTAATTTACAGTGAAAAAAAGAACTTTTTCTTCATTGCTCCACAACTTCTCTGCTCACTTAATTTTTTTTTTTGGATAGTGTTCATGAGAATGGCTTTTAGATTAATAGCCACTGGAGATATGAATACAGGATTTCATAGAAAATATTCTATCCAGACCCATTTTATAGGTCTGGAAATGAAAGATGAAAGGGTAGCCCATCCAACATACTCTGATCACCCTTTTGTCCCTTGGGATTACCAATATGGAGTTGATATTTTTCATTGAAGATATTTTTAGCAGCTCTCTTATCAAGAACTCAAAGCACCCCTATTTACCATTAAGTATGAGAGTTCACAAGTCACTTACTAGAGTAAACTCATACCTCCAAAGGCCACTGCCGTTGGGCAGTGCTAGGCAAATTGAAAGACTGCAATTGGTTCCTGTCAAGAGGAAGTAACGTGGAAAAAGGAGCATAAAGGAAGAGACCAGCATGGTCTAGGGACCATTCCTTTCCTGGCATTTGGAGTGAGTGGCTGATTATTCCTTTCCTGCCATTTGGAGGAGACTTTTCCCCTGGATCCTGAATCAGTTTGCTGGGTGAGTGGCAGAGATTACTGCCATGGCTTTGGAGGTAGAACTCTGGATGAAGATATCATGCCTGAGGATTACAGGGAAATCCACATGGAGATAGGGACTTGGGGATGCCCCTATTGGGGCTGAGCCAGACTTTACCAGATTAGGGCTGGTAGGCTTGTTAGGAATCTGTCTCTTTATCTACATTTTACACTTTTACTCTTTCTACCTCTTTGAAAATAAAAGCTGCTAAAAGTAATTTTGACTTAAGCTATGATATTTTAAAATCAGTGACCACAATATTATTTTATAACTCTCTTATTTAGTAAAAAACCTAAATTTAAACCTTACATCAGGTAACTTGATCTGAATATTAGCTCTGACTTCTCTGTCATGAATGGGTTTTTAAAACTTTTTTAATTTGGAACTTAAACACCAAAAGAAGGATTTCTATGCAGTATAACTGAGAAAGAAGATTCAGTATATTAAAAAGTACATAAATTTTTTACATTACTTTCAAAACTGCCCGGCTTGTCAATGCTTCCTTTTCAACTTCCTTATATTCTGATCTGTGCTTTAAAAATACAGTGGCTTTCATTATTAATCATCATTATTGTTGACGCCACATCTTCAGCCCTCTTCATCTCTGTCAGAAGATGAGTGGATAACATGCTTATCAAAGGTCCTTTGAAGATTTTGGCTTTTGCAATGATCAATAGTTAAGTCCTTCAAAGTTTGTTTTTTTTTTCAAACAATGTTTCTATTCCTATATAAGTTAATTCTCTTGGTCCTGCTTAGTTCACTACATCAGTGCATACTACTCAGTGTTCATTGAAATATTTCTAATGATCATTTCTTATTATATCCAATGTATTGCAGCTCTCCCTAACTTGGAGTCTGTGCACTTGAAAATTTTTTTTTACATATCTATTTTGTTGTAATTGCTTTCCTTTGTAATCTTATATATTTTATTGTATATATTTAGAAACATCATTCAGAGATGGAATCCATAGGGCCTCACCAGATTTCCCAGAAAGGGTCCATGAACACAAATCAGTCAAGAACTCTGAATATATCACAACTTTTTCAGCATTACCCAGTTATCTAAAAAGCAGGTACCCAATTAGATTCTGGTTATTTATTTTTCATTCCTCTTTTCCCCACCTTTTCATACTCCTTTCAGGATTAGGAAGTTTATTTTGCTAGTAACTATTCTCCCTAAAAACTAAGGTTTTATTCATCTTATCCCTACTTATTTCCCTGTTCAGTTTGATATATATTTCTTCTGCATACTCTGCACAAACCTATCATGAGACATAGTAAATTCCTCCCTTTACTTCGCCTTTTCTCCACCTCAAAACTTTCAGAATAAACCCAGTTTATCCCTAAGACCTGTTTTTCTTTTTAATTCCCTCAGTATCCTTGAAGTTACCAAGGTTCTGTAGGGATACTTGTTTCTTTCCCTCCATTAGGCTATTAATACAAGATCATCAGACAGCTCTTTCTAATTACTCAAATAAATTTCCCTCTCTAGGTTTCCTTGTATTTCAAAGTTCCTTCTCAACTTTTTTCATCAGAAATGTTTGAAAGTCTTCTTCCCTTAAAACCTCCACCCCCCATTATGCCACTTTGCATCCTCACTTTCCCCCGAAGATTATACTTAGTTTTGCAGTATAAAGTATTCTTGTACAGGAGTATACTACAGCCAGCTTACTCATCTTGCCTTGGTGAAAGCTGATTGTTAAGTTTTCAGAATAAGCATTTATATCTTAGCAATTTGCAAATGCTATAAATCAGAGCTTGATTTATTGTTTTGTTGATTGTCTACACTTAAGAAGGTGATAGAGAAAATGTTAAATGTAGATTAAATGTAAAAGTTTGTTGCATCGCAGAAAGCCAGTTGTTAGACATTTACCAGCATATTCTGGGTTGTAAACTTATCTCTTTTGTCTTTTGGAACATTATATATAAAGATTTCTTGTCATTTTTAGTAGAACTGGCTGTGCCTGGTCTGATCTTGGGTGTAGCAATCCTTTAGTACTTGAACTACTACTTTTTTTGATGCTATATTTTATTTAAAATTTTTTTTAATTTAATTAATTAATTTAGAATATTTTTCCATGGTTACACGATTAATGTTCTTTCCCTCCCCATCTCCCTCCCTGCTCCCAGAGCTGATGAGCAATTCCACTGGGTTTTACATGTATCATTGTTTCAGAACCTATTTCCATATTATTAATATTTACAGTAGTGTGATCATTTAAAGTCAGCATCCCTATCATATCCCCATTGAACCATGTGATTCATCATGTGTTTTTTTTTCTGCGTTTCTACTCCCAGAGTTTTTTCTCTGAACATGGATAGCGTTCTTTCTCATAAGTCTCTCAGAATTGTCCTGGGTCATTTCATTGCTGTTAGTAGAGAATTCCATTATATTTGATTGTGCCACAATGTATCAGACTCTGTGTACAATGTTCTCCTGGTTCTGTTCCTTTCACTCTGCGTCAATTCCTGGAGGTCATTCCACTGAACTACTAATTTTGAATGTTTATAATATTTTTTTTTTTGTGGTGGATGCTTTGGTTTTACATTGCCAAGATTTTTACAGATGGTGGATCCTTTCTATATTTGCTTTGCCCTGTGTTTCTAAAAGATCAGGGCAGTTTTAATTTCTTATTTCTTAAAACATAATGTTCAGGCTTTCAAAAAAAAATATGGTTTTCAGTGAGTTCATTGATTTTTAGATGCTCTCTCCTTGATCTTTCAAGTTGATTAGCACAAATGTACCTTTAGCATCCTCTATTTTATAGATGGAAGGTCTCCAAAGGGTAGTGACTTATCTATGGTCACATAGCAAGCATTTGAGGCAAGATTTCAAACTGGATATCCTGTCTGTAAATCTAGTTCTCTTTCTACTATTTATTTTTTATAATAGAGTGGTTACATATGGTGAGTGTATTTTTCAGATTAAGGACATTTAATAGTAAAAATAACAAAAGTTTCATTAAGGGGATCTTTCTTATAATAAGTTGAACCTGAAAAATCAAAATTTCCCAGAAAGACAAACAATTTTTTAATATATACACATTGTTGTATTGGTAAAGTTAAAGACAAAGAACAAAGAGTAGGGATTTCTAGGAATGGAGAAGTTTAAAGAGTTTGGCCTCCCACAGACAAGTTACTGAACATTTTTATTGAATAGTTCAAGATAGAATTTGCAAATTTTCAGGTAATTAATGTCTTCTGGGTAGTAAAAAAAATATCAAACTAATGGAGAATATGATACAGGAAAATATTGTAAAGCTGTATGAGTGGGAAACAATAGGCCAGTCATCCACAGTGAAGGCTACTGGGAGGAAATGTTTATAGGATAATGGGCATGAAGTTATTGCTACAACTCTAGAAAGGAATTGCTAGTTGTAATTCCTTGAAACAGTCAATAATTACTTAAAATCCATTATAGGAGATACTGAGGAAGAGATAAAATGTGATATAGGGCAAATAACTGGATTTGGATTCAGTGAACATGGATTTTTATCTTGACTCTCTTATTCATTAGCACTTGTGTGCTCTTGTGTAAGTTGCAAAGCCTTTTGGGGTCCCAGTTACCTCATCTGTAAACCGTTAAGTTGGACTAGAGGATCTTTAAGGTTTCTTCCGGCTCTAAATCTATTCTACTATAATTAATAGAATTCGTGTTGGTAGGAACAGGCAGTGTGGGAGGATTTCCACTGTATACTTTGGGAATCAGAGGAAGGCAGGAAATATTAGGGCATTTAGACAGACTACTTTCATTTTCACATTTTAATCTCATATGCAGCATTTTCTCCTGTTAATTCTTATTCTTGTTTCTTTACGTATTATGAATCAAATATACTTGCTAAATCTATGAAAGGGAGGGACTATAGCAGTCATGTGATCTGAATAGGTATTCTTCTTACACCATCCTGAACAAAATTGTGGATATCTTTCGTTACATTTTTCATAGGTCTTCTTATAAACTTTTCCACATTGCTTCTAGTTTTGCCCTTTGGGTCCAAGCATATTAAATAACCTTACAGGTGAAAAAATTTAAAGTACTCGAATGTGTACTGCCTTTCCTCTAGACTTGTATTGATGAATCTATGGTATATGTGCTGAAAGGGGCTGCTCCCTTCTTCCTCTCTACTGGTGCCTGAGGATATTTCTCATATCACCCACTCCTCTTCCCAGTAGCCCAATGGGAGTGTTTCCTCCCTCCCCTGTCTGGGATAAGGCAGGATGCTCACATGGGGCACAAGGGTTTTAGTTTAGGTACTTGGTTTTTAAGATCTCTAAACTGTTCTCCATCACTGCTCTAGATTAAATATTCCAAATTCCTTTAACCAATCTAAGATTATTTTTAGTCTTCATTTCTTATATTTCATTTTCATTTCATTATATTTATTTATTGAATTTATTTATTGAATTCATTTCATTATATTTAATTTAGGGTAGTAAACAGCTAAGAGTTATTTTCCACACATTGAAAAAGGTTTGCTAAGTAGAGACAGAAAAGAAGATCCTTTAGAAATCAGTCAAGAATAAATGGCTAGATTCATTTTGCTAGAGAATTTAACTTTGACATTTGTTAACATTTTGGGAAAGTTACAAAATATCTTCTCACGTGGAATTTTAATGCTCATGGAGATGAAGGGATACATGTACACAAATAACTGGTCTAACTGGTGGTAGAGTGTATTAGAAGGAAAGGAGGGAACCAATGTTGTCTTAAGAAAATTTTAGAAAGCAGTGAAGACTTTCAAAGAGTCATACAGGAAAGACGTCCTAAAGGTCAGATAGCATAATTTTGAAGGGAGATATGTTTTTAATAGGATGATGAGGGAGATCATAAGAGGTTTGGGGGAAATGGTTTATGTGGAGTTGGAGCTAGCATACTGAGCTCCTTTAGAGTTCATGAAGACTAAGTAATATGAAGTAACATTATAAAGTTGGGCAAAGCCAGATTTTGGAGGGCTATAAATACAAGCTTAAGGAATTTATGTTTGATCCAAATCAATTGTTGTTTAGGGGAGCAATGTGGTAAGACTTTTGCTGTAGGAAGATTATTTTAACAACTTTACAAGGGATAGCTATTAAGAGAAAGGAAAGAATGGAAATAAAGGAACCTATTAGATTTTTAGAGTAGTTAAGATGAAAGGTATTGAAGATCTGAACAAGACTGATAGCAGTGTTGTGAAAAGGAGAGAAAAGTGAGACAATGCAATAGAATCTAAGAATGTGTAAACTGATTAGATGAGGGATGTATGAGAGAGATAGAGGGAAGAATCAAGATAATTAAGGTTTCAAGCGGGGGGGGGGGGTGAGAGGGAGGGGGGTGAGAGGGTGCCATTGACAGATATGAGGAAGTTGGAATGAGGAAAGGTCTGCATAGTTCAGGCCTTTATCACCTCTCACCTGGACTAGTACAACAACTACTGAATATTCTCTCTGCCTCCAGTTTCTCTTTTCTTCATTTCCTACCCTAAATCAATCAATTAAGTAGCACTTGTGTATTAGGCACTGAGCTCTGCCTAGCTGCCAAAGTGATAGTGTTAAAGCACAGGTCTGATTATGTTATTCTTCTTTTCAAGAAACTCTGGGATCAAATAAAAACTTCTTTCTTTAGCATTTAAAGCCCTTCATAATCTTGCTGTAAATGACCTTTCCATAATCCCTAGTGTATCACAGAGTGCATCTCAGACCTCTCTCTTATATGAGGCTTTCCTTGATCCTTCTACCTGCTAATGCTTTTCTCATGAAATTACTGTATAAATTTATATGTACTTTGTATATTCTTATTTGCATATCATGGTTTTCCTTTCAATAGAAGATCAATTTCTTGAGACATAGTTGCTCTCTCTCTTTCTCTTGCATTTGTAGACATATATATATATGAACATATGGGATTTTAAACTTGATTCTATTAAACTATGATACTAATCATAAAGTTTTATAGTATGACTTTGCATTTATTGTATTGCTTTTTACCCATTCTCTGTTTTTTGTGGTAGGTTAAAATTATTCTTTATAAATCTCTTCAGACCTTAGATATGAGAACTAAGATGTTACCTTGTTAAATGATGTTACTTTTAAAAGTATTCTTCCAATACCTGTATCTTATTGTAAAAGGGAATTTTTTTTATCTTAACTTAATCAATCAAGTACTTGGAGTGCTCCACCCTTTTTAACTTAGTCAGGAACTTGAGGATCCTTTTGATAAAAGTTGACACCCTTGGAGGATGGGAGGTGGATCCCACAGGTGCTGCCAGGCATATTAAGAAACTATGATTGGTTCCTGAGATGTGATAGATTAGCACACAGTGAAAGGAATGAGAAACCATAGAGATAGGAAGTGACATGGGAAAAGGCTTATAAAAGGTGAGCCCGAAGAGCTGAGAATCCATTTGGGGCATTGAATTCTGCTGCATTGGTGGCTCTTGCTGAAAAAGGGACTTCTGTGTTGGAGATTTTGCATTAGTGGCTCGATGAATTCGGCTTCAGTGACTCGCTTGGGTTGAGGAGACCCTGACCAGAGACACTGGCCTTTTGACTCTTTTCCTGTCTTTGGTGGGATGCTGTCTTTGGTGAGACACTTGGATCTAGCCTTAGGGTATTTAGCTAGACAGTATTTTCTACCTCCTTCCTACATTTCCTCCCTTTACTATCTCTACCTTACTATAATAAAGCTGTTAAAGCTATTAACAGGCTCATGACTTAAGAGTTAATTTTTATAATTTGCGACCACAACAATTTTAAATTCTTATATTTGTCAAACCCATTTTAATTAATTACATTATGTTTGTCCACATTGCCTGTTATTTAACATGATGCCTTGTACATAGCTCAGCATTTGGTTTCTTATTTCCTGTAATAGTTAAATGTAGTTTAAAAAGGTCTTTGAATTAATTTAAAGTAGTTATGCTATTGACTATTACTATAAAATGTCATTGAGGTAGGCATGCTGGGAGTTAAGATGGTGGAGTAATTGACACTCAACTCACTGAAACACTCCAAACAAACAAAAATAGAAAATAAAGTCCCTCAAAACAAAAGACAAGTAAGGAGGGACATGTTTCACTGGGGTGAATAGGGAGAGTAGCACAGTAAATGCTGCATTGGCTGGGGTGTACTCTCCAGGGTGCTCACTGGCATAGCCCTATTCACTGCCCAATGGCCTGAGGCAATGAAACAGCAGAAGAGGAGCAGACCAAAACCAGTGCTATGAAGGTCTGAAGTTAGAAACTATCAGAGCCAGAAGCAGCCTAATTGTTGGCCCGAGGCAGCAAAACTGGCAGAGTAGGGGAGCAACTAATTGCAGCCTGGCCTGCTTCTAAGTGACAAGGTAAAGAAGATAGAATGGGTAACAGTCCTATGAACTGCTAAACAGACTGAGGCAAGGAATGACAGTGGAAGAGCAGCCAAATGCCTTATCTATTTCCATATGGCTTGAATCTGTGAACCCCAGAGCAGGGAACAGCCCAACCCAGGAGACAACAGGGGGAGCAGAATCTAGCTGAAAAAAATTGCTGCAAGCCTCCCTACATGAAACCAGCTGGTCCACTCCCTGGAAGTGCACACAGAGGTACTCAGACTCAGCTGAACCTACCCCAAGTACCAGAAAAAGCTATACTACAACCGTAGAACTCCAGGAGTATAGCAGAACCATAACCAGATAGACAAGGTAATAAGGAGAAAAAATAATTACTAGAAAAATGAGCAAAGATCAAAGAAAAAATCTAATCTTAGAAAGTTATTTTAGTGACAGGGCAGATCAAAATATAAACTCAGAAGAAAAAAAACAGTGGAGAAAAAGAAACTTTGTGAAACCTCAAAGGAAAGTGAGAATGTGAAGCTCCTAAAGACCTCTTGCAAGAACTTGAAAAGAAGTTAAAAAAAAATGAATTAATGAGAAATGTTAAGATTCAACATTTGGAAACTAAAATGGGATAAACGAACATGGAGGGCAATAAAAAAAAAGCAACTGAAGAAAACAACTTCCTAAAGACTAGAATAGGCCAAATGGAAATTGAGCACCCCATCCCCCCCACCCCTTGGGGAGAAAAAACAAGTTCCTACAGAGTAGATTGATCCATATGGAAAAGGAAATAAGAGAAACTCAAAGAAGAAAAAAGCTTCCTAAAAATAAGAATTGAACAAACAGAAGCTAATGATTCCATAAGACATTAAGAAATGATAAGTCAAAATCAAAGGAATTAAAAAAGAAGAAAATCTGAAATAATTCACTGGAAAAAACAACTGACCTGGAAAATAGATATAGGAGAGCCAAGCTATAATAATTAAAAAAATAAAAAAGCTGGACACCATATGATAAGAAATCACCAGGGAAAAGTGTTCTAATATTCTTGAACAAAAGGGGAAATAGAAATTCAAAGAATCTACTGATCACCTCCTGAAAAAGACCCTAATATGAAACATCCTAGGACTATTTGAGCAAAATTTAAAGACTCCTACACCAAGGAAAAAGTACTGCAAGCAGCCAGAAGGAAATAATCCAGGATTACTCAAGACCTGGCAGCTTCTACTTTAAAGGACTGGAAGTAATATTCCAAATGAAATATTCCGAAAAGCAAAGGATCTAGGCCTACAACCAAGAATCACATACCCAGTGAAACTGAGCATAATCTTTCTGGGTAAAAAAAGTAATATTTAATGAAATAGAGGACTTCCAGGTATTCTTGAAAACAAACAAATAACAAAACAAACCAGAGCTGGCTATTAAGCATCATTTTATTTGTGTAGTCACATTTTAGGTAAAAACTAATACCTGATGAAGATACGGCATATTGCTTTGAGTTTAAGTAAAAATTACTTTAAAGCATTAAAGATTAGGACATTTTGAATTCATGGAATCATTGAAATTCATTGATATCACCTTTTTAACTCTTATGTAAATAATTTAACCATAAAAATGACATTTAGAGCACTGCAGTGTTCCTGAGTAATTATATTTAAAAAAACATCAACCTTATTTTATATTTCAGTAACAACTCTTAAGACAGAAGGGCAAGGCCCCAGCAAATGAGGTAGTTACTTGAAAGGATCACACAGCTAGGAAGTGTTTGAGGTGAGATTTGAACCTAGGTCCTCCCAAACACAGGCCTGGCTCTGTTTCTCCTGAACTACTTCACTGCCCTGAGTAATTATATTTAAAAATGTGTATTTATTAAAATTTGTGATTATGAATATTTGAAAATTATTTTTCTCTTCTGAATACTATTGCTTTCACTTTGTTTAGTTGCTAGATTATTTCACTGGGAGTTATCAGCACCTTGGGGGGCAAAACAAATTTTAATGGAAGATTATAGTTCATACACATAGGTTTTTTTTTTGTATTTGAATGTTTTTTATTATTATTTACCAAGTTTAAAACAAAGGAAAAACTGAGGGGCATATTTAGTATATACTGTCAATAATTAACCTTTTTGTAAATCACTATTCCCTACATAATTTTTCCTTGTGAACCTTTACTGCTATCCAGGCCAAACCAATTTTGAACATTTTTTTTTTATGATTTGTAAGTATTTAAGAGCAAAGATTTAGACCTGGAAGGAACCTTAAAACTTCTGTAGTCCAGCTCACTCATTTGGTATGTGGAAACAAACCCAGAATAGATAAATAACTGGCTAACTAGACTACATAGCTAGTAACTGGCACAGCTCGTATATGAATCCAAGTCCCCTGACTCCAAATCCCCTACTATTTCCACTCCACTGCATGATCATGGCTTCTTCCTTTTTCCATTCTTTTTCAAGTGATCTTAGAAAGTGTTTATATTTATACATATATGTATATGTATATGCATATATAAAAACAAAAAATATAGGCTGGTATCCTCACAGATGGAGACAGTTATCTATAGCAGTGGAATCGAGGCAACTAGGTGGCATGCACATTGGCTAGAGTACTAAGCCTAACAGGAAGATCTTACTTTTAAATTGTGATTTTTAAAAAATATTGTGGCCGGGGAACTTCATTTCCCAGCATTCTTTATTCTTCCCCTGAGTCCCCATGTCTTGCGTTCCTGTATTGCGCGCCCTTATGTGGGTTTGTTTATAAAGTTTGTTGAAACGCGCCCTGTGGCCCTGCGGAGCTTTCCGCACTTGTGCTTTGACTTGAACGCAGCAGGTGTGGGTCTCTGGCTCATTGCTCTGTGAAGGAACCCTTTCTCTCTCATTTTGTTGTTATTAAATTCTACAAATTTAAATACTTGGAGTATTCATTCACTTTTACTCTGAAAATTTAGTCTCAGACATTTACTCACTGTGTAACTGTGTCCTAGTATCTGCTTGCCTTAGTCTCCTCATTCTTCACATGGGAATAATAAAAGCACCCATCTTGGTTGTTGCAAGGATCCAAAGAGATAATAATAATAGTGAGGTTCTTAGCACAGTGCTTGGTACATTAGTGAATTATATAAATATTAGTTATTACATTGAAATCAATTTTTAAAATATGCAGTAGGAAATCTATTAAAAACACAAGTGGTAAATTTTTTGTAAAACGTTACCTGGTCTTAGAATTGATACTTTGTATCAGTTTGGAGGCAGGATGGTAAGGGCTAGGCAATTGGAGTTAAGTGACTTATCCAGGTCACACAGCTCTGAAGTGTTTGAGGTCAAATTTGAACCCAGGATTTTTGGTCTTTAGGCCTGGCTCTCTATGCAGGGAACCCCCCAGTTGCTTCTATAAATCTTTCTTGTAAAGGAAATGGTTGCTTTTTTCCTAGGTGATTTGCATTTTGAGATACTGGGTTTTCTTAAAGCAAGTCACATTTGCACAGTAAAAGCCTGAGTTTAGAAAGATAGGTCTGTCTCTTGACATCATCATTTTAATGAAATTGTTCTTGAATAAACCTTACAAGAATAGATTATGCAGGTCTTGAAATTCCTTTGTGAGAGTTATTTTTTTATCCTCACATCAAAGGTCTATAGTTACCAATTTTACTGTAGTACTATTGTTAATGATCTTACATTTTTTCTGGTGGTTTGGTATTATTTGCAAATTTGGTATATTTTGGAGATGAGGGTAAGACTGTTTATAATTCTTGAAATTTTCTTCTTTTTCTCTTCAAATAGTACTCTGTTCTACATTAGGGAGTCCTATGTTCCTTATATTCATCATTTCATATGGCAGAGTTCCATTACATTCATGTACAACACTTTTATTAGCCACCCCCTCTATGGTGGACATTTAGTTTGTTTCCAGTTTTTTTGTCACTACAAAAAGTGCCATCAGAAATATTTTGGTGTAGATGGAGATTTCCTTATCAATGAGGTGTTTCTCTAGAAGCAGAATCTCTGGATCAGAGATATGGACATTTTTTTAGCCACCTTAATTTGCATAATTCCAATTTGCTTTCCAAAATAGTTGTCCTAATTCACATATCTACCAACAGTGCATGGGTATGCTTACCTTCTCCCATAGAAACCCCTTCATGGAAAGATTTACATGACTTTGATATAGGAAAATGTAAGTAGAACTAAGATAACTCATACCATGACTACAACAGTGTAAATGGAAACAAAACAAAAAGATGAAAAGTAAATATTACAAAATTGCAAAGAACAAGCATGACCCCAAAGAAGAGATGAAAAACTATTTCTTCACAGTTGTTGCGGTGGCCCCTGAGTATGGAACATTGCTTATATTTTCAGTCTTTTAAAAATATATTAATAAGTTTTGTTAATTTTTTCTTCCATAATTTCCTTTATTATGTGAGATCACTCCCAGGGAGGGAGTAAAAGGATGGGTATTGAGAGTAGAAACAAAAGGTATTCATAACAATTTATTTTTTAAAAAAGAAAGTTATATTATATTCAGTGATTGGTTCAATATTTACTTGAATAAAGAAGATTTACTGCTAAAGGTGGATAATAAGAAAGACTTTACAACTATAGATAAAAGAGAAAACCTAGGTGCTTGGAGCCCCTTGGTTTCATAATTTTAAAAGGTCATAGTGAAAGGTATGAATTTATTTTCTGACTCACTATACTAAGAAAGCTAATTGCTGCTGTTAAATGGAAGAACTTCTCCTTGGTATAATTCTATTTTGGGGGCTTAACATTGTGCAATAGCTTAACAATAGATTTATAACAGATATGGTATTATACCCAACAACCTTTTGAAAGAGATGAATTAGGTTTTTCAGGAAGAGTTATTGGTGGTAAAAGTTCTCATATGTGTCACCTGCTGTCACCTGATGTGTTCTCTGGTGTTTGTAATAAGTTTCTAAGACGTTTCTAAGGAAGAATCTACCTTGCTTCCTAGAATTGGGGCCTTGGGGAGTTTTTGAAGAACCCAACAATTAAAACTGTACATAAGGAATTGCATCCTCATTATTTTAAGTAATTGTCTTTCCTGTAAGTAATTGATATTACTGATTACTAGCTTGTTATATTAGAATAATTTGAAAAGTTGACAATTTGAGGATTTTAGTAAAATTAGGTAATTATAAGAAATCATATTGTGGAATATAAGAAATTTGATACTCTAAATTATTATAGTTAAGTTCTGGATTTTGGTAACTGAGGGGTGGTGGAGTGTTGGAACAAAGGACCTAGAATTAGGAAAACCTGGCTGCAAATCTTCCTAAGGACACTGACCCTGGGCAAGTCCCTTCTCTGTGCTTTAGTTTCTTCATCTTCAAAATATAATAATAATAACTACTTCCAGGGCTGTTGAGAGAATCAAATGAGCTAACCTAAATAATTTGCTTTGCAATATACTTACCATTATTTTATGTTTTTCAGTGAGTAGTATTTTATTTTATTTTTTTTAAACCCTTACCTTCCGTCTTAGAATCAATACTGTGGTTTTGATTCTAATTGGTTCTAAGGCAGAAGAGTGGTAAGGGCTAGGCAATGGGCATCAAGTGACTTGCCCAGGGTCACACAGCTAGGAAGTGTCTGAGGGCAGATTTGAACCCAGGACCTCCCATCTCTAGGCTTGGCTCTCAATCCACTGAGCCACCCAGCTGCCCCCCACAGTGAGTAGTATTTTAAATTCAAGATTAAATTCTAAAATAAAATAGAAAATGTGTACCATTGTTAATATACAGGTAAGTTTCTGATGATAGTTAAATCCAGTGGGCTTCGTTTCAATCTCCATTTCCTTGACCTTTCTGTGATAGTTTACATTGACTATCTACTCTTTGATATTATTTCCTCCTTTAGTTTCTAGTAGACAGTACAGCAGGGCCCTAGTATCCAGGAGGGATAAGTTCTAGGGAGTGAACACCTGCTGACCCCTATATATATATGTGCTCTCTTTTCCCTTGGCTAGGTGTTTAGTCACCCCCTGACCCCCATAAAACAAGCTTAAAAAAAGGTGAAAGTAGAAGCAAAAGGGGTTGGGGGGGGAGTGGCAAGGAGCTTTTTGAACACCATGGAAAGGAAAAACTGAGAATAATGGGGTTGACTGTATTCTCATTTTTTTTGTCCTGCCTCTCTAACAAGTTCTTATTTCTAAAGACTCTTCATTCTCTTTTTGATCCTTAAACATGGGTACTATTCAAGGTTCTGGCTTTCCTTGTCTTCTTGCTACAGTTTTTCTCTTGGTGACTTTATCTACTCCTGTAACTCTTTATGCAGATGACTCACACATGTATATTTTTATTCCTGACTTATGAGAGTCTGCTCTATTGTCTGTCCTTTAATCACCTTTAACTTAACATGTCAAAAACTAAAATTTTTATTCCCCTTTCAAAATCTTATCTTTTTATAGTTGTTTTTGTTAATGGCACTAACTCCCTCTCAATCACCCAAGTTTGAAGTCTTGGAATAATTCTTAAATCTTATCTTTTGTATTTAATTTAGTTACCCAGTATTGTGAGTACTGTTCCCTGAACTATGTATCACAATTGCTTTTCTTTCTTTTCATTGCTATCATTTTAGCTTTTATTGCTTCTTGTCTACACTATTATATTGTCTTTTTAAATAGGTGTTTTTCCCCCTTCATTCTATTTTATTGTGTCCTTTGTATTGCTACTAGTGTGACTTGGTAAAAAGAGTGATGGATTTTTAATTAGTAGAGATCTGGGTTCAAATCCTGCATCTCATTTAATCGCTCATGATCATGGGCAAATAAATGATAAAATCACTTAGTTTCAGTTTCTTTGTAAACTGGGTTCATAGCAATAGCAGTAGCAGCAGCAGTAGTAGAAGAAATTTGTTTATGAAGGTAATCTTATAGTGAGATAATTGATTCAGTAAAGTAGCAGGATATAAAATCTACAAAATAAACAACATTTCTACATATCAATAATAATTCTGTGAAAAAATAAGAGTAAGGAAAATGTTATTCAAAATAACTAGAGAGTGGAAAGAGGATTGGTTCTGGAGTTAGAGAGCTGGGTTTAAATTCTGTCTTAGCATATGTGATCTTGGACAATTAAGTTAATCTCCTTTGCCTTTAGTTTCCTCATCTGAAAAATCAGGAGATGGTCTCTGAGGTACTTTCCAGTTCCTTACCTATGATTGTGTTTTTCTGTGAATTAGAGAATGCATGAAATATCTTGAGTCAGGCTCCTGAAGTATACTTTGAAGATCTATAATTACCAACACAGAACACTTCAAAGGATAATTAATGACTTAATTCTAAGGTTATTAATTTTATGTGGTCAGATTAAAAAAATGTGGTAAGCATGACAATATCTAAATTAATTTGTAGATTTAATGGCAAAACAATCAAATTAGTGGAGGGAACTTAGTTATATTAGACAAAGCAATAATAGAATATCTTGGAAATAATGAAAAGATCTGATTTCACAGGGGAACAAAGGAAAGAAGGAGGAACAACACTTCAAATTCTCAAATTATATAATAAAACGATAATCAGAACTATTTGTTATTGGTGAAAAAATAGAATAGTAGATGAATTTAAATAGATTGCATGAGAATGAATCCAGCAATCATATCCTGTAATTCAGTGTTCAATAAATCTACATGTATTATTGGGAGAAGAACATTTGACTTGACAAGAACTGTGAGGAAGACTGGAAATCAGTTTGGTTTAGATCAGTAGCTTATATAACAAGAATCTCAAAATGGAAATATGACCTGAATATGAAAGGCTACACTATAAGAATATTAGATCAAGTACCTTTCATAACTATAGCTAGAGGGCAAGAGCTTAACAAGATATATAACTATATATAACTAACATAGATTTATAAAACCAACAGGTATTTATTACCCATTGGATAGATTATCAAAGAATAGGAACTCAAAAGAACTGGAAACTGGTAACCATATAAAAAACTGATCCAACTCTTAATATTGAGAGAAAAAAGGTGTCTAAATAACTGAGTTTTCACTTCACACAGTAAATTGGTAAAGGTAACATGATATTGGAGAAACTGTAGGGATAGGTCCACTAATACACCGTGGGTAGAACTGTGAATTGGTCAAACCACCATTTTTTAAAAACTGATTAATTAAGAAAAAATTTTCTATGGTTACATGATTCATGTTCTCCCCCCCCCCCCATCCTCTCCCATAGCTGACATGCAATTCCACTGGATTTTACATATGTCATTGATCAAGACCTATTTCCATATTATTAATATTTTAACTAGGGTGATCATTTAGAGTCTATATCCCCAATCATATCCCCATTGACCCTTGTGATCAAGCAGTTGTTTTTCTTCTGTGTTTCTGCTCCCACAGTTCTTCCTCTGAATGTAGATAATGTTCTTTCTCATAAGTCCCTCAGAATTGTCCTGGGTAATTGCATTGCTGCAAGTGGAGAATTCCATTACATTTGATTGTGCCACAGTTGTATTAGTCTCTGTTTATAATATTTTCTTGGTTCTGCTCCTCTCACTCTGCATCAATTCCTGGAGGTCGTTCTAGTTCACATCAAATTCCTCCAGTTCATTATTCCTTTGAGCACAATAGTATTCCATCACCAACAGATACCACAATTTGTTCAGCCATTCCCCAATCTCCTTGTTTTCCAATTTTTTGTCACCACAAAGAACGTGGTTATGATCTCTTTCTTCACATTTTTTTTTATTATTTCCCTGGATATCCTTGATCTTTTGTTCTTCCAAATGAACTTTGTTGTGTTTTTTTCCTAATTCAGTAAAAAAGTTTTTTGATAGTTTGATGGGTATGGCACTAAATAAGTAAATTAGTTTGGGCAGGATTGTCATTTTTATTATTTTAGCTTGTCCTACCCATGAGCAATCAATGTTTTTCCAATTATTTAGATCTAGTTTTAATTGTGTGGAGAGTGTTTTGTAGTTGTCTTCATATAGTTCCTGTGTTTGTCTCGGCAAATAGATTCCTAAGTATTTTATATTGCCTAGAGTGATTTTAAATGGAATTTCTTTCTAATTCTTGCTGCTGAATTGTGTTGGAAATATATAGAAATGCTGATGATTTATGTGAGTTTATTTTGTATCCTACAACTTTGCTAAAAGTTGTTGATTATTTCTACTAGCTTTTTAGTTGATTCTCTGGGATTCTTTAATTAGACCATCATATCATCACATCATGCAAAGAGTGATAGCTTGGTCTCCTCATTGCCTGTTGTAATACCTTCAATTTCTTTTTCTTCTCTTAATTGCTACTGCTAGTGTTTCTAGTACAATGTTAAATAATAGAGGTGATAATGGGCATCCTCGTTTCACTCTTGATCTTATTGGGAAGGCTTCTAATTTATCACCATTGCAGACGATGCTTGCTGATGGTTTTAAATATATACTGTTTATTATTTTTAGGAAAAGTTCTTCTATTCCTATACTTTCTAGTGTTTTCAATAGGAATGAGTGTTGTATTTTGTCAAAGGCTTTTTCTGCATCTATTGAGATAATCATGTGATTTTTGGTGGTTTGCTTTATATGGTCAATTATGTGAATGCTTTCCTAATATTAAACCATCCTTGCATTCCTGGTATAAATTCCACCTGATTGTAATGAATAACCATTGTGATCACTTGCTGGAGTCTTTTTGCTATTATTCTATTTAAGATTTTTGCCTCTATGTTCATTAAGGAGATTGGTCAAGTTTTCTTTCTCTGTTTTTGATCTGCCTGACTTTGGAATCAGTACCATATTTGTGTCATAAAAGGAATTTGGTAGAATTCTTTCTTTGCTTATTCTGTCAAATAGTTTGTGTAGTATTGGGATTAGTTGTTCTTTAAATGTTTGATAGAATTGACTTGTGAATCCATCTGGCCCTGGGGATTTTTTCTTAGAGAGTTCTGGAATGGCTTGTTCAATTTCTTTTTCTGATATGGGATTATTTAAGTATTCTATTTCTTCTTCTGTTAATCTAGGCAATTAATATTTTTGTAAATATTCATCCATATCATCTAGATTGCCATATTTATTAGCATATAATTGGGCAAAATAGTTTTTAATGATAGCCTTAATTTCCTCTTCATAAGAGGTGAGATCTCCCTTTTCATCTTTGATGGTGTTAATTTGGTTTTCTTCTTTCCTTTTTTAAAAAAATTAGATTAACTAGTACTTTGTCTATTTTATTTTTTTTCAAAGTACCAGCTTCAGTCAAACAATTCTTTTTTTTTTAAAAATTTTAAACATTATTTTATTTGGTCATTTCCAAACATTATTCACTGGAAACAAAGATCATTTTCTTTTCCTCCCTGCCAGCCCCCCCCCCCCCCCCCCGCCTTTCCCTCTCCCATAGCTGATGCACGATTCCACTGGTTATCACATGTGTTCTTGACTCGAACCCATTTCCCTGTTGTTGGTATTTGCATTAGAGTGTTCATTTAGAGTCTCTCCTCAGTCATATCCCCTCCACCCCTGTAGTCAAGCAGTTGCTTTTCATCAGTGTTTTTACTCCCACAGTTTATCCTCTGCTTGTGGATAGTATTTTTTAGATCCCTGCAGATTGTTAAGGGACATTGCATTGCCACTAATGGAGAAGTCCATCACCTTCGATTGTACCACAATGTATCAGTCTCTGTGTACAATGTTTTCCTGGTTCTTCTCCTTTCGCTCTGCATCACTTCCTGGAGGTTGTTCCAGTCTCCATGGAATTCCTCCACTTTATTATTCCTTTTAGCACAATAGTATTCCATCACCAACATATACCACAATTTGTTCAGCCATTCCCAATTGAAGGGCATCCCCTCGTTTTCCAATTTTTGGCCACCACAAAGAGTGCAGCTATGAATATTCTTGTACAAGTCTTTTTCCTTATTATCTCTTTGGGGTACAAACCCAGCAGTGCTATGGCTGGATCAAAGGGCAGACAGGCTTTTATCGCCCTTTGGGCATAGTTCCAAATTGCCCTCCAGAATGGCTGGATCAATTCACAACTCCACCGGCAATGAATTAATGTCCTGACTTTGCCACATCCCCTCCAGCATTCATTACTTTCCATAGCTGTCATGTTAGCCAATCTGTTAGGTGTGAGGTGATACCTCAGAGTTGTTTTGATTTGCATCTCTCTGATTATAAGAGATGTAGAGCACTTTTTCATATGCTTATTAATAGTTTTGATTTCTTTGGCTGAGAACTGCCTGTTCATGTTCCTTGCCCATTTATCAATTGGAGAATGGCTTGATTTTTTGTACAATTGATTTAGTTCTTTGTAAATTTGAGTAATTAAACCTTTGTCAGAGGTTTTTATGAAGATTGTTTCCCAATTTGTTGCTACCCTTCTGATTTTGGTTACATTGGTTTTGTTTGTACAAAACCTTTTTAATTTGATGTATTCCAGATTATTTATTTTGCATTTTGTAACTCTTTCTAAATCTTGCTTGGTTTTGAAGTCTTTCCCTTCCCAAAGGTCTGACATGTATGCTATTCTGTGTTTGCCTAATTTTCTTATAGTTTCCTTCTTTATGTTCAAGTCATTTTGAATTTATCTTGGTGTAGGGTGTGAGGTGTTGATCTAAACCTAATCTTTCCCACACTGCCCTCCAATTTTCCCAGCAGTTTTTATGAAATAGTGGATTTTTGTCCCCAAAGCTGGGATCTTTGCGTTTGTCATATACTGTCTTACTGAGGTTGCTTGCCCGCAGTCTATTCCACTGATCCTCCTTTCTGTCTCTTAGCCAGTACAAGATTGTTTTGGTGACCGCTGCTTTATAATATAGTCTGAGATCTGGGATTGCAAGGCTCCCTTCCTTTGTATTTTTTTTTTCATTATTTCCCTGGATATCCTTGATCTTTTGTTTTTCCAAAATGAACTTTGTTATGGTTTTTTCTAAATCAGTAAAAAAAATTTTTGGAAGTTCCATGGGTATGGCACTAAATAGATAGATGAGTTTGGGTAGGATGGTCATTTTTATTATATTGGCTCGTCCTACCCATGAGCAGTTAATGTTCTTCCAATTGTTCAAGTCTAGTTTTAGTTGTGTGGAAAGTGTTTGTAGTTGTGTTCATATAGTTCCTGTGTTTGTCTCGGGAGATAGATTCCTAAGTATTTTATTTTGTCTTGGGTAATTTTGAATGGGATTTCTCTTTCTAGTTCTTGCTGCTGAGCTGTGTTGGAATTATATAGAAATGCTGATGACTTATGTGGGTTTATTTTGTATCCTGCAACTTTGCTAAAGTTTTTGATTATTTCGATTAGCTTTTTGGTTGAATCTCTAGGATTGTTTAAGTAGACCATCGTGTCATCTGCAAAGAGCGATAATTTGGTCTCCTCCTTGCCTATTTTAATGCCTTCAATTTCTTTTTCTTCTCTAATTGCTACTGCTAGTGTTTCTAATACAATGTCAAATAATAGAGGTGATAATGGGCATCCTTGTTTCACTCCTGATCTTAATGGGAATGGATTTAGTTTATCCCCATTGCAGATGATATTAGTTGATGGTTTTAGATATATACTGTTTATTATTTTTAGGAACGACCCTTCTATTCCTATGCTTTCTAGTGTTTTTAGTAGGAATGGGTGTTGTATTTTATCAAAGGCTTTTTCTGCATCTATTGAGATAATCATGTGGTTCTTGTTGGTTTGCTTGTTGATGTGGTCAATTATGTGGATAGTTTTCCTAATATTGAACCAGCCCTGCATCCCTGGTATAAATCCTACTTGATCATGGTGGATGACCCTTCTGATCACTTCAGTCAAACAATTCTTGAAAGCAACTTGGAATGATGCTAAAAAAGCGACTAAAATGTTTATACTTTTTGACCCAGAGATACCACTGCTAGGCATATATCCCAAGGAGAGTAAAGATAGAAAGGTCCCATATATACTGATATATGCATAACAGCAATTTTTGTGAAAGCAAAGAATGGGAAATGGCATAGATGTTTGTCTATTAGGCAATGATTGAATCAGATGTGGCATATGAATGTGATAGGGTATTACTGCACCATAGGTTAAAGAATTTATATAAGCATAGGAACCCTTGTGTAATCTGTTATAGAAGTAGGCAGAACCAGGAAATCAATACATAATGTCTATAGCAATGCAAGGGGAAAGAACAAAACAATGAAATTGTAAGTGGCATAATCACAAGTAAGTAGCTTGGCCCAGGGAAAGTTAAAATTTTCCCTTCATTGCAGAGACTGCTGGGGGCTGTGGATGTAGAATATTGTCAGATTCTGTTAATGTGTTGGTTAGTTTTGATGGATTGTCTTTGAAAATTCTTTGTTTTGAGAAATGCCTTGCTGAGTAGGACAGGAGGGGAGTATTTTATGAAATGAAGAGACATAAAAATCATTAAAAAATAAAAAAGTTATCTTAGATCCTTCATTGGACCTATATTTGAATTGTTTTTTTACTTTTACCCTTCTGACTCAGACTCAGTAATTCTCTCTAGTAATACAATATGACCAAGACTGTATTAAATTTTAAAGCAGACTCAATTTGTCTCAAAAGTATTAATTCATAGCTTGACTAAGCAAAAACTTTCAAATATTAGATAAAAGCTTTTGATCATTAGCACATAGATATATCACAGTTAAAGTAAGAAATAGAGGCAGTCATAAAAGATAAATCAATCAAAACTTTATTATGTGCCAGATGCTCTGCTTGCTGCTAGTGAGAAAAATTTCTACCTCTAAGGTTACATTCCAATGTGAAAGAAATCATGTATATTTGTATATGCAAGATACCTGTAAAGGAAATAAAAAGTGGCCTTGGAGAGTAAGGCATTATCAGTTGGAGGGATCTGGGAAATGCATTCTGCAGAAGTTGGTACTAAAATGAGGCTTGAAGAAAGCCAGAGATATTGTAAGAGTAGAGAAGAGGGGAAAGTGTTACTAGGTATGGGAGACAGTAGAAAAGGGATGGAGCTAGATGATGCAGGGTTGTATGTGAAGAAGATAGGTAGGTCAGGATGGCTGTGTGGTAAAGTTAGTGGGAAAAGAGCCTGGAAAGATAGAGCAGGACCAGGTTGTAGCCGGCTTTAAATGCCAAGCAGAGGAGTTTATAAGTGATCCGAGAAGTAATATGGAAACCTTGGAGGTCACTAAGGAATAAGTTGACATGGTCTTTAGGAAATTAATTTTAGCAGCTAAGTGGAAGAAGAATTGGAGTGGGGAAAAAGACTTGGCAGGAAGGCCAGTTAGGATGCTATTTTAGTAGTCTAATGAACTATAATGATAGCTGTGTTTGTGGCAAGAAGAAGGCATATATAAGAGATTTTGTAGAAATTGAAGTGACAGGGTTTGGTGATTGGATCTATGGGGTGAAGGAGAATTAGGAGTTGAAAAAGACCCTAAAGTTGTAAACCTAGGTGACTGGGAACGTCCTCAACTCCGACATCCAATGGAAATGTCCAATAGGCAGTTGGTTATACTGGAGTGCAGTGCAGGAGTGGGGCTAGGGAAGCATATATTGATCTGAGAATCATCTGCATAGAGATGATTAGAGATAATTTCAATTACTTTAAGTTGAAAAGCTAAGAAAATCAGTGCAATAAAGATAAGAGAAGCCGTGGGTTGGAGGAACTTTTCATTAAATAGCCCTGATAAGGATATGATATACTAATTATAGAAGCAGCTCCCTGTAATAAATAGAAAGCTAAACTTAAAACCAAAAGACCTAAGTTTTGGTTCTCTGTAGAACACTTTGTTGGCTGTGTGACCCTGGGCGTGTCACATAACCTTTTGATACTCTGCACAAAGTTGTGTCAATAAAGTTTTCTCAGTTGGGAATTCCCTATGTTGATATAATCCTAGTTCTAGTCCCTGATATATAGGAAACTGATATGAATATATAATACTAAAAGCTATTCTCCTTTGGTTAAATTGTCAAAGGACATAAATGGTTCTCAAAAGAACTGTCAAACTAATAATCATTTGCTGGAGAAAGATTGCCCTAAAATAACCCGAATTTCATATGATACCCATTAAATGAACAAATTTTATAAAATATGGAATAATTGATGTTATAAGGACTATGGAAAGATAGGTATGACAATATACTTTTGGTGAACGTGTCAATTAGTCTGATCATTCTGGAAAAGTAATTTGGAATTAGACCAAGAAAGTGATTTAAATATCTGTACCCTTTGACCCAGAGATTACACTGCTAGACTTGTATACCTTGAGGAGGTCAAGGAAAGAAAGGTCCCAAATATACCCAAAAATTTAAGTGCTTAGCAACACTTTTCATTGTAGCAAAGAATTAGCAACAAAGTAGATGCCAATTGATTGGGGAATAACTGAACCAGTTGTGGTTCCCAAGTGTGATGCAATGTCACTTCACCATAAGAAATGATGAATATGAAGGATACAGGGAGGTATGGAACGATTTATATGAACTCACAAAGTAAATTAGTAATAAGCAAAATTGGGAAACCATTATACATGATGACTATATAGTCACAATATAGTTAGCTACTGGCACATAAGTAGACATGTAGTAAATGCTTGTTGACTGATTTTGCTGAATTTCTTCTTCCTGCATTTTTTGATTCTTTATTATAAAGAGTGGTTGTCTGGAAAATTGGTGATGTCTCAGAATTTCAGTGTTAGAAGGAATCTTGGTGATCATCTAGTCCAATCCATGTATGAAAGAAATCCCCACTATAGCATATCTAATAGATCTTTAAACCTCCTCTTGGATACTTCCAAATAGGATGAGCTAATAACCTCTTTAGGTAGCCCATTCCACTTTTGTACAATTCTAATTGTTGGAAGATTTTACTGACATCAAGCCTAAATTTATCTCTTCGCAGCTTCTGCCCTTTGATCCTGGTTCTGTCTTCTGGATAAATAGAATTAGTTTAATCAATTCAAAACCTAACAGTCCTTCAAATATTTGAAGACAGTTGCTATGTTCTCTCTGAACCATTTTTCTATCAGGCTAAATATCCCTAGTTCCTTTCATTGATCTCTTATATGACATGGACTCAAGGACCGTCACAAATTTTTATTCAGAAAACTCCAATGACTTCACATTGCTCTCAAGACCCTCTATGAGCTGGTTTTACCTGCTTTTCCAGTTTTATTTCTTACTGTTCTCCAGTCAGTATACTCTTGACCAGTCAAATACTCTCCATGTCTCCAAAACTAGGTTACTGCCTTCTTCACCATGCCATAGATTCCCCCCCCCCCCCACACTTGGGGAATGGATTTTCCCTTCTTGTGGTCCCTAATGCTTCTGTTGAAATACTTCTCTGTTCTCAAATTTGTCATAACACTTCGGATAGACCACTCTTTACAATAAACTCTTTCTCTGCCTTGTAATGTTTCATTTTGGTAACTTGCATATCTATCTTTCCTCTAATTAGCTTGTAAGCTGCTTGAGAAACATAACGTAGTTACCTATCTTTTTATTTCCAGCAAAATGTCTTGCACATAGAAGATATTTTATAAACATTTGAATATTATATATGCTTTAATATGTATCTTGTAAGGCAACATGACACAGTGGGTAGAATATTGTTTTTAGAATCTCAAAGACTTGGATTTGAATACTGTTTCAAGACTGAACCTGGGGAGTTATTTAACTTAAACTGCTCAGTATCTCAGTTTTGTCAGTAATTCTCAACCTCAATATTCTTATCCTTAAAATGGAGATATTAATAACAGTATTATTTGCTTCACAGAATTGTGGGTCAAATGAGATAATATATAGAAAGCACTTTCCAGCTATGTAAATATAAATTATTTTTGTTACTGAATTAAAACATTGTTGTTTCTTTTTTTTTTTTCATTTTTAAAAACCCTTACCTTCTGTCTTGGAACTAATTGGTTCCAAGGCAAAAGAATGGTAAGGGCTAGGTTTTGGGGGTTAAGTAACTTGCCCAGAGTCACACAGCTAGGAAGTATCTGAGACTGGATTTTGAACCTAAGACCACCTTTCCCTTTGTTTGGCTCTCAATCCATTGAGCCACCTACCTCCTACTATGTTCTTAATTAAGAGTGGTACCTAGCAAAATTGTGCTAGGTAGAAGCAGCATATATTTTATTTTCCAATTTAAAGGAATCTATTGGTGACTCCTTCAAAGAATGATAAAGGAGCCCAGAATAAGAATCAATAAATTCAGGAAAGATTTTGTATGTATATGTTGAAAGTTGGGGTTATGAAGTATATTAATAAGTGATTATTTATCCAGGCTTTATGAGGTTACTTAGTAAGCTACTTTTCTTGAATAAATATCTAGTGCCTTCATCTAGGGCATTGCCAACCAACTTCCCAAATATTAGTTGGCTTTACTTTGTGTTATCTTTTGATCTGATTGAGGAACAGTTTTGATCAGATGCATGTGACTATGAGTGAGTGAGTCAGTGGGGCGTGTGTGTGTGAGTGAGAGAGAGAGAGAGAGAGAGAGAGAGAGAGAGAGAGAGCGAGAGAGCAAGAACTTAAGCTTTATATGTTTTTGTTCTTTCCAATAATATGGTAGTATTTTTTTTGTATAGAGGTTAAAATTCTCGATTAGAGAAGTAATTCTCTAGATTTGGCAAAACAACCACTAGAGAGAAAAAGAGAAGGCCTTGAGCCCATATAGCATAATTCTCAGCAGGACAGAGGATGGGTTCTTCCTGGTTTATATATATAGCCCTTGGATCTTTTTGTAATCTTAATGTTTTTAAATTAAATTATTATTATTAAATAAAATATTAATTAGTGTAAACTTAATCCTTAAGTTCTTTTTGATTCAGGAAACTAAAGATATCATACATATAGCCCTGAATAAGAATAGAAAAATATGCATTTAGTAGGATGGAATGAAGGCTCATTCAATTAGGCATCAACTTTGGAATGGAGGGAATATGCAGAAAATTAATTTACAGGTACAGTACACTTTTTGAAGAGCTTGACTTTTTGTATTCTATGTCCTGACTCAAAGTATAAGCCCTAAAAGAACAGGAACTAATAACAACTCTTTATTTTTTTTCCATCTCTTAGAAGTCTTTGTGTGTGGAAGGTACGCAAGTATTTATTGTATGTATTAGAGCTTTTTAAAATTAACTCCTTAAGTATACACTAAAAACAATCATTTAGATGAAAAATTTCCAGAATTAATGGGAAATTTTTATTTAGAATTCTTTAATTTGGAAGACAAAATTATGACAAAGAATTTGTATTCCACATAATTCTTCAACAATAGCCATAGAAAGGAAAGTCCAGCATTTGTAGTGCTATCTAGTGTAATAGTTAAAGGAATTGTAGAGGATTGAAGAAATACAGGGGATAAGGAAGGTTTTGTAATGGGGAAGTTGAAGGGATAGAGGGAATATGGCTGCTGGTGAGGTAAAAGGAGAGAGGTACCCCCTGCTGAGAGGCTATCTTTGAAAAATGGAATTCCTGAGAAATGGGCCACCTATGATAACCTGAGGGGATGTCTTCTTGATTGATATTGAAGATACCCCAGAGCAGGTAAACATGGACCCCCCCCCGAGGGACAAGCCTTTCCCCTGACCAAGGTTGCCCAGCAGGAGTCTGATACAGACATTTTATGGTTGAATGGCTGTCCTGAGGTTCAGCTCCCTTTATGTTCCCCTGAAATGACAGTCCTTTTATCTGACTGTAGGTTATTTAACTCAAGATAAATTTAATAACAAATTTGGATTGGAAAGATATAAGGGAAGAGAGAATGAGGATTTCCCTAGATTAGGTTTGAGTCTCTCTCAGCTTTTGAGCTGAGGTCAGGCCTCACAGTCTGGGTGGAGGGTTTCTTTTATTCCTGTCTATGCTATATCTATGCTAGCTTTCTTAAGTTCAAAGTCTTTAGCAGTAGATAGCAAGAGGAAGAAAAGGTTCTGAACTTCAGAGTTGGTTGGGCCTATCTCTTTGGATTGATGCCCCTAAAGACTGGCCTTATAGTTCAAACTGCTCCCCTTAAATCCTTTAGTTCGATGACACAATCACAGGAATCCAGGTAGAGGACACAGTTGGGAAAAGTCTAGGAATAGAGGTACTTCTATCCAGAGACAGGGAGAGAGCGCTCCTTCTAGTCTGAGGGCCAGGAAAGAGAGTCCTTGAGAGTAACTGTCACTCTCCCAGTGTCCCCTCCCCCTACCAACTGTCACTTCTGTCCATTAATTTCATTCTAACCTTCCAACTTCTGTTTGCTCCAACTCAGTGGCAGAAAGTCCAGAGCTTGATTCACTTTTCCTTTCCACAATTGTCCCCTTTTTTCGTTGTGACTTTACCAAGGTCACTTATATTTATTATACTTACCAAGGTACTAAATCTACTTTCTAACTACCCCCCCCAATAATAAACTTCCCTCAATTACTCTATCACTTTTCTATGCTAACTTTATCTACTTTAAGGAATTCTATGCAAGAAAGTTTGGGTAAGGGTAGTTTTAGGGCTTTACAATAAATTCAGTACAATAAATGTTTTGTGAATCTTAAAACTGTTCAGACTCTACCTTAGAAGATTTGGTTAAGCTATTCCCTTATTGTAACAAATGGAGGTACTTGATCAGGAATGTATTGGGAATTTTAACATTACTCCACCCATACTTAGGCATACTTTAGGGGAAGATAAAGTTGTAAACTTTAGGGGAAGGTAAAGTTGTAAACTCTTTACTGCACAATGAAAAAGTCCCTAACTCATAGTAAAGCTAGAACCTTAAGCTAGGTCTATTTTTAGATCTAATACAAAAGGGTGCTAAGTACCTATAAAGGTTAAATTAATCACTAAAAGTTCAAGCAACTTACAAAGGGCAAGCTCAGCAAAGAGGTGTGAAGTTTTAGTCTACCCAGAGAAGGTGAGAACAAAAGAAAGATGTGAACTAAGAATGGTCAGTCCTGCGGAAAACGTCTACTGTGATTGGTAGATGTGAAAATTTAGGGGAGGTGACATAAGAGAAATTTCTCTGTAAAAGGAGCTGGCTCTCTGAACTTAGGGGGAGTTTGGAGTTAGTTTGGAGGAGCTGGCTCTTTGAACTTAATTGGAGTTTGGACTAGGGGGAAGTTCAGACTAGTTGGAGTTCGGACTAGTTGGAGTAGCTGGGTCTCTGAACTCAGTTCAGGAGTTGAGGATTTCAGTGAAGGACTGGAGTTTTGCTTGGGACAAAATCTTGTGGTGAGTGGTAAGAGACTGACTAGTCTCTCTTAAGGCTCAAGCCTAGACCATTTCCTCTTACTCTGTCTCTCTCCCTTCCCTCAATTCCTTCATTGTATTAATTAAAATCTCCATAAAAACCCAACTGACTTGGGTATTTTCATATTTGGGAATTTTCCCATGGCGACTACTTATTTTTAATATATAATCAAGACACTAAAAATCATCTTTTCAATTTCGCCAAAACCTTCACAGTTTTTGCAATTCACAGTCTTGAAACCATATTTTTGCGGTCACAGTTTGAACAAAACCATTACAAAGAAATTTGAATCTTAGTGCTAATGCTACTTACTCTTGTTATACATTTTTCCCATTTTATGTATCTATAATTATTTGCAAACTTTTATCTATATATTTCCATTAAACACAATTTTAGCATCAGTTTTACAATAAATAATTAAAAGCTTACTATCTGTAAATCAGCTTAAGTCTATTCCTAAGTATAACTTTCTATACTATGCTTAACTTACTCCTAATCTATTCCCTACTTATTATAACTATTCTCTAAATCCCTAATCTAATCTATAGCCTAATCTTATGTACAACATATACATGCTAGGCTACATATTTACAGACCCTATCACTGTTACTAACCTAATTATAGTATATACATATATTTATAGAGATTATTTACATATAATACAATAATATACATTGGTCCCGCATCCTGATGTCAGTCAAATAGAAATGTGTATTCATCTTTCTATTTGCCTAAGACCTTATGGAACTAACTATATACATATTTACATTTTGCATAAATGCAATTTCAGACACTCATTTATTTACATGAGTCTCTCAATATATGTGTTTGTGATTTTGTGGTTTGTGTCTAATAGTGTTGTGTTGAATGAATACTTATCAAGTTTCTTCAGATTTCCACTTCTCATGTTGACTGATGGATCTCTTCTTTCTTCCAAGTTATGTAGTGTTGCATGCTATTTCCCTAATATGTGAAATTAATTTTGTTTTATGATTTCACTGCACTCAGTCTTACATACAAGTCCTGCTTTCTGTCTGTCCTCTTCTTATATAAACAAATTTACAAAGTTCAAAGTCTTAGCTATCTGTTTCAGCTTTTTCTCTTTGTTTCTTCTCTCTAGAAGTTTTTCCTTTTGCTTTTTCCTCTGGGATGCTTTAAAATCTTTTCCTCTGGGCTGGAAAGTTGTCTTCTCCTTGACATTGTGGTATGCTTGACTGCGGGGATCTTGTTAACTTGAACATTATGTGTCACTATTGTTTCTTTGTGGTGTACTTTTTGATGTTAATCAGTTTTTGCTTTCATTTCTCAGCACTATCTTTTGTGTAACTCTCTTCTCCTTTTATGTCTGTTATAATGATGTTGGATTTTTCTGGTTTTATGTGAGAACAGTGGAACCATGAGTCTTTCCCTGCAATTTTTATAGCTGCATGGGTAGTAAGCAATACTTCATGTGGTCCAGTCCATTTTATGTCTGTAGTCAATTTTCTATTGAAATTTTTTCTGTATACTTTGTCTCCTTGTTTGATGTTGTGCAAATTGTAATCCAGGGGCACTGCTTGTTGTGTCAAGCTAATTTCATGCAACTCTCCTATTCTTGTTTGTAAAGCTTGTATATATTTTATTAATTGACAATTTCCACCTATCATTGCAATGTAAACTGGTTTACGAGTCCTTCCTTGCCAAATAGCATCTCAAAAGGAGAGATGTGCAGATCTCCACTGGGTCTTGTTCTAAGATGGACCAGAACTAATGGTATAATGCCTGTCCATTTTTGGTGTGTTTCTGCACAAAATTTTCCTATTAATGTTTTGATGTCTTTATTTAATCTCTCCACTTGCTCTGAACTTTGGGGATGATACAGTGTGTGGTATGTTGCTTATATTCCTAGACTTATACAAATTTCATTTAATATTGATTGAGTAAAGTGACTCCCATGGTCTGAGTCCAATTTTGTGGGAATCCTAAATCTAGGTATGATTTCTTTTAATAGGATTTTGACCACAAATACTGTGTTGTTCTTTTTGGCAAGAAAAACTTCTGGCCATCTAGTCAGTCTGTTTGTGATGACAAGGCAATACTTTAAAACCTTTGTCTTTTAGCATATCGATAAAATCTATTTGTATGCATTTAAATGGAGTATATGCTAAGGGAGGACCTTCTAACCCTTTGGTCTTATAAACTCCCTGATTGAACTTCATACATATTTTACATTTTTGACAGACTCTTTTGGTATATGCCATATGAAGATATTTCTGGTGCAATTCAAAATCATCTCACTGAATTGATCATGGCTTGGGTTCCATAGTGTCCTTGTGCATGTATAACATTTAATTAGTTTCTCTACTAAAAGTATTATATTTTTAGAGGTTTATTAAAGATTATTAGAAATCAAGGATAAAGAAATACAGAATAAGAAAAGCCTAGGGCTGGTAAGCCCGTTCAATTTTACTTACTACATCTTGAGAGACACATGTTCTTAGAAGTGGAAGCAGAGAGAGTAAGTAGGAGGTACAGTCAGTTTAAATACCCATTTTGTTCTCGGCCCAGGTAGGGATTCAGGTGAGATTATAAAGAATTCTGGGAACTGCCAAGGACTTTTGGGGAATGAAGTCTGGGGTTCAAATCTTCATTTTTACAATGTATCATGTTGCACACGCGATAGAATAGCATTGTAGGCAGGATGGGCTTGCCTAGTTGTGAAAACCATATACCCCTTATTGTTTTGCCCCTAAGTTCTTTATCCATGATTGAATTTCCTGTTGATTGTAGGGGGTTAGTTAGACTGTCCTGTTCAACTATTGAGAAATTCAATACATGTAGAGGTCCTTCTCTAGCTCCACATTTTGCTGTAATGTCAGCTCTATGGTTTCCTAAGGACACATGGTCTTTAGCTCCCATGTGTGATCTATAGTGGATTATTGTCACTTCTTTGGGTAGTTGTACAGCCTCAAGAAGTTGCATGATGACTTTGGTATATACTATCTCTTTGCACTTGTCAAAAATCCTCTATGTTTCCAAATTTCTGCTGTGGCATAAATTACTGAGAATGCGTACTGGGAATCTGTGTAAATATTGACCTGTTTATCTTTTCCAATTTGCAAAGCTTTTAATAAAGAAACTAGCTTTGCCCCTTGAGTGCTCACATGCTTTGGTAAGGATGCATATCATAATGTCTCTGTGTTACTACTGCTGCTCTGGTGTACCTTTCCCTGTTAACTATCATGGTCAAACCATCTGTATACATTTCAATGTTGGATTGTTCCAGGGGAGTGTCTTTTAAATCATTTCTTGGTTTTTCTACTACTGATATTGTTTCTTGGCAATTATGTACAGGTTCCCCTTCAAATGGCAGATTTGGAATCAAGGTTGCTGGACTCAATGGTTGGCAATATTTTAAAGTGATGTTGTTATGGCTTAGTAACACAATTTCATATTGAGAAAGTCTTTGCTATGTGCAAGCTTGTAAATGACATTTCTTCAATATGGAAGTTGGTATGAAGAGTAGAAATCAAGTTTTGATCTGAATACCAAATCAAATGACTTTTGAATCATGGTTGCTTTGGCTGCGATTGCTCTCAAACAGGGAATCATTCCTTTCTTAATTATATCCAGCTGTGTACTATATAATATGCCATTGGCCTAAAATTGGGTCCTAAAGTTTGGACTAATACTCCAGACACTGTGCCTCTTGCTTCATGTACAAAGAGATGGAATTCTTTGTTGTAGTCTGGAATACCTAAGGCTGGAGCTGTTATGATTGCTTCTTTGAGCTGAGCTGTGCCAAGGCTTGGAGATGCTCTTTTGTTAGTTTCAAAGGTTTTGTGACTGTGCTTTTGGTTAAGTCCATAAGGCATTTTGTTATTTGGCTATAGCCTGGGATCCATTTTCTACAGAAACCTGTTACTCCTAAAAAAGGCTCTTAGCTGTTTCTTAGTCTTTGGCATGCTGAGCTTTTGCATATCCTCTACATTTTTCTTCAACAATAGTCATAAAAAGAAAGTCTAGCATTTGTAGTGCTATCTAGTCATCTTAATCTTTTTTTATAAAAGTCATGTATCAAATGGTTTTCTACAATCTAGGTAAACTATTTATAACATTCCTCTGATTTGTTACTTAAGTAACTTGTCAAATAAGGAAAGGAAAATAATTGGGTATGATTTGTTCTTGAAGAAGTTATACTTGATTTTTTAAATCACTGCATTTTCTATGAATATACCAACCATCTTTTTAATGACTTTTCTAGAATTTCCTCAGAAATTGAAGTCAAGTTCACTTTGTTTTTAATGTGTTATTTTTCATTTTTATATATTTATAGCACCTTGCATGAGGCATAGCACATTGTAGTTTGCTTAATTAAATATTAATTGGTAACCTCTATGGAAGTCTTCATTGTGATGTGAAGGTGACCCTGGACTTTAAAAAGCTTTGTCTTCAGAGAATAATCTTTAGAAATCCTGACTATGTTGAAAAAGACTTTTGAGTCTGCTCCTATTTTCATTATCTAAGAATCCATCTAGCTAAGTTTAGTTATGTTCATTGTCATTAGTTTGATGGTAAGGTAGTAAAGTTTTTGGCCATAACAATTCACAGAGACTTTACCAAGTAAGGCCTATAGTGGTTGGGATCTTCATCAGTGGGAATATTAACTACAATGACAAAATTAAATCTCTTTGAATTTAAAATTATCAACTTAGGAGACTTTGTTTCTTCCTTTATAAAATGAGTTTCTATAAAGTTGCAAGTGTTTCTTTAAAAAAGTATTCTTGGTGGCTGTTAGGTGGCTCAGTGAATAGAGGGTCAGGTCTGCAGATGGGAGGTCCTAGGTTCAAATCAGCCCGTAGACACTTTTTTAGCTATGCGATCCTAGGTAAGTCACTTAACCCCATTACCTTGTGTTGTTTGTCCACATCATGACCTTTAATATTTAATACCCATGACTGCTTGTTTCTTTCCCAGGCCATTTACCCTTGTCTTAGCCATATTTTCTTCCTTTCTCCATCTGAATCTCTTGGTGAACTCTACACTTTACTCTTCTTTTTAATTCCTTGCCCTCTTATATTACTGATTCTGCCCTGCCAATCCTCAACATTAGATCACTTCCACTATCTGTTGCCTTCACTCCTACACACATGCTGCTGAATGAAGGTGGAGAAAATACAACCATTTTGATTGAAGCCACTTCAAATTTATGTTATATAACATCAATTGAACCTTCATTACTACCAGGCAAACCTTTTACATGTCTAATTAACTCATTATTCCACTTACCATACCAGCTTTGCCAGGCTGTTTTATCGCTCCTTAAACCTCCTATGGTTCCCTTTATCCCCTTTTTTTTCAGCTGAGAACATTGCCTCATTTTCTTGAAAAGAACTGAGATCATTCTTTGAGAGTTCCCTCTTCTTTCTTTCAAATTGTTGCCTCACATGGTGAAATAACCTTTCTCCTTGCCAAGGTAGACCCCTCTCCTATTCCTAAGGGGCAGGTTCGATTGGGCCATCCCTTTAGCTCAGCAAATTCCATTGACTCCCTATCACTTCCAGAATAAAATACAAAATCTGCTATTCTATAAGTCCTCCATAAGCATGCCATCTATCCCTCTTCATTCTTCTTATACCTTTGATCAAGTGACATTGACCTCCTTGCTTTTCCTCTAACAAGGCTCTCTTGGCTCTGGGAAGGCATACTTTCTGTTCTTAATGCCTCAAATTCTCTCCTCCTCATCTCTGCTTTCTGACTTCCCTGTCTCAATTAAAATCTTATCTTTTACAAGGATTTTCCCTAATCCTCTTAATTCTAGTACCTTCCCTCTATAAATTATTTTCTATTTATTCTGTAGCTTGTTTTTTTTTTCAAATAAAAGTTGCCTTTTGGGGATTTCTTTCTAGAGCTGTGAATTCTTTCAATTTCTATTTTACTCTGTTGTTTTAACACTATCAGGGCAGTTTTCTTTGATAATTTTTTGTGTTATGATATCCAGGCTTTTTTTCTTTATTTTGATCATGCCTTTCAGATAGTCCCATAATTTTTTAAAAAATCCTTACCTTCTGTTTTAGAATCACTACTAAGTGTTGGTTCCAAGACAGAAGAGTGGTAAGGGCTAGGCACTGGGGGTCAAGTGACTTGCCCAGGGTCACACAGCTAGTAAGTGTTTGAGATCTGATTTGAATCCAGGATCTCCCATCTCCAGACCTGGTTCTGAATCTGCTGAGCCACCTAGCTGTCCTTTAGTCCAATAATTCTTAAATTGCCTCTTTTAGATCTTTTTTTTCCCAGGTCATTTGTTTTTTTCAATGGGATACTTCATGTTTTCTTCTCTCTCTCTTTTTTAAAATTTTGTTTTATTGTGTCTTGATGTCTCATGAAGTCATTAGCTTCTGTTTGCTCAATTCTAATTTTTAAAGAATTTCTTCCATGACTTTTTGATTCTCCTTTTCCATTTGTTACATTCTACTTTTCATGGAGCTCTTCTTCATTGGACATTTTTGCCTCTTTTTCTAGTAGGTCAATTATGTTTTTTATGGAACTTTTTTCATCATTGGATTTTTGTGCCTCTTTTTCCAGTTGCCCAATTTTGCTTTTTGCATTATTTTCATTTTTTCCCCATTTCCCCCCACTTATTTGATTTTTAAATTCTTTTTTGAGTTCTATGTTTCTTTTGAAGGTTTGCATGTGGCTCCTTGAATCTCACTGTCCTCTACTGATGCTGTGCCATCCTCTATTGATGCTGTGCCATGCTCTATTGCTATAGAAATTTTGTATTGTTAATTTTTTTTGCTGTTTGCTTATTTTCCCAGCCTTTTTTTTTTTTTTTGCTTGTGGACTGAGAATTCTAAAAACTGTTGATTCTGCCTCCTTTTTTGATGGCTTACAGGACTTAGCACTCTGAGTTATTTTGCCCTGGGGCTAGTGCTTCTTCCTTGCCATATCCCTATTATGTTGCCTCCACTCTCCCATTTTTCAACTTTTGTGTGTTATCATCCCCTATCAGAATGTAAGCTTGTTGAGACCAGGCCTATTTTACTTCCTTGTATTGATTAGCACCAGAGTATCCAACACACATTAAGCACTTAAATGTTCTCTTATTCCTCTAACACTTCTTTTTAAAAATTAAATTAAATTAATTAATTAAAAAAAGTATTGGTTCCAAGACAGAAGAGTGGTAAGGGTTAGGCAATGGGAGTCAAGTGATTTGCCCAGGGTCACACAGCTGGGAGGTGTCTGAGGCCAGATTTGAACCTAGGACCTCCCGTCTCTAGGCTTGGCTCTCAATCCACTGAGCCACCCAGCCTCTCTCTACTAACACTTCTAACAAGGTGTCTCCAGTTCATACCTTAAAATTGTGTAAGATTAGTTGGAAGAGAAAACAACAAAGTACTTTGACCTTCTGTTTAGGGATATCAGTCTAAATGTTATACAGGGAGACATGTTTGTATAGATGTTCATTTCTGAGAAGTTCCAACACAATAAAAGTTGAAGAGGGATTCTCTATAGGTTGTATGGTATTCTACATGTTCCTTTTAGCAGATGACATTACATCAAGCTCTTCAAAATCTTCCTGGACGAGATGTATACCCTCTTTAAATAATTTGGCCTAGGGGGCAGCTGGGTGACTCAACGGATTGAGAGCCAGGCCCAGAGATGGGAGGTCCTGGGTTCAAATCTGGCCTCAGGGCAAGTCACTTGACCCCCATTGCTTAACCCTTACCACTCTTTCACCATAGAACCAATAAATAGTATTGATTCTAAGACAGAAGGTAAGGCTTAAAAAAAATTTTTTTTTTTAGTTATAAATTTTCTCCCTTTCTCAGCTGGCCCCATTTGTTGAGAAGACAAATAATTTGATATAGCTTATATATTCTATACATTTTTATTTTGAAGAATATATATTAGAGTTCTAGGCTTTATTTTTAGATATTCTTTCCCTAGAGGTGGATAACATTTTTTTTATCATAAGTCCTTCAGAATTGTCTTAGATTTTTGAATTGCTGAGAATAGTGAAATCATTTACAGTTGATCATGGTATAGTGTTGCTGTTACTGTGTACAGTGTTCTGATTCTGCTCAGATTATTTTTAGTGCTCTGAAATAATAACATAACTTGGTGTTGTAAACATTGCTTCAGTTTGATGACTGATCTTCCTTTTCTTTCTCAGACTTGTTTTCTTTTATTCTTGGACTTCTATAGGATTTAGTTTTAATAATTACTATTTGATACAGGTCAGTTGGCTTTAATGGGAAAAATTCCTATTATAACTTAATAAATATGTAATTTCTTAATTCTTACTAACTCTTCACTATCTTAATAGGAAATTGAAGACAGTTCTAGAAATTTATATTTTTATTAATTATTAAATTAAATTAAAATATTAATTAATTAATATTAATATTAATTATGGCATTAGGTCTTTTTTGATGGAAGTTATTAACATTTCCTCTTGAAATTACTTTGAATTTATCTTGTGTGCATTGTAGAACCCAATAGAATGTAAAGTTTATTTAGGACCAGGACTGTATTATTTTTGGCCTTTTAACTCTGGTTTTTACCATAGATTCGTACACAAAGCAAATGTTGAATAAAAGTGTTAGTTGAATTATATTTTACTGTGTACTCTGGCTACTGGTGATAGAAAAAAGAAAGAAAATCCACACTCTTAAGTAGCTTATAGTTTATAAAGGAATAGTTAAAGTCTTGAAATTTGAGGTTTGAGGAGATCCCTTAGAGTTTAGCGAATTAGTACAGCCTTGAAAGGAAGAAATGATACATGAGCTAGACTTGGAACAGTAGAGAGTGAAATTAAGGAAGGGTGAGTGGTCTAGCATGTTTGGAATGTAACATTTGTGAAGGGGAGTAGCATACAGTAAGGTTGGAAAGGTAGATTGGAGCCAGATTAATGGTCCATTTAATTTCAGATTAATTTTGTAAATTAGACATGGGAGTACAATTGTTTTAGCAGAATATTATAGGTGAGGAATACCATGTCAATGCCTACAATATAACAAAAAATGTTGCCATTGCTTATACTATTTAACTATTTATACTATTTAAATAAAATGATTATTTATAATTGATATTTTTTTAAATTTAATTTTTATTTTTTATTAAAACCCTTACCTTCTGCCCCAGAATCAATACCATGGGCCTGACTCTCAATCCACTGAACTACCCAGCTGCTCCCTGTCATAATCGATATTTTTAGAATACTTCCTACATGTGAAGATTGCTCAGTTTATATAATTCTTGCTTTTGCTGTGCAGAATTTATCACTATTATGTCATATTTTCTTCATTCTCCAGTTGATGGACACATTTAATTCTTGGTTACAACAAAAGTGCTGTTATGATTATTTATGGACGTATGAATCCTTTTCCATTTTTTATCCACCTCAGGTATATGCCTTGTAGCAGTATTACTAAAGCAAAAAGAGGTTCAGTGACTTTTTTGATATAGTTCCAAATTGCTTTCCAGAGAATGCTGGACAAGTTCATAGCTCTTCCAGTGTTGCATTACTGCTACTAGTGTCCCACAGCTCTACCAACAAATGTTATTTTCCTTTTTTGTTATATTTGCCAATTTTATGCATGTGAGGTAAAACCTCAGAGTAGTTTTAATTTACATTTCTCTTCTTAATATTTTGGGACATTTTTGCATAATTTTTTTCCTTTTGAAAATTGTCTGTTCACATTTTTTTGACCAAATGGTTATTATTAATTTTATTAATTATTAAATTATTAAATTTCCTTATCTGTTAAGGAAATTTAGACCTTTAGCAACAAGCTGGCTGTCTACTTGGAGATTCCTGTTTGAAAATAACCTCTGGGGGTAGCTAGGTGGCTCAGTGTATTGAGAACTAAGCAGAGAGATGGGAGGTCCTAGGTTCAAATGTGTCCTGAGACAAATGTGTCCTCAGCTGTGTGACCCTGGGCAAGTCACTTAACCCTCATTACCTAGTCCTTCCTGTTCTTCTGCCTTGGACCCAATATAAGGGTTTATTTAAAAAATAAATAAATAACAATGACCTCTGACATTTCTTCTTGTTTTAAGATTATAATACTTTTCATTCTGCAGCACTTAAATATCCAGATCATGCATGAAGTTTATATTGTATATTAATAGTAATCCTCACCCCATAACAACTTGATAGAGATACTTCAAGATACAACTGATCATTCTAAGATAATTTCAGCACATATGTAAATAAGAAAGTAACATAAGTAGTATTTGTCTCTTTAAAGGAGAAATGTACAACTTTGAAAAAAGTTATATTTTTGCCATTAACTTTCTTTCCATAATGATTTCTGTCTTTGCCAGAGTAATTTATTTAGCTCCAGTGTTAGAAATGAGTAGCTGCTTCAATGAAAGTAAAATCTATCTCCTATGCTAATATTTGATCTGTCATATTTGAAAGTGAGGAACTGTTTCATTTTGGAAATAATATTACATATTTTATAGTATGAAGGTTGGTGAATACTTAATAATTTGTATCTAACTTTTGTAGTAATTCATACTTCAAAGGAGACTTCACATTCTAAAGAAACAATTTTGGCAGGGAAAGGGAGAATGATACAAAATGGTTTTTTAGAAAGCATTAGGTTCTTGGAATATTGTTTTTTTGTCACTTATTTTATTGAATGGATTTTCAAGGATTTTTTAGTAGCTATTTTTCCCCCTTTGTACTATTTCTTAGTTAAATTGGTAGAGAACACTAGAGTTCCAGCTAATTACCAGGTTGAGAGGGTTTTCTATCTCCCTCCTCCCTTCCCCATTATTGCTTGTGAAGAAGCTGTTCTGTTTGGAGATCTGTATAAAAGTGCTATACTTAACCCTTCTCAAAGTCCTCCTTTGTGGACACAGTTGAAGTATTGCTTTATAAGAGCAAATTGCAATATTGAATTTATCTTGTCCAAGCATAGCATTTTGTGATGAGGAATAACTGCTGGCTATCTTTTTTAAAGCTTTGATTTGTATGTATGTAAAGTATGACTTTAGTGTCACTTGATTATATTTAGTAGGATTGGCAGTTCTATTCTTGGTTAACAGTTTATAAAATAAAGAGAAAGTGAAGTAAATTATTGAATTTTCAAAAACAGTTTATTTTCCTTGTTTGTTGGTATGTTGAGACTATAATTCGGATCCTTGTCTAATAAGAGAATCTTTCTACTCCCTAAGTTTTAAACACTGTTATAGCTTCAAAGTAACTTTTTATCATAGTGATCCACACACAGATTTTTCCTTTATTAGGAAGAATAAAAGTAATGAGGGCAAAATGGGTTTCAAGGAATTGGATGAATAATAGAGAAAAGCGGCACTAACAAGTATTAACCTTTTGAATTATTTTGAAGGTACAGAAATCATTAGTAATTAGAAAGGATTCCTCCTTTCCATTATTTTTTGAAAATCTGGACCTCTGATCTCATTTATTTGAGAAACTCTCTGGAAGGAAACTGCCTCTACCACTATAGAACAGCAAGTACTCTACAGGTCTTAGTCTTAGATGCTTGTGGCCTGAGTTCATTGGCATGCTCCATGGCCACACAACTAACAACTCTCAAAGGCAGTATTTGAGCCCACCCAGTCTTGACTTTAAGGCTGTCTGTCTGTTCACTAAGCCACTCTTCTGCTTCTCTACATGTAGAATGTGTGAGCTATATCACTACTTTGATGTTATGAAGAGATTTAGTCAGTAAATATTTATTTTCTCTCTACTCTTTGTTAGGCTCTGAGAATACAAGTAAAAAAAGAATGAAACAGTCCTTCATTTTAATGAGCTTGTATTATAACAGAGGAGACAGCAAGTACATATTAAATATATACAGCATAAATATAAAAGATAATAAATATATACAAAATAGTTAAATATAAGTTAGTTGGGGAAACAGGAAAGATTTCATGCAGAAAATGATGCTTAAATTGCATTTTAAAGGGGGGAGAGAGAGAAACAGAGGTAGAGAGAGAGGTTATATGATATGGAAGTATGGAAGGGAGAGCATTTTAGGCATGGGCATGGAGCATGGCATGGCATGGCAATGTAAAATCATGGAGAGGGGAGATGGGAGTATGAAGTGGGTATAACAGAGAGAAGGCCAGTTTGCCAAAGTTGCAGTGTGGGAGAAGAAATGTCCAATTAAAGATAGGTTGAGACCAAGTTGCAAAGGGCTTTAAAAGCTAGACAGATTATTATAAAATATAAATTTCTCTGTTTAGCTTTTATAGAAGACGATTAAAACTAGTAGTGATAAATGTAAAGTCCAACTCTTGTGATGGAGAAAAATTTACTTATATTCATGATAGGAATATATTTAAGATAACAATTTTGAAAAGATCTGGGGGTTTTAGTGGATTTCAAGCTTAATATGAATCTAGTATGATATATAAACCCCCAAACTAATAAGATTTTGGACCTTATTAAAAGGTACAACTTGAAGAATTAAGGAGGTTATGGTTCTGTTCTTTTTTGCCCAAGTCAGACATTTTCTGGACTATCATTCAGTTATGGGCACACCCACTTAGAAAACATATTGGCAGGCTAGAGATGATTGTGAGGAAAGGAACCGAAATGATTGGATAGTCTTAAATTCTTTTTTTTTTTTAACATTATTTTATTTGGTCGTTTTCATACATTATTCACTGGAAGCAAAGATCATTTTCTTTTCCTCCCCCCCCCCCCCCCCGCCTTTCCCTCTCCCATAGCCGACGCATGATTCCACTGGTTATCACATGTGTTCTTGTCTCGAACCCATTTCCCTGTTGTTGGAATTTGCATTAGAGTGTTCATTTAGAGTCTCTCCTCAGTCATATCCCCTCCAAACCTGTAGTCAAGCAGTTGCTTTTCATCGGTGTTTTTACTCCCACAGTTTATTTGAATTCTTAACATATGAAGATTGGCTACTAGGGATATGTGGCCCAAAAAAGGAATTATTCAGTGGGCAATGGGTAAAATTTCAAGAGGAAAATGTAGTCTTGATATCAAGAAAAATTTATTTATATCTTTTATTTGTTCTCAGTTAACAAATAGTTGTTTTCTCTCCCAACAACTCCTCCCTCAGTTGAACAATTATAAGGGAAAAGCAAAATCCTCATGTCTTCTCATTTTAAGTCTGTGGATAGCATGCTTCATGTTTTTGTAAATTGTTCCCATGATGCTGCTCATTTCTGTCTGCATCAGTCATTAAAGTCTTCCTAGCTTCCTCTGAAACTGTCAGATAGGTAAAGATAACAAAAAATAAAAATTAATTTTGTTGGAAGGTCTGTAGGAAAGCAGATCTATAATAATGCAGGGCTGGTAAAATTGTGAATTGGTTCAGCTATTCTTGAAAGCAATTTGGAACTATACCCCAAAAGTTACCAAACATTTTAGCCCAACTATATTACTATTAGAACCACACCCATCGGGGCAGCTGTGTGGTTCAGTGGATTGAGAGCCAGGCCTAGATACAGGACCGTACAGGAGCGAGCTGAGGACCACTGCGTTGTACACTTTGAGCAGTGCAAAAACAAAGACAACAGAGAGACTCATCCTGGAAGCTCTCTTTGCAGATGACTGTGCTCTCATGGCCCACCAAGAAAGTCATCTCCAAACCATTGTGGACAGGTTCTCTACAGCAACAAAATTGTTTGGCCTGACTATCAGCCTCAGCAAAACAGAGGTGCTGTTCCAACCTGCACCAGGAAGGCCAACGAACCAGCCGTGCATTACAATCGACGGCACTCAGCGTTCTAACGTCAACACTTTCAAGTACCTGGGCAGCACCATCGCCAACGACGGGTCCCTAGACCACGAGATCAATGCCAGGATCCAAAAGGCCAGCCAGGCACTCGGGTGGCTGCGCTGCAAAGTCCTCCAACACAGCGGTGTAAACACTGCGACGAAGCTCAAAGTGTACAACGCAGTGGTCCTCAGCTCGCTCCTGTACGGTTGCGAGACATGGACACTGTACCGGAAGCACATGAAACAGCTGGAGCAATTCCACCAATGCTCTCTCCGGTCGATGGCAGGACCGAATCACCAACCAGGAAGTCCTCGACAGAGCCAACTCCACCAGCATCGAAGTCATGGTCCTCAGAACCCAGCTACGATGGTCTGGACACGTCATCCGCATGGACCCACAGCGAATACCAAGACAGGTATTCTATGGTGAACTGTCAGCTGGACTCGGGAAACAAGGCCGACCAAAGAAAAGATTCAAGGATCAGCTAAAGTTCAACTTGAAGTGGGCTGGCATGACACCAAAGCAACTAGAACTCGCTGCCTCTGTCAGAAGCAGCTGGCGAACCCACATTCACAATGCCGCCACCACCTTTGAAGATGAGCGACGTCGACGTCTTGCCGCTGCGTGTGAACGCCGACACCAGGCCACAACCGCACCTTCCATAACAACTGGCGTCCCATGCCCCATGTGCCACAAACTCTGTGCCTTTGGACTCCAAAGCCATATGAGGGTACACTGTAGATGAAAACGCACAAAGACAATTGTCATTCTCGGTCACCGAAAGGCTAATTTTTTCTGTTCCAATATTAGTCTCACTTTTAAAAATACAAAAATTTATTAATTTTAGATTATCAGAATTGTCTGTCTTATCTTCTGTATTCTTCTCTATTCCTGGTTTTGTAACAAAGTTTTCCCCATCCACACATGTGAAAGTAATTTTGAATTATTTCTTTGATTTGTTTATGATATGATCTTTTTATGTCTAAATCAAGTATCCATTTAGCACTTATTTTGATATGTTTAACATAGTGCCTGGTACATAGTAAATGTTAATAAATGTTTATTGGTAATGATGATGCTGGTGTGGGATGTTGGTCTATAACTAATTTCTGACAGACTACTTCAAGAAAAATATTTTTTTTAACAAAGAAGCTATCTATAAGTAGAATGGGATAAAAGTAGTAGGTTTACCATCCTTGGGAGGTCCTTAAGTAAAGTTTGGGTGACTACTTGCCATCTATGTTGTAGAGATTTCTTTTTGGAAATAGGTTTGACTAGATGGTTTCATATGGTTCCTTTCAGTTTAAAATTTTGTGATTCATTGATAGTTTAACATTTGTAGCTTATAAAGTATTTTTGATAATGCTATGATGGAAAAAACACTGGATGTGGGGACAGAAATTCTAGATTTGAAGTCTGGTTCTACCATTTGCCATGTGATCTTGGTCAAGTCACTTAATTGGCCAGTGCCTCAGTTTTTCTTTACTGTAAGATGGATATAATAATACTAGGAAACTGATACTTGGGGAAAAGGAAGTAACTTGACCATAATCATATAGTAAGTGGCAGAGGTTCCACTCAAATCTAGATAATTCTGACTACATAGAAAACGAGTTTCCTTTCCGGTGAGTTATACTAACTCTAGCTGCCTTTAACATATAAACAAAAGTGGGTAAGAAGACATGTTCTTAGTACTCAAATGCAACCATGATCTCATCATTTCAGGAGTTCCTTCCAATTATGTAGACACAATCTATTCATGTTTGTTCAACTTGTGTGACTTTGATCCATGTCCTCCCAAAAGTTTGCCACAAAGGGTCCAGCTAATGGTCTAGAGCTCTTCCTTGCTTTCTCTTTGCATCATGAGGGTATAAGTGGAAAACTATATTTGCCTATCTTCCTTGGTTTTTGACATGACTAGCCTATCTTTTTTGTTGTTATACAATGCCGCAATGGTATCCTTTATTTTAATTGTTTGGAATTCTTCACTGGTTATATTTCTGTCTGCTCACATCTCCCACATATCTCTATCTGTTGCTTTCTCAATGATGCCCATTTTTATTTAGTTCTTTGGCGGTAGTTGTTTTCTAGAGCTACGGGATTTATAAAATGCTGTGCAATTTCCTGAAAGCAATTCAGCAGCTTACTTTCCTTCTTTTTTTCCCCTCTTTTCCTACTTTGGCCTAGACTATTGTCCATTTGAACTTTTCTCTCAGGTAGACATACTATTTGGCATGCTTTATAGGATAGCAATTCAGATGTATGCCAAAATCTGGACAGTATATATTTAGTCTTTCCTCTGTGGATGGGCTGGCAAAGCTCTATTTAAAGTGTTTATTAAGCACTGCATAAATTTGGGTCATAATACAGTTAACAAAATATCATCTACAATCATGATTAAACAATATGATTCTCTAAAACCGGCTAGTTAAAGAACAAATCGTAGAAACAATAACTTCATTGAAGAAAACAACAATGGTGAGACAGCCTTTCAAAACCTATGGGATGCAGCCAAAGCAGTACTCAGGGGGAAATTTATATCCTTGAATTCATATATAAACAAATTAAGAAGGGCAGAAGTCAATGAATTGGGCATGGAAATTAAAAAACTAGAAAGTGAACAAATTAAAAATCCTCAGATGAAGACTAAACTAGAGATCCTAAAAATCAAAGGAGAAATCAATGCAATGACCCTGAACAACTTGGAGGAACCTACGAGAAAAACCACTGTCCGCATTCAGAGGAAACATAGTGGGAATAAAAACACCGAAGAAAAACAACTGCTTGAATACATGGGTGGCAATACAGTGATCCTGAACAACCCGGGGGGATGTATGAGAAAGAACACTATCCACATTCAGAGTAAAAATTGTGGGAGTAAAAACACCAAAGGAAAACAACTGCTTGATTACGTGGGTCAAGGGGGATTTGGCTGAATGAACATCCTAATGCAAATACCAACAATATGGAAATGAATTCTGATCAAAGACACATGTAATACCCAGTGGAATTGCGCCTCAGCTACAGGAGGGGAGGGGAGGGGAGGGAGGAATAGAAAATGATTTTTGTAACTGAAATTGACCAAATTAATAAAAAAAATAGAAAACCATAAATTAGCATGATCTATGTAGTATTATATTTTTATTTATTTTGTTAATCATTTCCTAATCTGGATTGATAGCACTGGGGAGTTTTGCCAACCCAACACAAGTTTGGCATAAATTTGATGCCTCTAGGCTACACCACTGATCTACCAGAGAATATAAGATCCCACTGCATTTACTGTTAGTGGATTATAAAAAAGCATTTGACTCAAAACAAAACGCTGCTTAGTTTATACAATACTATGATCCTATCTATATATCAAGATCATTCAGGATTCTGGTTCTATAAGATTTAACAACAAAAATAAGCCTGTTGAATAATGCTCTAATAAATATTATCTAAGGTATAAGTTGGGTAGCTATGTGCTTATCAGAATTATTCATTACTGTAATATAAGAGGATCCAGTCCAGGGAGTGGGTTAAGGTGTAATCCCCAATAAGTGGGTTTAGGGGGCATCTGGGTGGCTCAGTGGATTGAGAGCCAGGCCTAGAGACGGGAGGTCCTAGGTTCAAATCTGGCCTCAGACACTTCCCAGCTGTGTAACCCTGGGCAAGTCACTTAACCCCCATTGCCTAGCCCATACCACTTTTCTGCCTTGGAGCCAATACACAGTATTGACTCCAAGATGGAAGGTAAGGGTTTAAAAAAAAAAAGAATATAGTCAGTTTTGCTGGGTAGTTGATTCTTGGTTGTAGACCTAGTTCCCTTGCTTTCTGAAATATCATATTCCATGCCTTTCGGTTCATCAGTGTGGATGCAACCAGATCCTGCATTATCCTCACTGTGGTTCCTGGTATCTGAATGACTTCTTCTTCGCAGCTTGTAATATCTTTTCTTTAGTCTGATAGTTTTTGAGTTTGGCTGTAACATTCCTGGGTGTTGTCAGTTGGGGATTAAATACTGGAGGTGATCTGTGGATTCTTTCAAACTCCACTTTACCCTCTTGTTCTTGGATATCGGGGTAGTTTTCCTGAATAATTTCCTGTAGTATTATGTCCAGGCTTTTTCTTTTGTGGTCTTCTGGTAGAACAATGATTCTTAAATTATCTCTTCTCAAATGATTTTCTAAATCACCTGTTTTGTGAATGAGATGCTTCATATTTTCCTTAATTTTTTCATTCTTTTCATTTTGTTTTATAGTGTCCTGCTGCCTTGTCAGGTCACTTAATTCCAGTTGTTGTATTCTGGTTCTTAAAAACTGGATTTCATCCCTGGCTTTTTGGTTATCCCCTTCCTTCTGGTCTGATTTTCTTTGGAGGTCATCTTTCATCCTCTTTACCTCATCTTTCATCTCCTTTTTCTCATCTTTCATCTTCTTCACCTCATCTTTCATCTCCTTTGCCTTGTTTTCCAGCTGGTTGATTTTGGCTTTCAATACACTATTTTCTCATTTTAGTTCAAGTGTAATTTTTAAGTTCTTTTCCCAATTGTCTTCAGCCTCTCTTAATTGTGTTTTGAGTTCTTCCACAGCCTGTATCCAATTTGCTGGGATTTCTGATTTATCGTTTGCTGATCTCTCCCCCTCTGTTCCATTTGCTGAGTAGAAGCTGTCTATTGTACTTTCTTTCTTCTTTTTCTGTTCTTTGCTCAAATTCACCCCATCTTTACTCCCCATATTTGTCTGTGCTCTTGCTCCTCTCATTTTTTTTTTTGGTTTAGGGGCTTCTGTCAGTCTCCCCTCTTGGAGCTTTAACAGGAGATCTCTCAGTGTAGTCTCTGGTGGAGGTTTGTTGGGGTTTGAGCTTCCCTGTCCTCTGGAGACTTTTGATTGGCTTAAAGTCCAGCAGTCAATGAGGATGGGTGTGGTGTCTGGGCTTCCCTGAGTTCTGGAGACTTTTGATGGGATTAAGTTCAGCTTAGTTGGGCTGAGTGTGCTCTGAGTCCAAAACTTCCTGGAAGGCTGGAGCAAATATGGAGGATCTCCACAGCTCTGGCCAGGCTGCCAGGTCTATGCTCCCTCTCTAGCTCTTTCCCTGCCATCTGTATTAGATGCTCTGAACTTATCACAGCCCTGGTTGCAATGTACGTCCTCTAGAGCAGTACCTTTGCCTGCCCAGAAGTTCCCTATGCCACTGGAGTCTGGTAGTCTCAGCTCTCTGGGTGGGAGGGGGGATGGGTCATGGGACCTTCCTTCTGTCTTCCCCCTAAACCCGAGTGTTCTCGGATTCTGGCTTTTTTGGGGGGGGGGGGCGGGGGCGTACCTTTTGAATTAAGTCCAGCAGGATGGTTCCTTGGCTCTGTCATGTTGTTAAGTTTGTTTTTCAGTCCCCTGGGAGCATTCAGTTTATGATCGGTTAGGAAGTGTATTCAGGGGTCAGAACTTCTGCTCCTTCTAGGCCCCCATCTTCCTCTCATTTTCTAAATCAGTATGCACGGATCAATTTGTATTTGAGTTTGATATAACTAGTATAGTAGATAGAGTATTAGACTTGGGGAATCAGGAACATCTAAGTTCAAATCAGGACTCAGGCACTTCCTGGATCTGTGAATATGGGCAAATTGGTTAACCACTCTCAGCCTCAGTTTTCTCATTTGCAAAATGAGGAATGCAATAGCATCCACCTGATTGACTAAGATAATATATTGCTTTGCAAACTTTAAAATGCTTTATAAAAGCTATTATTATTATTATTATTAACATTTAGGTCTTTCACCTAATTGTGAGATATGGCCTACTCTTGAATATCATTTGTGAAAGTCCTGATTATAGTTCAGGCCTATGTTGGTGGTATGAACTTATATGAGAATAACTCATCAGAAGTGAATCCTTGAAAACTTACCCTGGTTCAAGATATGTTTTATGTCAGTGTATGGACAGTAATATAACACCAACCCCCACTGATATTTTTCCTTTGGTAAACCACATTACAGGGATACAGTAATCAAAGCTTGTATTTGTAATAAATTTGTAATAAATGTAATTAATATAGTTTTTAGGTAGATGTGTGGTCTTTTTCATTTGGAGGTTGTCTCTAGTGATCCAAATTGCAACCCATTTCTATCTGCTTATCCTGTATCCTTGTCCATATCCTCCACAATTTTACTATGTGGTATAAAGGTTAAACTTAATAGTTGGGCACAGTTTATTAACCAAAATAGAGGGAAAACAATAAAGTAGAGAAATGTAAAAAGGGTTAGAGAAAATATCTATTTTAGTCCTCAGTCAGTCCATCCTCCAAGATGGAAGCTAATCTCTTAGGAAACTAGGAAGGGAGTCAGCCTTTTCACTAACTGAACCAGGTAGTCCAGGAATTAGTCTTAAGTTGAAGTCATGATCCACTATGTAGTTTCCATTGAAATTCCTTTGAAGACTTATCTCCAGGAGACACTCTCCATGAGACTCAACTTCACCAGCCTCCCAGCCAAAGCATTTTGTGGATTTTATGGTGGTTTCCTATCCCTGCTCCTCTTTACAGGGGCCAAACACAGTCTCCAAAATTGTCACACCTCTCATCCTCTGAAGGTGACAGCTCTTGTCAAAGGCCTCTGATGGTCAATCTCATCAAAAAGTTTTTGGTTTCTGAAGGTGTTAACTATTAAAAGAATCCACAAGTTTCTGACTGTTTGAGTTAGAAAAAAGGGTGGAGCTTGTCCAAGTATCTTGCTGACTTCGCACCTCTAACGGTGTTAACTCCCTTCCTAGGAGTAAGAGTTTGTGGACTTGCCTTACTTTAGAGTTAAGTATGGGTGTATTCCACTTTTGTTGATTAATTCAAAAGTAGCCAAAAGAGAGTTGATCCTGTCTTCAGTCTAGTGAGGTATTAAGTAAGGGTACTTAAGGTATTGTTATTCCAAAGTGTTAACTCCAACTAGGCAAAGAGAACAAAGGATTCCCTTTTCACAAGGGCAAACTCAGAATAGACAAAGAGAACCAAGAATTTCCTTTCACAATAGGGAGACCATCTGGTGTTCCAGAGGCCTTCCTGACTTACTCTTGACATCATGAAGATTTCATTGGAGCACTTGCTGTCTCTATCCATAATCTTTCATTCTTACTACATGACCAGCTGATGTTTTCCTATCATATAACATCTTTTCCTTTTGTTCTTTGAAGTTCTTCATTAGTTATATGTTGAACTCTTCTCTTATCGATCATTTATATCTCCATTTGAGGGATTCAGATCTCCATGTGAGATCTCATATTTCCTCTATGTGAGATTCATTCATTTGTTATTTATTTGCAAAATGTTAGATTATATATATATATTTCAGGCATATAATATAGCACCAGTAGAATGCTGACATTAGTAAAGTGGGTCTTTGTTTTTGAGAGAAGTTTGGATTTATTACAGGTTTTTTTTTTTCAGTTTTCCTGAGGGAAATCAAGCCCACTCTTTCTGTTTAATGCAGGATCTAATTGTCCATTTTTATTATCTGCTTAATGTTCAAATATAATTATAGAAGTTTTATAGGTTTTCCATTCAGATATGTGTCATATTAATAAACTTTTGTTCATGCCCTTGTTCCTTTTTTTATGAATGATAAACCTGAACTCTTAAGTGGTTACAGTTCTTTTCTAGGAGACTTGATGGTATTTTGGGGCTTGACATAACTAATATGATGTTACCTGTTGTAATAGTTAAAGGAATTGTAGAGGATTGAGGAGGAACAAGGGATAAGGAAGGTTTTGTAACATGGAATGGAGGAGTTGAAGGGATAGAGGGAATATGGCTGCTGGTGAGGTAAAAGGAGAGAGGTACCCCCTGCTGAGAGGCTATCTTTGAAAAATGGGGTTTCCGAGAAATGGGCTACCTATGATAGGCTGAGAAGATGTCTTCTCTATTGATTGATGTTGAAGATACCCCAGATCAGGTAAGCATGGACCCCCCACCCCGAGGGACAAGCCTTCCCCCTGACCAAGGTTGCCCGGCAGGAGTCTGATGCAGACATTTTATTGTTGAATGGCTGTCCTGAGGTTCAGCTCCCTTTTTGTTTCCCTGAAATGACAGTCCTTTTTATCTGACTGTAGGTTATTTAACTCAAGTGAATTTAATAACAAATTTGGGTTGAGAAGATATCAGGGAAAAGGGAATTGGGATTTCCCTAGATTGGGTTTGAGTCTCTCTCAGCTTTTGAGCTGAGGCCAGGCCTCACAGTCTGGGTGGAGGGTTTCTTTTATTCCTGTCTATGCTATATCTATGCTAGCTTTCTTAAGTTCAAAGTCTTTAGTAGTAGACAGCAAGAGGAAGAAAAGGTTCTGAATTTCAGAGTTGGTTGGGCCTATCTCTTTGGGCTGCTGCCCCTAAAGACTGGCCTTAAGGTTCAAACCTCTCCCCTTAAATCCTTTAGTTCGATGACACGATCACAGGAATCCAGGTAGAGGACACAGTTGGGAAAAGTCTAGGAATAGTGGTACTTCTGTCCAGAGACAGGGAGAGAGCGCTCCTTCTAGTCTGAGGGCCAGGAAAGAGAGTCCTCGAGAGCAACTGTCACTCTCCCAGTGTCCCCTCCCCTTATCAACTGTTATTGCTGTCCATCAATTTCACCCTAACCTTCCAATGGCTGTTTGCTTCAACTCAGTGGCAGAAAGTCCAGAGCTTGATTCAGTTTTCCTTTCCACACTGTTCTCTTTCTTGGATTGCTGTAGGATATTCACTATCACAGTATGGAACACTTCTGGTGAGCTTATGACTTCCTACTTTATGCTTCATATGATGTTATTGAACATCTGGTTATTTCTGGTATAGCTTTAAAGGAATCCAAAATGATTTTGATGTATGATTGAGAGATGCTTTGTAAGATGAGAGTTTTAAACATAGGTTTTAAGTCTACCTAAAATAAAATTATTCTTCATAAGTGCACTCTATATTTTTCAGTCATTTGCATCATTATAAAGATATGATCCATTATAAAATATTTCCCTAAAAGTGCCTATTCCCTGCAAATAGCCTCAATGAAGATTCACTCAATACATACGGAGATGAATCTCATTAAAATTTTGTATAATGGGGAAGTAGTAATTTAAAATAGATAATTAATATTCTCTTATAAGCATTTAAAAAAGTATTATTAATAAGATCTTACCTTTTCTTACCATTCCTATATTCCTTCTTTCATTTGCCTTGTAAATTTGTCTGTCAGTGTCCTTATAATTGTGCCATCTTCACTGTGGAGTCCCTTTATGTGCATTCAATCTAGTTAATCTCCTTTTTTTGTCTTTGTTCTCTCTAGTTCCATTTCTACCTGCTCTATCAACAAATGGAACACTAATGTTGGAATCCAAGCATGGTAGCTCTGTTTTTTTTAATGGGAAAAACAATGTTATAAGAATCTTTTCATATTTTCCCATTTTGCTTGTTTTTGTTGGCCTTCTATAATGTTTTGATTCTAACTGCTGAATTGGGTTCCTAATCTGACTTTCTTTTTGTTGGTTTTCGTTTCCTCTGCTTCATGAGATGCTATTTTTCATAATCATGAAATAAAGACATTAAAACAGAATAGCAAAGTAAATCAAGGAAACTGCCCCACACATATTCCCATAACTGAGGGAGAGGAAACATGGATAGTGGACAAATATAAAGAATATGCAACCTGGATAACTTATACTGTGTTCTCAGTTAAACACTTTACCATTTATTGATCCTACCTCCTCATTCACATGTCAGCATCAACTGCTGGTCTATAGTGTTATCTTCTGGGCTACTTTTACTGTGCTGACACATGCTGATTGTCCATTGAGTTGCATCTGTTCTCTAGTTTCCTTCCTTCAGGAGAATGTTGTGTCCAGCTCTTCTATGAGAGAATAATAGTCAATAATAGTTAATCATCTAATTGGTCACATTGTTTAGATTGTCTTTTTAGTTGTTGTTGAACTGCATTTGCTTCTACTTTTGTAAGGAAGTCTTCCCCAACTTTTCATAATCCTAATGCCTTCCCTTTCTGAATTATTTTCTGTTAATCAGATAGGTGTGTGTACATATTTTTGTTTGTTGTTTGTTTGTTTGCTCTTCTCTCCCATTAGATTATGAATTCCATGAGGGAAGAGACTGTCTTTAACCTCTTTTTGTATCCTCAGTGCTTAGCACAGTGCCTATCATGTAATAATTAAAATAGTGGAAAACATAAGCTGTAGTAGATATAAGAGTGGTTGTTAAAATTGTGACCATCTGAAAATATGGTTTCAAGACAGTGTCTTGTTTTAAATCAAATATAAGGTGGTCGCCAGGGGAAAATTCCCAATTATTAAATATACCCAAGTCAGCTGGGTTTTATAGAGATTTTAATTAATACAAAATGAAGGAATAAATGAAAGAGAGAGAGAGAGAGATCAGTCAGTTTTTTATCCACAAGATTTTGTCCAAGCAAGGATTCTAGTGTTCAGAGAGACACCAGGCCAGCCAGCTCCATCTCCAGAGAGAGAGAGCTTCTGACATAGTCCTCGAGAGAGTCCAGAGGGATAGAGTCTCCTCAGAGGGAGCTTCTGTGAGAGTCCTTCTGAGACTGTCCTCAGACTCAGTTTCTCATCTCCTTTTAAAGGGAATTTTCTCCTATGTCACCTCCCCTGAGTTCTCACATCTACCAATCACAGTAGACGTTTTCCAAAGGACAGACCATTCTTAGTTCACACCTAAGAAGGCTTAAATTTTTGATTAAGTTCACACCAGAAAACCTCTGAGTAAGTTTCTCACCTCTTTGCTCCTTGTAAATTCACAAGTTGCCTGACCTTTATAGGTACTTAGCACCCTTTTGTATTAGATCTAAAAATAGGCACAGCTTAAGAACTTTTGTCTTACTATAAGTATGGGTTTAAGTATTTTTCATTGTTCAGCAAGGAGTTTCTTCCCCTAAATCAGGCTTAAGTAGGGGTGGAGTAGAGATCTCACATTCCTGATCTAAGTAGAGGTCTCACATTCCTGATCTAAATTCCTTCATTGTTTAAAACGGGGAATGGTCTTAACCAAATCTTATGAAGTTGTGTCTGAGAATTTTTTAAGGTTCACAATCATCATCAATTAGGGAATGACTGAACAAATTAAGGCATATGGATGTGATACCATGTTATTGTATAATGAGAACTAACAAAAGGGGTGAGGTTTAGGGAAAATCTCAGAGGACTCAAATGAATTGATATGGAATGAAATGAGCAGAATCAGAACAATTTCTACCACAGTCTTGTAATGGTAAACAACTTTGAAAGACTTTAACAATGATGACCAATGTAGTAAATATTCCATTACTACAGAGGACTGATGATGTAGCATGTTACCCACTTGCATACAGAGGAGTGATGGGCCCAAGATGCAGAATGAAACATGGCAAATGGATGGTTTTGTTTTGCTTGATTATACTTAATTGTTACAATAATTATATTTTTCCTTTTTATTAAGAACCAACTTTTTTAACAGGGATTTATCACATATTGTCTTTTTTATATGTGAGAATTTTCTCTTTTAGTGCTTAATAATAAAAATGCAATTAAAAATATTGTTTAAATTTTTTTTTCCTTTTAGACATTTTATTTGGTCATTTTCAAACATTATTCCATGGAAACAAAGATCATTTTCTTTTCCTCTCCCCTTCCCAACACCCCTCCCATAGCCGATGTGTGATTCCACTGGGTATCACATGTGTCCTTGATTCAAACCCATTTCCATGTTGTTGGTATTTGCATTAGGGTGTTCATTTAGAGTCTCTCCTCATTCATGTCCCTTCCAACCCTGTAGTTAATCAGTTGCTTATCTTCAGTGTTTTTACTCCCACAATTTATCCTCTGCTTGTGGATAGTGTTTTTTCTCCTAGATCCCTGCAGAATGTTCAGGGACGTTGTATTGACACCAATGGAGAAGTCCATTATGTTCGATTGTACCACAGTGTATCAGTCTCTGTGTACAATGTTTTCCTGGTTCTGCTCCTTTCGCTCTGCATCACTTCCTGGAGATTGTTCCAGTCTCCATGGAATTCCTCCACTTTGTTATTCCTTTTAGCACAATAGTATTCCATCACCAACATATACCGCAATTTGTTCAGCCATTCTCCAATTGAAGGGCATCCCCATATTTTCCAATTTTTGGCCACCACAAAGAGTGCAGCTATGAATATTCTTGTACAAGTCTTTTTCCTTATGATCTCTTTGGGTTACTAACCCAGCAGCGCTATGGCTGGATCAAAGGGCAGATAGTCTTTTATTGCTCTTTGGGCGTAGTTCCAAATTGCCCTCCAGAATGGTTGGATCAATTCACAACTCCACCAGCAATGAATTAGTGTCCCTACTTTGCCACATCCCCTCCAGCATTCATTACTTTCCATAGCTGTCATGTTAGCCAATCTGCTAGGTGTGAGGTGATACCTCAGAGTTGTTTTGATTTGCATCTCTCTGATTATAAGAGATTTAGAGCACTCTTTCATGTTCTTATTAATAGTTTTGATTTCTTTGGCTGAGAACTGCCTGTTCATGTCCCTTGCCCATTTATCAATTGAAGAATGGCTTGATTTTTTTGTACAATTGATTTAGCTCTTTGTAAATTTGAGTAATTAGACCTTTGTCTGAGGTTTTTGTTATGAAAATTGTTTCCCAATTTGTTGCTTACCTTCTCATTTTGGTTACATTGGTTTTGTTTGTGCAAAACCTTTTTAATTTGATGTAGTCAAAATAATTTATTTTACATTTTGTGACTCTCTATTTCTTGCTTGGTTTTAAAATCTTTCCCTTACCACAGGTCTGACATGTATACTATTCTGTGTTCACCTAATTTTCTTATAGTTTCCTTCTTCATGTTCAAGTCATTCACCCATTCCGAGTTTATCTTGGTGTAGGGTGTGAGGTGTTGATCCAAACCTAATCTCTCCCACACTGTCTTCCAGTTTTCCCAGCAGTTTTTGTCAAATAGTGGGTTTTTGTCCCAGAAGCTGGGATTTTTGGGTTTGTCATATACCGTCTTGCTGAGGTCACTACCCCAAGTCTATTCCACTGATCCTCCTTTCTGTCTCTTAGCCAATACCAAATTTTTTTGATGACCGCTGCTTTATAATATAGTTTGAGATATGGAACTGCAAGGCCACCTTCCTTTGTATTTTTTTTCATTATTTCCCTGGATATCTTTGATCCTTTGTTCTTCCAAGTGAACTTTGTTATGGTTTTTTCTAAATCAGTAAAAAATTGTTTTGAAAGTTCAATGTGTATAGCACTAAATAGATAAATAAGTTTGGGTAGGATGGTCCTTTTTTATTATATTGGCTCGTCCTACCCATGAGCAGTTAATGTTTTTCCAATTGCTCAAGTCTGTTTTAGTTGTGTGGAGAGTGTTTTTGTAGTTGTGTTAAAAATGCAATTTTTAAAAAAGTTGGAGATAATACAAGAGTTAACATTATTTGTGATATGTTCCTGTATAGCTCTACCTTACACTGGTATTTTCCCTATACTATGTATTAGTACCTGGAAGGGGACTTTAATGCAACTCATGTTCTGTTTACAAAAAAAGCTAAAGGTTTGTAGAAAAGTCAAAATTCAACTTGTTAATCTATTAGGGCATTTGTTGTGATTAAAAAAAAAATAGAAGTGAATGGACTAGTTTTCTTGTCTTCCATCTACCCTGTTCTTATTTTGTTCTTCAGCATGTAACTTGACATTCATAGAATAAAAGATACTTTACTTGAAGAAATGTCTGAGCTTGGGATAAAGTTGGTGGCTGCCAAGGAAAGTAATTCTAGTGATCATTGCCTGGTTAATACTGTACTCTAATCACCTGAACTGATCTATCTAAAAACTCTTTAAATAATCACTTCAGAGTAAGGGGACAGATTTAAAAAGTAACAAAAGCATTTTTAGAACTAGGAAAGAATGAATTTTTTTTCTTTGTATGTATTGTTTCTATAAAATTTAATTTATTTCAAAAGAGCCATAAGCAACATAACTAGAATCAGTTAACTTGTGCTGTTAATTTGTGAAATACAAAAATGTTACTTATTTTTATAGTAATTGAGGGCTTGGTCTGTCTTCAGTGCCATCATCATTGTCATTTGGGGATTTGTGAAAGTACTTTACTATTTTGAAGTAATAAAATGTGAAGTAGAAATATGAGAATTTGATGTATGGTTGATATTTTACTGACTACTAGAAGAAGGAATAAGTAGGCAAATTCTTAATCTGGAAAATGAGAAATTTTGTTGTATTACATTTTCTTTTTATTAAAATCACACTTAATCATATGAAAAAATCATAGTTTTGATAAGGGACAACATAAATTATTTTTCCTCACTAAAGGGTGCTGTATATTTTAACCTAAAGTTCAAGATTTGAAGTTAGAGGTTACCTGTATGATAAGCAAATCATTTAATGTCTCTGGGCTACTATCTCCTCATCTGTGAAATGAGAGTTAAAGCAGATGGATAATGGGTCAGAGTCCTTTTGAACCCTAAATTTAGCATGTGGTAAATATGTGGCAGACAAGTCCTTTAACTTGTCAAGATCTAGTTTCTGCTATATAATAGGGATAATAATGAGTTTGCTACAAATATTAGTAGATTGTTGTGAAGCAAGCACTTTGCAGACTGTAAAATGATGATTTTTAGTAAAGCTATTTCATTTTATCGATTATATGTAATAAATTTCCACATAAGTTTTCTGAAGTTATATGATCCAAATTGTCTCCTTCCCTCCTATTCCTCCCCTTTTCAGAACTTGACAGGCAATTCTATCTGGGTTATACATGTATTATCATGCACAATGTATTTCCACATTGGTCATTTTTGTAAGATAATAATAATATAAAACCAAAATCCCAAAATAACCCAAATCAACTAAATTGAGAAAATAGTATAGTTTGAACTGTGTTCTAACACCCAAGAGTTCTTTTCTCTTGAGGTGGGATAGCATTCTTTATCACAAGTCCCTAAGAATTGACCTGATTTATATTGTTAAGTATTTTAAAGTTCTTTTTTTTAAGCCTTTACTTTCTGCCTTAGTAATAAATCAAAGATAGAAGGGCAAGGACTAGGCAATCAAGGATAAGTGACTTGCTCTAGTTATATACCTAGTAAATGTCTTGAGGCTAGATTTGAACTTAGGTCCTCTTGACTTCAGGCCTGGTTGTCTTGCCCCTGAGTCACCTAGCTGCCTCTTCTAAAAGGAAATCCTTTACTCCCTTTTTTTATTTTGAGTTAACACTTTGGTTAAAAATACCTTAAGTATCCCTACTTAGTACCTCACCAGATTGGGAATACAGATTAACTCTCCTTTGTCTACTTTTGAATTGAATCAACAGAAGCTTGAATACCCTACTTAGCACTAGGTGGAGGAGCTCTCCACTCTTTCAACTCAATCATCCAGGAAATTAGAATTCATACCTCAATCAGCCAGGAATCTTTGAATCCTTTTGAAGGGTGATAAGTGGTTCCCACAAACACTGCCTCTTGGTGCTGGGCAATTTGGAAGTTGTGATTAGCCCTTGTGAAGAGTGGAAGGGAAAAGAAGCCACTATAAAATGCCCTGAATTTCTGGGGCTAAAAAAGTTGACTTCAAGAAGGAAGTGGGCTTTAAGAAGGAGTTGGACTTCAAGAAAGAAATTAGCTTCAAGAAGAAGGCCATTTCCAGAAAGAAAGTTGCCCTCAGGAGTCACCTTCAGCTTGGTCATCATCTTGACCTGCCTCTTGGAGGGAACTTGGGTGAGAGGATAGCTGGCTTTCCCTTCCTGTCTTCTGGAGAGAGTTTAATTCTGGTAGAAGGTCAGCAAGTCCTGACTGAGTCGAGCATTTGAGCAATATTTAGTTAAATAGGCTAATGTCTTCTCTATCCTTTTATTTTTCTGCTTTCACTCTTTCCACCTTTTTGTAAATAAAATCTATTAAAGTCATTTTGACTTTGAGTAATAATACTTTGAATCATGACCATTATTATTAATTTTCATATATTTTAATCAAACCATTAAATTTTAATTCCTACACTCTTATGATGATATTAAAAAATTGGAAGATAATACTATATCTGAAATCTAGATAATTCCTAGGTTTTCAGGATACCTAATATCTTTAGAGTATTATAGTCAGTTTAAGGGAAGAAGTAAATGCAAAAACTATGAGGTGGAAGGAAACTTGTACTTATAGGATCAATAAAGCCATAATCTATTTTGCTAAGCTTTTAACAACCATTTTCCTAGAGATTATTGCTATTCTGCTATTTAGAGTTTTTATGTGCCTCATTACCATGTAAGTTTAGGCTTTTCCTGTATCATTTGAGTGTTTCTACTTAATAATCATACTTTACTTTGCATAGCTTTTCTTTGTTACATGGCTTTAACTTTTTTGTAATTATGGTGTATATGTGATAGTATATTTGGGTGGCTGAATTAAGTTAGCTTCTTATGTAAATACTTATTTTGAAGGGCACCATGATTTTTTTCTGTGGGGTATACTTGCTTCTATAACCTTTAATATTAAATAGTGGGTACCTTCCTTTGATCTACAGAATCACTTAGTACTTCAGCCAGTTTCATCTGTTGGCGTGCCTTTCTGCAATAAGGAAACCATCGTAGTTTATATAAACAAAATGGTACTGGACTTTGGTGGTGGCTTTGAAAAGTTTTTTTTTTTTTTGCTTTCCTTAGCTTCTTATATCCTCTAAATGATTATCTGAATTCAAGAAGCTTCAACTCCCCAAAAGTCCCATTGATTTTACAACTTAATTTTATGGTTAAAATAATCACTAAAAAAAAAAAAATCATGTGCACTTCAAGTTTTGAATCAAATAAAATCAGCCTAATAGAATCCCTTTTCTTAGGATCCATAGATATAGATTTGGGAAGAAAACTCAAAGGCCTTCTAGTCTAGGCCTCCCTCTAGTCTAGGCTTTGTGGGTGAGTAAACTGAGACCTAATGAGGTTAAATCCCTTGCCTAAGGTCATACAGGTAATAGAAGTGAGATTTGAATCCAGTTCTTTTGACTCATGAAGGGAACCTTCTTTCTACCTTTCAGGCAGCCTCCAAACTCAAAGAGATTTTGAGAAGGCAAAGAAAGAATTGTTTGGAGAATGACAGTGATAGGACAAAAGATAACTAAATGGGATCTCATTAATTGGTTACTATATCCAAGATCTTTTATATCTTTCTTAATACTCTTATATGGTATTAGTGGGAGATATTTTTTCCCCCTAAAAGTTCCCAAGGTTTTTGTTAGTTGATTTTCAACATTTGAATACTTCGTATGACTATAGTAATGGTATGAAAATTTCAAAACAAATAATTATAAATTCAATGGTGTATGTATTTGTATGTATATAAATATATGTACATAAACACACATGCTACATGACACTTTTTAGGAGTGAGACTGTTTTACTTCTTGCATGGAAATTAAACAGCATTGGTATTTCTTCTCTAAAATGGTTTGGAATCACTCTTGCAACATGTTTGTCTCTTCATTCCAGTAAAGATTTGTATAATAGTTCATTTGATTGCTTTTTTATAGACAGAATTTTTTTCTGTTTTAATTCATGTTAACTATTTGCAAAGGGCATTAAAAAATGAATTTTTGCAGTATGGGAAGAGTACTTTGAAAATACTTTGAAGAAGATAGGTAACATATCTCCTAATTAAGTTTCATTGACCAAATATAGCCTCTGATCTTTTAGCCAAACTTTACCTCATTTTAAATGAACAATCATTTATCAAGCCCTTACTATATGCCAAGCATTGTGCTTAGTGCTGGGGGAGGGGGGTATATAAATGGAAAAATCAAGGGCGGGGGTCCCTGCTCTCAAAGAGCTCCTACTCTAATTAGGAAGAGATAATTAATAAAAAAGTTCAGTTGCAGGGTTGATGGAAAGACCTGGGGGGGGGGTGTCCTTTGTTTACATCACTAAGTCATATGACAGTGGAACTACAGGCAAATCAGGCTAAGGTCTGGAGGACCTTGGAAGCAGTGGCAGGGAAGATAGTAAGACGATCTAGTGGTTGGTTCTCTGGTGGTGAATTAGTTTTGTTAAGGAGATGGGATGAGATGGAGGGATATGGAAGCAGTATGGAAAGTCTCAAATCCCTGTGGTGATAGGTTTTCCTACCTCCTGTTGGTACCAGGTAAGCTCTGGTTAGGTCAGGTATCTCATTTTTCTTCCCTGGACATTAAATAATTTTACTGGTTCATTATTGAAAAGTAGTTAGGCTCAGCAAAAACTGGGTTCTGTCCCTTGTTCCCCTGCTGATTTGCTCAGTGATCCTTTACAAAGTGCTCAATTGTCTGGAGCATGAAGTGCTCCTTTTCATTTCCTATTGTGCTTAGCTTCATTGGAGGTTTTTTCATCCTCTTCAAATGAGCCATCTGCTTTTAATGAAACATAATTATTTTTATGCTGCTTCCAGTTCTTACTCAAAGGTTCACAGGCTAGAGAATCTGTAGTCATAATATCACATTCCAAGACAACTAGATTTTTCAGAAGTGAGAATGGAGGTGTGTATGCTTGAAAACAGTAGAACTGTGAGAATAAAGCACTTGGGAGGTTTGTTCAATTTTTTCTTAGTATCAGACCTTTGAGTTCCTTCTCTCTTTTTCTTTAGGAAGATAATGATAATGTGTATCAGAGGAATTTTTTTTTCCAAAAGTTTTTTTTTTTTATTAAGAGGAGTTTCTTACAATAAGGTGAACGTATATTTGAAAATCTTGAGAGATACATAACATTAAGTAAAGGGCAGTACTAGCTTTGGAGCGAGGCAATATGATGCAGTGGTAGGCATTGATTTGGGAGTAAGAAGATCTGGATACAAGCACCACTCATGTTCCCTGAAGCAAGACCTTAACTTCTTTGAACCTTGATTTCCTCATTGGTAAAATTAGGTTAGACTTGATGACTTTTATGTCCTTTTCATCACTAAACCTAACCTCCTGTGACCTGGATTCAATTCACATCTTGCTCTGATGAATACTGTTTGACTATAGGTAGGCTACTTCATCTCAATGCCCCAGCCAGTTTTTTAAGATTATAATTACAGATGAATTTCTGGTGTGTCATTGAAGGGGATTTTGCATTTTATGACAGCACAAGTCCACAAAATATATTAATTTGATGCAGAACTCTGTTAATAATCCGTTTAGAGCTCTGTGGGGCTGGGGTAGTCTGGATTTAACATTTTAACATTTTAAGCCTTGTTAGGATGTAAAAAAATTTTCTGTTTTTTGGGTTCCCATGATTTGAGTTTCAACTTCATATTTTGCTTTGCAGGTAAAGTTTTCTGATTAAAAAGTTTTAGTGAAAAAACTACAAAACACTTTCCACACAGCTAAAACTAGATCTAAACAATTGGAAAAACATTGGTTGCTCATGGGTGGGACGAGCTAACATAATAAAAATGTCAATCCTACCCAAATTAATTTACTTATTTAGTGCCATACCCATTGAACTACCAAAAAACTTCTTTACTGAATTAGAAAAAACCATAACAAAGTTCATTTGGAAGAAAAAAAGATCAAGGATATCCAGGGAAATCATGAAAAAAAAATGCAAAGGAAGGAGGACTTGCAGTCCCAGATCTCAAATTATACTATAAAGCAGTGGTTATCAAAACAATTTGATACTGGCTAAGAGACAGAAAGGAGGATCAGTGGAATAGACTTGGCGTAAATGATCTCAGCAAGACAGTTTATGACAAACCCAAAGACCCCAGCTTTTGGGACAAAAATCCATTATTTTATAAAAACTGCTGGGAAAATTGGAAGACAGTGTGGGAGAGATTAGGTTTGGATCAACACCTCACACCCTACACCAAGATAAATTCAGAATGGGTGAATGACTTGAACATAAAGAAGGAAACTATAAGAAAATTAGGCAAACACAGCATAGCATACATGTCAGACCTTTGGGAAGGGAAAGATTTTAAAACCAAGCAAGACTTAGAAAGAGTCACAAAATGTAAAATAAATTATTTTGACTACATCAAATTAAAAAGTTTTTGTACAAACAAAACCAATGTAACTAAAATCAGAAGGGTAGCAACAAATTGGGAAACAATCTTCATAAAAACCTCTGACAAAGGTTTAATTACTCAAATTTACAAAGAGCTAAATCAGTTGTACAAAAAATCAAGCCATTCTCCAATTGATAAATGGGCAAGGGACATGAACAGGCAGTTCTCAGCCAAAGAAATCAAAACTATTAATAAGCACATGAAAAAGTGTTCTACATCTCTTATAATCAGAGAGATGCAAATCAAAACAACTCTGAGGTATCTCCTCACACCTAGCAGATTGGCTAACATAACAGCTATGGAAAGTAATGAATGCTGGAGGGGATGTGGCAAAGTAGGGACACTAATTCATTGCTGGTGGAGTTGTGAACTGATCCGGCCATTCTGGAGGGCAATTTGGAACTATGCCCAAAGGGCGATAAAAGACTGTCTGCCCTTTGATCCAGCTATAGCACTGCTGGGCTTGTACCCCAAAGAGATCATAAGGAAAAAGACTTGTACAAGAATATTCATAGCTGCACTCTTTGTGGTGGCCAAAAATTGGAAAATATGGGGATGCCCTTCAATTGGGGAATGGCAGAACAAATTGTGGTATTTGTTGGTGATGGAACACTATTGTGCTAAAAGGAATAATAAAGTGGAGGAATTCCATGGAGATTGGAACAACCTCCAGGAAGTGATGCAGAGCGAAAGGAGCAGAACCAGGAAAACATTGTACACAGAGACTGATACACTGTGGTACAGTCGAACATAATGGACTTCTCCATTAGTGGCAATGCAATGTCCCTGAACAATCTGCAGGGATCTAAAAAACACTATCCACAAGCAGAAGTTAAGCTGTGGTGGGAGTAAAAACACCGATGAAAAGCAACTGCTTGACTACAGGGGTTGAGGGGATATGACTGAGGAGAGACTCTAAATGAGCACTCTAATGCAAATACCAACAACATGGAAATGGGTTTGACTCAAGAACACATGTGATACCCAGTGGAATTGCGCGTGGGCTATGGGAGAGGTGGTGGGAGGGTGGGGAGGGAAGAAAAGAAAATTATCTTTGTTTCTAATGAATAATGTTTGGAAATGACTAAATAAAAATAAAAAAAAAGTTTTAGTGATCTTTTGCTATGACCCTTTAAAAAGTACTGATCTGCTCTGTTCCATCCTCCTTTGTATTTAACATGCACTTGGATCAGTTATTTGAGGTGTCAGATTAGTCTACCATTTAACAGAATAATTATAATACAGCCAGCTATATCTTACTGATTTTATACTTGTGTTTGTTTTGACATAATTATTTCACAATAGATTCTCCCCTTCCTCACATTAATTAAAAAATCTTAGATCTTATGGTTATGTTTTCTCTTATTCATTGTCTCTTGTGTGTGTATCTTCTATATGCATGCAAACATCTTCATGTGTGTATCTGTATATATATATAAGCATATAATTTATAGGTAAGAATGAGAAGGCCTACATGTGTTTGTTCAAATGTTCAAGTAAAATTAAAATAGGTTTTATGTGGCTTGTTACTTTGTAACCCTGTTGAGTATTCCCTAATTCTTTAAAAACTGAATTTATCCATTCTTCCTATATCTTTCTTCCCTTTAGCTGCTGAAATCCTTGAAGTCATATATTATTGTTGTTGCCACATCTTTTGCTCTTACTCTCTTCTAAACTTAAGAAACAGCTGGGTGTAGAAGAGGATCGAGTGCTGGGCCTGGAGTTAGTAAGACCTAAGTCAAATTTCACCTCAGATATATACTAGTTATATGACCCTGCAAAATCACTTAACCTCTGTTTACCTCATTTTCTTCAACTGCAAAATGAGGATATTAATAGCACTTGCTTCCTGAGGTTGTTTCGAGGATCAAATGAGGTAATATTTGTAAAATGCTTATATTGTGCCTGGCACAGTGCTATATGAATGCTAGCTATTTTTCATTTTCTTATTCTCTCTGCAATCTGGCTTTCTATCTCATTCAGCTAAAACTTAATCTTTCCAAAATTACTAATGACCTCTTAATTGTCAGGTTTAATAGCCTTTTTTCAGTCCTCATCCTTTGTGAACTCTCTGCAACCTTTGAGTTTTTATCACCCTTTTTTGGACACACACCCTTCTCTAGGTTTTTATGCTGCTGCTCCTGGTTCTCTTCCTTTTATCTATGTGCTCCTTCTCAGTCTACTTTGCAGGTCACTCTATAAATGTGTGGGTGTCCTTCAAGGTTCTGTCCTGGGATCTTTTTTCTTCTCTTTCTATACTATTTCACACTGGAAAGGTTAGGTAGGAGAGCAAAAAAAAAAAAGGCCTCCATTATTAGCCTGGGTAATAGAAAACTGTATTTGTAGAAAGTTACCTTTTTCATAATTTTACAAAAAGCTACATAAGTTTTTTAATAGAATATTTGTTTATTGAACTTAATGATTGTTTAACATGATGATGGCTTTTGAATAAGCATGGCACAAAAGAAAGACATAGACTAGGAGTTAGAAGTCCTGGGTTTGATCCCTAGTTTTTCCACTTGCTATCTTGGGGAGCTTGAACAAATTAACTACTTTGGATCTCATGTTTCCTTATCTGTAAAATGGGAATAATTACTGTCTCACTTTCTTTCCTAAAAAAATGTGTATGAATATAAACTACCAGCATCATATGGGATCCATATCATGTGATGACTGCTTGGCAGAATAATGTATTTGGTGACAATATTATAGAAATACCTTATTAAACCATACCATTTTATAGGATCAATAAGAAAAGCCTCAGTAGCTCCCAACATGGTCATCTAGTAACTACACAAAGACCTCTAGTAATATGAAACAACAACTGCAACTTATGTCCCAGGTTACCATTTCATTTTTGTAGAAAAACTGTTGTTATCTTTTCATTTTTTATTGATACCTTTTGTTTTTATATCACTCACATCACAATAGTATATATTTCTTCCTTTTCTCCTAAGGAATCATTTTTTGGTAATAAATAAAAAAGAGAAAAAATAATAAATCAATCAAGTTTGATGTAATATGTTGTGTTCTAGTCAGTCAATCAATAAATGTTTATTAAGTACCTACCAAGAACTGTGCTAAGGACTGGGGATACAAAATGAGGTAAAACTCTTCCTACCCTCAAGTAATTCATAGTCTAATGGAGACAACATGCAAACAAATATATACAAAGCAATAAGGATAAATAGGAAACCATTAACAGAGAGAAAGGTACTAGAATTACAAGGGGTTGGAAAAGATTTCATGTAAAAGATAAAATTTTAGTTGTGACTTGCTGGAAGCCAGGGAGTTGAAGAGAGGATGCATTCCAAGGCCAGAGAAAATATCTGGAGCTAAAAGAATGAGTATCATTTGTGGAACAGTATGGAGGCCAATGTTACTGAACTAAAGAGTACATAGTAGAAAATAAGACAGAGGAATCCTGGAAGAGGCAAGGGAGAGATCAGCAGTGGGGTAGAGTCTGAAGGGCTTTGAAGGCTAAATTTTGTATTTGATCTTGAAGACATAGAGCCACTACATGGCTTCTAAGATCTTTTTAAACACTTAAAACTTTATGATTTTATTTTCTAGTTCCGATTCCTTTATCTGTCATATTGAACTTTTAATGGCCTGATTCTCTTACAAATCAGAGAGGCTTTAAGGAGACAGTAGAAACTCTGGAGGGAAGGGGCCCAGATGACCATGGTAAAGGCCTACCTCCTTATTATATAAGCAAATTGAAATGTTTTAGCTATATGCATGTGTTCTTTTAAAATTGTTTTTTTTACTGTCTTTAGAAAATGAACTATTAGCAATATAGTCACATAAGATTTTTCATTTTTATTATTTTGCAAGCTTTCAAACTATATTTTTGCAATATTCATTCTTATGCTAGAAACCATCAGATTTTGAATGAGCTTAATTTTTATTAAGTAATTTTATGTGTTGAGTATGCAACATTGCATATACATATGCTCTTGGTGTATTATAACAACCTTAAGATTGCTAAAGAACTAGTTTTAAAAATTGTACAGTTAAACATTCACTTAATTTCAGAGTTGAGAAAATGAAAACCTAACAAATTCTAGCATCAGGAATTTTCTTGAGATATTGCCTAGTACTAGAGACTAATTTTCAGTTTCCTATCTGTAGTTGTCTCAAATTGCCTTGAACAGGGATGTCAAACCTTTTAGAGATGGAGTGTATTCTTCCCTCCCCCAACTGAATGCCATGCCTGGCCCCACCCTGGAGACCCTCCCTTCCATTAGTGCTGGACACACTTTGGTCATTCCCCCCTTACCCCACCCAGAGGAGGGAGAAAGGGCTCCCATTGGACTATTGGCCAGAAGTTATGAAAAAAATGTCATCAGCCACGATGGAGAGGGGGAGGGAACTCCTCCTGAGTTCCTCTCTCTGCCTTTCTAGTAACAAATGGGGGTGGGGTGTGACAGGGGGACGGTGGAGGACAGTTGAGTACCCACAGTGGTGATGAACCTATGGCACAGGTGCCAAAGAGGCATATAGAGAGCTCTCTGTGGACATGCAGTCCCCTCAAGTTCATTACTAGAAAGGCAGAGGGGATTGAATGAAACTGCTCCCCTCCCCCTCTCCACTGTGCCTGACAATATTTTTTCATGTCACCTGACCCTCACCCCAGTAGCTCAATGGGAGTGTTTCCTCCTTACCCTGTGTGGAGCAATGGGGGCCCCAATGTGTGTGGGGGAGGGGCACGACACTCCCATCTCTAAAAGGTTTGCCATTGCTGACCTAGAACATACTAAATGCTAAATAAAGGGAATTAATTGATTTGGTATATATAGCAAGTAGTTCTATTTTGATCCAATCTCTGAAAGCTACAAAACAGAACTATATATTCCATTAAGTGATTGTCTCAGACTATATGTTGATAGTTTTTTTCTTTAATGTAATTTTTTTTAGTGAACCGTTAACTTGGAAATGTTAATCTGCATCCAGGTCCACACTTAGAAATCATATGACTTGCTGCTGCACTTCTAGGTGGTTCTTTGGGCTGCTGACTGCCCCCACCTTCCCTTGGGACCACAGACAAGCTGTTACCCATGTCCAATAGCACCCGGGTGGCTATTGACGATGCATGTACCCCACGGACGCCCAACCAACAATTCCTTAATTAAAGAGCGAGTCACTCCCAAACACGAGATGCGAGTTACTTGGCCCTTGCTAACCAGACTCCTTACCCAACCCCAAACAGGTTGTGTGAGGTACCTTAAGTCTCGGGGTCCTCAGTAGCAGGAGGGCTTAGGCAGCCGGGACTTCAGATCTTGATGGAACCTCCATTATGTCAACTAGAAAAAACACAGAACTATTAAATAGTCAAAATCACTCATTAATCCAGGGTTAAAGGGGTTCAGCGCTAAAGGCCTCAGCGGACAACAGCTACTCCCCGAGACTGCACAGAGTCTGGACACCCTCGTCATTGACCCCTGGGAGTGCCACAGACTCAGGATGGACTCCGAGAAACAAAAGAATTTGGAGAACCTATATACCGTTTGGGGAATCCAGGGGCAGGGAAAGATGATTGACATCACTAAAGCTACAAAGAAAATGGACGTGTTCAAACTGCACTTGACAGGATACAATCAAGCTTGGGAAAGGAATTATAGCTAGAGGCTAGGATGTAAGAAGAGGCTGCTTACAATAGATACTAAAGGATGGTTTCTGCTCAGGTGTGGATATTCTTGGGAAAGGTTCTAATACAATAGGGGAGACTACCTAAAACAAAGAGTGTCCTTAGCAAAAAAGCCATTAAACAAATGAGTGCAGGCAAGGCACCCGGTAAAGACGGGATCCCAACCGAGGCATACAAGACCTTAAATGGAAAGGCGCTCCAGGCATTCCACATAGTACTGACCAGCATATGGGAAGAGGAAGACAGGCCCTCAGAACTCAGAGATGCCTCCATCGTAGTCCTATACAAGAACAAAGGCTCACGAGCAGCCTGTGACAACTACAGAGGCATCTCAGTACTCTCCACTGCTGGAAAGATCCTCGCCCGTGTTATACTCAACAGACTCTTGTCATCTCTTTCAGAGCAGAACCTGCCTCAATCACAATGTGGCTTCAGACCAGATCGCAGCACCATCGACATGGTCTTCGTGGTGAGGCAAATGCAGGAAAAATGCCTTGAGCAGAACCTGAGTCTCTGCATTGTCTTCATAGACCTGACAAAGGCGTTCGACACAGTGAACAGGGATGCATTGTGGGTGATCCTTAGCAAGCTCGGTTGCTCGGCAAAATTCATCAAACTGATCCAGCTCTTTCATGTCAACATGACAGGGGAAGTCCTATCTGGTGGAGAGACTTCCGATCGCTTCAACATCTCTAATGGCGTGAAACAAGGCTGTGTCCTTGCTCCGGTACTATTCAACCTATCCTTCACTCAAGTATTACGACATGCTGTGATGGATCTAGTCCTGGGCGTCTACATCAAATACCGACTGGATGGCTCACTATTTGACCTTCGCCGCCTGACTGCAAAAACAAAGACAACAGAGAGACTCATCCTGAAAGCTCTCTTCGCAGATGACTGTGCTCTCATGGCCCACCAAGAAAATCATCTCCAAACCATTGTGGACAGGTTCTCTACCGCAACAAAATTGTTTGGCCTGACTATCAGCCTCAGCAAAACAGAGGTGCTGTTCCAACCTGCACCAGGAAGGCCAACGAACCAGCCGTGCATTACAATCGACAGCACGCAGCTTTCTAACGTCAACACTTTCAAGTACCTGGGCAGCACCATCGCCAAGGACGGGTCCCTAGACCATGAGATCAATGCCAGGATCCAAAAGGCCAGCCAGGCACTCGGGTGGCTGCGCTGCAAAGTCCTCCAACACAGAGGTGTAAGCACTGCGACGAAGCTCAAAGTGTACAACACAGTGGTCCTCAGCTCGCTCCTGTACGGTTGTGAGACATGGACACTGTACTGGAAGCACATGAAACAGCTGGAGCAATTCCACCAACGCTCCTTCCGGTCAATCATGAGAATCCGATGGCAGGACCGAATCACCAACCAGGAAGTCCTCGACAGAGCCAACTCCACCAGCATCGAAGTCCTGGTCCTCAAAACCCAGCTACGATGGTCTGGACACGTCATCCGCATGGACCCACAGCGAATACCAAGATAGGTATTCTATGAACTGTCAGCTGGACTCAGGAAACAAGGCCGACCAAAAAAAAGATTCAAGGATCAGCTAAAGTTCAACTTGAAGTGGGCTGGCATTACACCAAAGCAACTAGAACTCGCTGCCTCTGTCAGAAGCAGCTGGCGAACCCACGTTCACCATGCTTCCACCACCTTTGAAGATGAGCGACGTCGACGTCTTGCCGCTGCGCGTGAACGCCGACACCAGGCCACAACTGCACCTCCCATAACAACTGGCATCCCAGGCCCCATGTGCCACAAACTGTGCGCCTCAGCCTTTGGACTTCAAAGCCACATGAGGGTACATCAATAGATGATAATACACAAAGACAATTGTCATTCTCGGTCACGGAGAGACTACCGCCACTACTAGTCTCACCCAACCAGGATTGTCCATCCCCTGAGGGTCTGCTAATTCGGGATTCCCTTCAGGGTAGATTCCATGGGAACAGGGAACAGTACAAGCTTTGGGGTCTCCAATCTACAAGCTAGTCCTGAAAATTGGGGTTCATCAGATCTCACTAGGTAACAGGTTTGGGATTCCTAGATTCCATGCTGACAGAACAAAACTTCATTTTCTCTACCTGCCCTTTAATGGCTACCAATTTCCTCTAGATCAAAATGCAAACTTCCTTAACTATATCCTATCTTTACAGGTTTATTCAAATAAGCTAGGACAACAAACAATAAGCATTTTGGAAGCCTATTATATGCTAGGAACAGGATGCAAAGAAAAAAGATAAAACAATCCTTGCCCTCAAAGAGTATATTTGAATGGGCACATTCAATAATAAAACATGTAACCCTATAAAGATAGGTATAAGATACACAGTAGCTATAAGGTAACCCTTGAGGGGTTAGGGTTACCTTATACACAAGCAGCTGTGTGATGACCAGGAAAGATGTCTTGTATAGTAACAAGTGAAAGACAAAAATGACTGAGAAAACAAAGTTTCCAACTTCTGAACAGATCTATTTATTAAGCAACACATGCCATTAGCCCAACAAATAGGGATCAAGTTCCTTCCAGACCCCAAATAGAGGAGGAGACAGACTTTTATACAGTAAAAACAGTCAGCTAAGACCATTTAATTAAAAGGAAACTATACAACAGTAGATAATCTGATTTCTAATTGGGTGGAAGATTTAGGGATTTTCAGAATTGGGAGAGAAGTTAACAGATGCAATCCCCTGAATTTAGAAAAAGAGGCGTTCCACTCCTCCCTAGTGTCTGTATACAGTCAGAGGAACATAGAAACAAAGGATCAATCAGTATGGGGCTAGTTTTAAGATAAGACACATGGGCTGTACAGTTAGAAGAAATCTTCTTGTCTCAATCTTCGTATCTGACAGCATTTCTGGTCAACATGAGTCTTTGTTTAAGGGTCTCTAAATAGTAGGTTCAGGTGGTCCAGTTTCCCAGCCATATTGAGCTAAATTCAAATAATGCAGTAAGTTTTAATCTCAGTTCCCATAGTTGAATAAGGTTTTCTTACAGGACAGAATTTGGATGAGGCTCATCATTGAAGAGAAAGAGAACTGATGATCTACATCCAGAATTGAGAAAGATGGAATTAGTGTGGGTCATTCAATTCCCACAATTAACCACTTGCTATCCTAATCCCTTCAGTTCTTTCACCTGCAAGAGGGTAGTACTTGAACTAAGTCTTGAAGGAAGCTAGGGATACTAAGACAGGTAGAAGTGATAAAAAGAGCATTTCAGACATAGTGAGTCAGTGCAATGGTATGGAGACAGGAGATGAAACTTTTGATGTGAGGAACAGCAAACATGGCTAGACTATAGAGCACATTTGAGAGGAATAATATGCAAGAAGACTGAAAAGATAGGGAGGGGCTAGGTTGTGAAAGTTTCAAATACTAAACAGAGGAGTTAATATTTGGTTGTAATGATAATAAGGAAGGTACTGGAGTATTCTGAGTAGGGGATGACAAGGTTAGACATGATCTTTAGGAAAATTACTTTGGAAACTGTATAGAGTATGCATTGATATGGGGGAGAGATTTGAGGCAAAGAAACGATTGCACTAGTCTAGGAGCAGGGTGATGAAGGTCTGAACTAGGCTATGGCTATATAAATGGCAAAGAAGAGACATATACTAGAGATGTGGAGTTAGAAATAAGATTTGGCAACTGATTGGCTATTTAGGGAAGAATATGAGTGATGAATGAGTTGAAGAAAATGCATAATACCTCAGTGACCCATAGAATGATGGTGCCCTCAATAGTTATAAGGAAATTTGGAAAAAGGGGGTGAGTTGCGGGAGGGATATGATGAGTTTTGTCAATTGAACATGACTTTTACACAGGCCACATTACAAACTAGCCAATTTGCTGTACCCCATCTAGAACGTTCTGTCATTTCCCACTTCTGTTCCTTTGTACAGTTTATTATTCCCTTCCTCCTCTCCCTAATCCCTGAAATGCATTTCTTCCTCTTAGTCTCCTTGTAGAATCCCTACTTTCCTATAAGTCATCTCAAGTGCCACCTCCTCCACAAGATTTATCCTTATTCTTCCTTTTCATTGTCATCTCCCTTTTTCTCTTTTATAGTCCTTTTGTACATTTTTTTTTATACCATCTGTTCATGCTGTTTTCCTGCAGTAGAATGTATTCTCCTTGAGGATAAGAAATGCTGTAATGTAGTATTTTTGGCCCTAACCTCTAGGACTCAGTGTGGTACATAGTTCTTAGGCTGAAACTAACAAGTAGGTTCCTGGATGACAAGATGGATTTATTTTATATTTATGATGCATTTTTGCTGATTATTCATTATTTCAGTTAATTTTTAATTTACTTAGAGCCAGTAAGCAAACCATTATATCACTTACAAAAGTGATGATTTTGTTTCTTCTTGGCCATGTTTCTTTAATTTCACTTTCATATCTTATTTAATATAACTAGCATTTTGTACACTATATAAGGTAATAGTGATATTCAGCATTCTTGCTTTATCTCTGAGCTCGTGGGCAAGAGCTCTTGATGGTTATTCCATTGCATATAAAATTGGCTCTTGGTTTTAAATACTGCTTATATTAAGGAGTGGTTCATTTATTACAAGGTTTTCTAGTGGTGTTAATAGGAATGGATGTTGTACCTGACAAGAGCTTTTTGTGCTTCTACTTACTGATTTTTTTTTATCATTTTTTAAATTAAAATAGTCTGGTACACTGATAGTTTTCATAATATTTTTGGAATCAAGTGCCTAAAAATCTTTTACACAGGTTAGGTCTTTTAAAAATTAATGTATTTGTTGGTTGAAAATACAAAAGAGAAAACTTACAGATAATAACTGCAATGAAAAAAAAGAGTATTATTTCCAGAATCCCTGCAGATAGTGTAGCAGGATACTACATAAGCAAGTATGTGACTCTTAATCAATTGATAGTGCTCTATGTAGAAAATCTTAGAGTTTAGTTGAAAAGATAATTTACCCATGACCAAGAAAATTAAATGATTTTTAAAAACTTAAATAAACTTTTTAAACTTTTAATAAAGTTTTCCCCAAATATACCATCTTCTCAGCAAGCTCTCAATTATAATAGAGATTTAAAAAAAGCACATCCAATGTATGCATTGTGCCTGATAACACAGGAATCATTCTATACTTAGATTATTCTATGTCTTCAAAATATTGAAAAGCAATGTAAATTTTCCCACCTTTTACCTAGGACCATTCGAAGTTATAATTACACAATGTTGAGTTGTATTTTTTTGTTCTTCCCATTCATATTTTTGTGAAGACTATATGTATTTTCCTGGTGCTGCTTACTTTGCTGTGCTTCAGTTCACATAAGAAACTTTCTTTTCATAAGGGGAAGAAACTAGGATAACACATTTATTCTTTTCCTCATTAGACATTCCTTCTTGTATAGTTAATTGAGGGATTATGAGGAGAAATTAAACACAAATTCAATTAAGTTCATAATATAGAAATGTGTTTATCTGATACTTTATTTTTAAAAATTTTTTTTATTTTTTAAACATTATTTTATTTGGTCATTTCCAAACATTATTCATTGGAAACAAAGATCATTTTCTTTTCTCCCCCCCCCCCACCTCTCCCATAGCCGACGTATGATTCCACTGGGTATCACGTGTGTTCTTGATTCGAACCCATTTCCATGTTGTTGGTATTTGCATTAGAGTGTTCATTTAGAGTCTCTCCTCAGTCATACTTTACATACAGATACTTTAAAGGAATGAAGCATGCTAAATTATTCTGATAATTGCAATTTAATCCTTCAAGATATTCATTTGTTTTAAATGTGATAAAAGTGATGGAAGGACATTTATATTCAATTACATAACCTCCATAAGAGTTTTTCTGCCAAATTAATGATTGAGTCAAAGGTTGAACAGCTTTCCCTCAAAGTAGCTTTCAGCCTCCAAATGATAGTGTTGTCGATATCCTTTGAATTTTTAAGATTATTTTTTTTTATTCTGAATTCAACTCTTTATTACATACAGCTTAAAAAACCCCCCACAAAACCAAGAATCCTTTCTTTTTGTCTTAGAATCAATACTGTATATTGGTTCCAAGGGAAAAGAATGGTAAAGGCTAGGCAATAGGGTTAAATGACTTCTCCAAAGTCACACAGGTATGAAGTGTCTGAGGCCTAGATTTGATGTTGGTACCACCCATCTCTAGGTCTGGCTCTCTCTCAAACTAATCCACCTACCTGCTTTTTATTACATATGATTTTAAAGGAATATAAACATATTCAGGAAGGTAGTTCCCAAGCTGTCACACTTAATCTGTTTCCCTCTGAACCTGTTCTGTTTGATTGTTTTAAGTTCTTTGATGCTTTTGTCATTCTTTTCCCCCTTTTGGTATTTTTATCACTTAGTATCCCACTGCCTTTCAGGTATCCTCCCTCAAAAAATTTAGAACCTCCCTTGTAATTAATAAGTATAATCAAGCAAAACAAATGTACTAACTGGCTGATTGAGAAAATATTGACTGGTTTCCCCCTCCTTCCCTCCCTTTGCACTTCTAAACTCTCACTCTTATATTAAGAAGTAGGAAGCATGCTTACCCAGCAGTCCTCTCCAGAGCAGCGTTGATGAAATATTGGCACACATGCCCAGCTGGCATGCTGGGGGGGGGGGCTGCTTCATTCTCCATCTTCTCCCTACCTGGGGACATAATTTACATGCCCCACCCCTCTTTCTAGCCACCCAAAGTGAGCACTTCCTCCCTCTGTTCTTTGGGGTAATTGAGGGGGCTCAGACAGCTTAAAGTTGTAGTTTGGGTACTCAAACTTGGAAACATTTGCAAATGCTACTCTAGAGTCATGGTTGGTCACTGCATTGATCAGTTCTTAAGTCTTTCAGAGTTTGTTTTACTCTGCAGTATTGTAATTAGTTATATAATTGTTATTTTGATTCTATTGCACATTGTATCAGTTCTTCAAAGTGTTCCCTCCCCTTTTCCAGATCTGTTCCTTCTGTTATTTTTTTTACGGTGCAACAATATATCTTATATTTAAGCTATAATTTATTCAGACATTCCTCAGTTTGTGAGCACCCTTATTTCTTTCCAACTCTTTGCTACTGTAAAAACTGTTATAGATATTTTAACCTATGCATCCTTTAACTCTTCCTTTGATCTCTTTAGGATGTAAGTCTATTAGTGTTATCACTAAGTCCAAGGTTAGGCACAGTTTAGATACTTTTTGGACATAGATTTAAACTGTTTTCCAAAATGGTTGGTCTAATTCACAACTATACCAGCAATGTATATCTATAATGTGTACACATCCTTCCCTTTTCTCAGATCCTTCCAACAACTGTTTGCTTTTTGTCATTTTTGCCAATGTGAAGTGTATAGGGAGAACCATTAGTTGTTTTAATTTTAATTTCTCTATTAGTAATTTTAAGAATTTTCCATATGGTTTTAAATTAAATTGCTTTCCCACTTTTGAGAAATGTCAGTGTATGCCCTTTGATTCTTAATCTATGGGGGAATATCTTATTCCTTCACATTTGACTCCGTTCTCTATATATCTTAGATATCAACCTTTTGTCCCTTTTATCTTCTATTATCCTATCTATCCTTTGTTTGGCTAGGAATTTTTCTGCTGTACATTGCAGCACAAGATTTCTCCTTCATTTTATGTTTATGAAGTGACTTTTTATATGTAAGTCATCTATTTAGAAATTATTGAGATATTTGGTTTAAAATATTGGAATGAATTAAATTTTTGCTGGGCTATTCTGTTTTCCTAGTGGTGGCCATGCTCCACATGTAATGTACCTCTGTTGTAAGAGTTAAAATTAGGAGATTGACAAAATAAGTGAGAAGCTTTTAACAATTTTAGTTTTAATGAGAATATAGTGAAAGGAGGGAAATACAGGCAAGAGATAGGGAGAGAAATTGCTCAACTAGCTACATTATAACTACCTTTAAAGAAAGTCCAGCTGATCAGCCTTCAGCTCAGCTCACCAGGCAGAATCTATCTATCTATCTATCTATCTATCTATCTATCTATCTATCTATCTATCTATCTATCTATCTATCTATCTCCCAACCACCAATTAATCACCAACCCACACCACCAGCAACCAACCTCCACTAACCAATTACCTCCCAATCCAAAAAAAAAGGTCAAAAAGCCCCTTTCAGACCTCATGCTGGGCCTTTTATAACCCCTTCTTACCTCACTTCTTGTTTCTCTGGTTTCTACTTCTTTTCATTGTGGGCTGGTATATCTTTACATCTCTATGGTAAAAGGACCTCTAGGTTTCCAGTTGAATTAGAGAAAGGGATTAAGAATTTCCTTTTACACTGTCTTATACAGGTTACTATTCTCTTTCCCTCCCCCCAACATGCAAAATTGTAGTATAAAGTAATGGTGAAAATATTAGTGGCCCCTGATTCCGGTCAGAAGCCTTGAATGCCAAGACAAGTAGGCAAACACGTATTAAAATGCTTGGTAAGATGCCAGACAGATGTGCTGTCATAAAATCTTTTTAGTTAGGTTCGATAATACCATTATTTTTATATCAATGTGGTCCAAAAGTGAACAGTTTACTTTCACTTGTCTTTATTTCTTTAGAAGTATTTTAATTGTATTTTGTATATCTTGGATGTATTTTTCTTATAACAACAGATATTTTGAGCATTTTCACGTAGAATTTCCCTTTTTGATAGTTTTCTCCATGTTTTTGTTATTGCTGTATAGAAATGATTTTTTGAGGGTTGGTTTATTTATTAATAGGTACTGACAGATTTTTATTTCTCTTTTCTTCTAAAAGAAGTTCCTCCCTTTTATTATTTTTTAAATTTTATTTAAACTTTATTTAAAGTATTTTTAAATTTTAAACTTAAAAAAAAAACTTTAAGTATTTTTCCATGGTTACATGATTCATGTACTTTCACTCCCCTTTTTCCTCCCTACTCCCAGAGCCACCAAGCAGTTCCACAGGGTCATACATATATTATCACTCAATACCTATTTCCATGTTAATCATTTTTGTAATAATCTTTGAAAAACCCAAACCCCACATCCAATACCCATATAAACAAGTGAAAAATCAAATGTTTTCTGCGTTTCTATTCTTGTTGATTTATTTTGGATCTTTCTACTTTGCTGAAATTTTGCTGATTTGGAGTTTCCCAAATAAATTATCTTGTCATCTGCATTTTGGGATACATTTGTCTTGTCTTTAACAATGTTTGTTATCTCTAATTTTTTCTCTTGCCTTGTATATATTAGAATAGCTTCTATTACAGCTCCATTGAAAATACCAACTTTTATTTTTTAGGAGAGACTTTTTATCACATTAAAAATACTCTTTCATACCTATATTTTTAGGGTTTTAAACAAATGGATTCTTTTTTTTTTAATCAAAGAATTTTCCTGCATCTATAAGTATAAATGTGAGGGGGTTTGGTTATTTTTATTTTAAAGATTATTATACAAATTCTTTTCCTAATTTCATCTTTGCATTTCCTAAACAAGTTTAATTCAATCAGTGTAATATATTAAAATTTTATTTTTATTGTCTTTTGGATATTTTTGGATAAAAATCCTTATCCCTTTTTTCTTTTTTTAGGAGTAAGGGCAATCCTTGGTCAAGATGGATCTTCAAGTGAATTATGTTGAAAGAGCAATTAATATGTATGCTAACCTAAACTACTTTACTTTTTTCTTTTTGAAAAAAATTTTTAGTCAATTTAGAGCATTATTCTTTGGTTACAAGAATCATAACCCCCCCCCCCCCCCCAAACACACTAGCCAATACACATGTGTCCTTGATCAGAACCTATTTCCATGTTGTTGATGTTTGCACTAGGATGATCATTTAGAGTCTATATCACCAATCATATTCCCTACCCCCCCACCCCCACCCCCACCCCCACCCCCACCCCCACCCCGGCCCCCATGTAATCAAGCAGTTGTTTTTCTTTGGTGTTTCTGCTCCCACGGTTTTTCCTTTGGATATGGTTAGTGTCCTTTCTAGTAAATCCCTTTTAGTTGTTCAGGATCACTGCATTGCCACTAAAGGAGAAGTCCATTCCATGCCACAGTGTATCAGTCTCTGTGTAGAATGTTCTCCTGGTTCTGTTCCTTTTACTCTGCATCAATTCCTGGAGGTTGTTCCAGTTCACATGGAATTCCTTTAGTGCATATTCCTTTCAGCACAATAGTATTCCATCACCAACAGATACTACAATTTGTTCAACCATTCCCTAATTGAAGGACATCCCCTCATTTTCCAATTTTTTGCCACCACAAAGAGCGCAGCTATGAATATTCTTGTACAAGTCTTTTTCCTTATTATCTTTTTGGGCTATAAACCCAGCAGTGCTATGGATCAAAGGGCAGTCAGTCTTTTAGCTCCCTTTGGGCATAGTTCCAAATGACCTTCCAGAATGGTTGGATCAGTTCACAACTCTACCAGCAATGCATTAATGTCCCAACTTTGCCACATCCCCTCCAGCATTCATTACTTTCCTTTGCTGTCATGTTAGCCAATCTTCTAGGTGTGAGGTGATACCTCAGAGTTGTTTTGATTTGCATTTCTCTGATTATAAGAGATTTAGAACACTTTTTCATGTTCTTATTAATAGTTTTGATTTCTTTGGCTGAAAACTGCCTGTTCATGTCCCTTGCCCATTTATCAATTGGAGAATGGCTTGATTTTTTGTACAATTGTTTTAGCTCTTTATAAATTTGAGTAATTAATTTTTAATTTTTTAATCATTTTTCAATAGTGGTATTGGTCTGAAGTTTTTGCTCTGCTTAATTCTTCCCATTTTTAGGTATTAGGATCACATTTGTCTCAGGATTTTGACTGTGTTTTTTTCCCCCCTCAGTTATTAAGAATGATTTTTGTAGTTTACAAAAAGTACAAAAGTAGTTTTATTCAATTTCACTTCCTCAAGTTGAGTTGTTTAAGATCTCTCTGTTCCTTGTTTTGTTAATAGGCATTTAACCGATTTGTAGTAAGTAATTCTTTTAAATTCTGTTTTGCTAGTGCTTAATTTTATCTGGTAGGTTCAAATAATTCTGTTTACTTACTCTCTGTAGTAAATTAACCATGCTAAGTAATTTGATTTTCCCACTTTAGAGTGATTATTTGCTAAGAGTTTATAAAAGTTCTCTTTTTTAGAATTGCAACTCTTTTACCATTCATTGTTGAATGTTTTTGTTTTCTATTTTATCTTTTCTCTTTAATTTTCAGGATTTTTATTTCTTTTGAATTAAAAAAAATTTTTTTTAGTTGTGTATTCAGGTTGTGAAATATTTTGTTGCTCATAGGCTTTTTTCTGATATAATTTTTTTCTTTGAGGACTGCGTTAGTGTCCTGTCCAAATTTTGGTATGTCATTTATTATTTTCTTTTTCATAGATATTGTTTCTATGATTTTGCTTCAAATTGCTTGCTATTTACATTATTTAATTTCCATTCATATAGATAGTTTGTGTTCCTATTATTTTAATTATGCTATGATCCACTATATATATATATGTGTATATATATATATATATATATTTCTACCAGTTTTACTTTTGTTAAAATTTCTGAGCCCTAGTATATAATCTTTAAAAACAATATTCTAAGAAATATATGTAATCTTTCTATATAACCTGTCTGTCTGTCTGTCTGTCTGTCTGTCTGTCTATCTATCTATCTATCTATCTATCTATCTATCTATCTATCTATCTATCTTTATTGTTCCCTTTCATAATATGCTGTGTTGGCTTGCTGAATGCTTTATTTTCCTTTTTGTTTATCTTTGAAAGATTGATCTAATGATCAATGTTATACAATACTGTGTATTGGTTCCAAGGCAGAGGAGTGGTAAGGGCTAGGCAATGGGGGTGAAGTGACTTGCCCAGGGTCACACAGCTGGGAAGAGTCTGAGGCCACATTTGAACCTAGGACCTCCTGGCCTGGCTCTCAATCCACTGAGCTATCCAGTTGCCCCCTATTATCTATATGTTTTAAAATTCATTATCTTTTCCTTTATGAATTTAGCTGCAATGCCATTTGGTATATACAGTCAATAATGCTATTGTTTCATTGACTGTCTTGCCTTTAAACAAATAAAGGTGGTCTTTTATCTCTCTTGACATGAATTTTTCTTTTTGCTTATTAGCATTTTTGTAATTTATATTCTTATTGAATTACCTGACAAATTTTATTTCTTGTTTTTAATTTTTTTTTCTGTATGTGTCTTTTAAAAATATTTGATAGTGCTTAGCATTTTATTTGGTTTTGGTTTCTTATGTCTTCTGCCATTCTTCTTCATTTTATTGGGTTGCTTAATCTGATATTTAGGGTAATGCTCTTAAGTTTTGTTATTTCTTCTATTTATTTCCTTTTTACTGATTTTTACCTCTTTGATCTTTTAAATAATCGTGTGGTCCCCTGAAATTTAATTTGCTTATTCTATTTCAATTCTAGTTGACTCACACAGGTCCATCATTCTTTTTTAAAACTTCCCTATCCAAGTTCTTTGAATTATTTAACTTATTCCTTTCTTGTTCTCTTTATTTCTCTTCTTTTTTGACCTTTTCCTTTCTTTTTTCAGAAAAGATTATGATTCAAAATTTTCTCCTTTGTTCCTAATTTCTGTCCAATCTCTTAATTTATGATGCTTTTGGGGGGAGGTTCTAAAGATGTGTTCATTTACTTTGCCCTACTTATTTCTGTCCCCACCTAAGCATTTATGAATTCTATTCTATTTGTATGTATTGCACATATCTTTTTTTCCCTCTGTCCACCCAGAAAAGTTAGGGTTTGTAGGAAACAAAAGTTGGGCTTTTTTATTCTTTCCCATTCCTTTTCTGTTGTATTTGAAGTCTCATTCCACCCTCTCATTTTTTGCAGGCTTTTTTCTTCTATGTTGCTATGCTAAAAATAATAACTGGCCTTGCTATTCAATTAATTTTCCATAGGATATTTTTTTTTGAAGGAGGGAGAGTAGATAGTGATGACCTGCTTTCTCTAAAATAGAAAGGAAAGAAGAGGATCATTGTAGTTTTTCCTTAAATTCATAGAAGAGAACAAAAGGAAGACTGGTAGGGATAGACACAAATAGATAACTTTTAAATTATGTTATTTATTATATTCATAAAAAAGTATAGTATGCCAATTAAAAAAGGAGTACTCTATAAAATGTATCCTGTAAAGCTGAAAAGGAACACTTGGTATGTTTTATATAACAAATATCAGGTTTATTTGGAAGATTCGCTGCTTGGATATTAAAATTTGACTTATCTATTTAGTTTTTTTTCCCCTTTCGTTTCACTATTTCTGTTTTAGGTGGTTAGCTCCACAACAATTCATCTCAGTACTTACTCCATTCCTCTCTTCAAAATCAGTGTTGTTATTAATCTTTCCAACAACAACAACAAAAAACAAATTTAGAGATTTATTTGATAGTATAATCAATTGTGAAAGTAAAAAGTCGAGTAACAATCACTGAACAGGTCAGCATTATTTTAGAAGAATTTCATCTAAGAAATAAAGCAATATTTTTTTGACATTTAAAGAGGAAATATAATACCAAAATGAAATGGTAAAGCAACATAAAATAAAGGACAACAATAAAACTGCTTATTATGAAGTGACAAAAGGGTATAAATGAAAGTGAATTAAGTTTCCATAAACCAAATCTAGATACTTTACTGTTTTTTTCCATGCATAAAAAAAACAAAAGCAATCTTATCATAAAGACAGCTCTAACAGATGTCTCACAGTCGAATGACTTCATCACTTTACTTCTCTTGGTTCTATTAGGATAATGAACTGATATCTCGTTGCTTACAATATAAGTGATAGTGATATAAGTGAAAGAAGCTTGAAAAATGTTAAAATTTTAGCTTTTTAAGCCTTATAAGACCTGAATTTTTGTTCTTTTGAGTGGGAATTTGTTTTGGTCTGGAAGCTCTATTAGGGAAGAAAAAAATTCTTTCTTTCAAAATATGTTAACGTTACTCCAGGAGATTCTCAGAGTACTCAGTGTATGTATTTACTACGTAAGTAGTTGCTCTAGCAAGTATCTGACATCATATAGCATTTACTATATATATATATATATATATATATATATATATATATATATATATATATATATATATATATATATATATATATATATATATATGCTTGGCATTCTACTCTGTCCTTAAAACAAAAAAACAAAAAAACAAAAACAACCCTTCACATTTCTTCAAGCTTTTATTTTTTGAACAGCCTGCCATCTTAGGTTATTCTCAATTGCCATTATTTTCACCTTTACTCTGCATTCAACCACGGGCTGTGATTATATTTTAGACCTCACTATCATCCAGAATGTTCCCAAGATTTTGAACATTGAAATTCCTTTCTGTTAACAATCTTTAATTCTTTTTCTCTCCTCATGTTTCATAAATGTATTCTTTATAATAATCTCTCCTTTTTTTTCAGCCCATCATCTCTGTTTTGCTATTATGATATTATTTTCTGCCTTTCATTATCTAATCCCATTCATTGATTCAACATGACACCATCCTCCATCCTTGACTTCCTTGATCCTTTATTTTTCAGTATTCATTCCCTGTCAGTCTTCTTCTACCCTGGATCATCCTCTCTATTGGCCTTTTTTTTTTTTTGAGCTGTTGAGTTCTGTTGAAAGAAGTCCCAAAAGTATACTGAATGGATCTGTTATAAATTCACATTATCTAACCTTAATTGGATCCCGCTGGCTGTTATCCTCCTTGTTCATCTCTATCATAAAGTTCCCAAAGAAGCCATTCCAAATTTCCCACCTTCTCAAGCCACTGACACTATTTCCACCTTTCTGTACTTAATCTTGCTTCCTACTTTGCTGAGAAAATCAAGACCATGCATAATCATTTCCCTCTTTTTCCAACTCTGTACTTCAGAATGTTTCTATCAAGCAAGCTGTTCTTAATAGATAGTGATTTGTGGTTACACATAAAATAGTCTGGGTTTTTTTGGTTTGTTTTTTTACTTTGTATGTGGAAATGTGGTAGAGGAGTTTTTTGTTTAAATTCAGATAACCTAACAAATTCTCTCTTAACTTTACTATGGTAGTAGGGGATAAACTACTCTTTTCCTTTAATTAATCTTTCTCTTAGCAGAGTTCCTTTTTTTCCTGGCCCATGTGAAGCATTTAATAAATATTTGTTGAGTATTTGACTGACTTTTCCAAGTATTACTCTTTCTGCTTGGATTCTTTTCTTATCTACTGGCTTTTTTTTTTCACTCCTCACAAACAAACCCATATTGTCCAACAACAACAGCTACAACAACATCTTTCTTTCCCACTCTCTCAAGTTTTATCCTAAATCATTTTTCTCTCTCATTATGAAACTAATAGGAAAAAAACCTTTTTATGACTATTTGCTTTCTCTACATTCTTTACAATCCACTACTCTTTAGCACTTCATAATATACCCATATCTTTTGATGCAACACTCTCTCAAAAGTTACCAGTGATGTATTGACTACTAAATCTGATGATATTTTCTGATCCCTCATACCCCTTGACTTTTCTGGCCCTGCTGGTCACCCTTTTTTCCTTTCTAAGTTACTGTGACTCTGCTCTCAGTCCTTCACTCATTTTCTGTCTGGCCCTTGTTTTGATCTCCTTTGTTAGATCATCATCTTCTACAAGGTTAGGTGTCTGGCAGGGTTGACTCTGGGTTGTTCTTACAAACATTGATTACTGCACTGCTTCTCAGGATCTCTTGAGATCTTTATAGAGTTGTGTACCATTGTACTTCTCTGCTCATTCAGTTCTTGTTTGGGTGTTGGGGCTTTTTTTCACTGTTCCTTGCCATATCAATAAGGACTAACTTCCTGCTACTGTCTGAATTCCTGCCTGTAATAGCAGCTCCCCATAGCTGTTCATTTGAACCAGTTGTGACTATAGTTGCTCCTTGAGTAAAATAAAATTTGTGACTTCAAACACTGCCTCCTTCCCTTCTTAATTATATTCTAGGTTGCCCCTTAGCTGAGTTCCAGGTGAAAAGAGTGTATCTTAAATATTACCTCTAGCACAGCAATAAAATCTTATTATTTTATTTTTTCAGAAAGAAAATGAGTAGAAACTGAGGTTGGTGAGCTTGATTTTTAATCTCAACCATATTTGCTTTTAAATTGATTTTAATTAGGGAAGATACTTAACTACATTTGTAACTACATCTGTTAGGCAGTTTTTGATCTCTATTATATTCTAAAATGTAAATTTTGAATATATGTCTCTTTTTTTAAACCCTTACCTTCTGTCTTATAATTGATAGGTTTCAAGGCAGAAGATTGGTAGGGGCTAAGTTGGGGACTTGCCCAGGGTCACACAGATAGGAATTGTCCGTTTTATTTTTTTTTTAAACCCTTACTTTCCACCTTAGAATTAATACCATGTATTGGTTTCAAGGCAGAAGAGTGGTAAGGATTAGGCAGTGGGGTTTAAGTGACTTGCCCAGAGTCACACAATTAAGAAGTATCTGAGGTCAGATCTGAACCTGGGACCTCTCATCTCTAAACCTGGCTCTCAATCCACTGAGCCACCCAGCTACCCCCTATTTCATTTTGTCTTTGTATTCCTAACTCTTAGAATTTCTTGGTGCATAGTAGAAACTTACTAAATGCTTTTTGGTTGACATCTGATAAATCAGATTTGGGACTTCATCCTGTTAATAAACTTTTTTGTTTTTCAGCATTCTCACTTAGATCAATATGGATGTCTGCTGATCAGAAGCTGGAGAGCTACATATTAGCATCAGGAGGTGATTGCTTCTTACAATTCCTATTCCTGTTCTGAAGGAGATAGCCCAGGTGCTGTGGAAATGAACGGAGAACAGCAGCTTGACACAGGTATTAATATCAACATTAATTAAAATCAGTGCTCTTTCTCGGTTATCATTTATGATCAGTAGAGCCTCGTTAGTACACTGATTTTTTCCCCCTGTCTTTTGGCTATAATTATTGTATAGCATGATTAGAGAATGGTATAGTAGAAACATTGTTAATGACTAGTAACTTTAAGGCAAATGCCAACATAAACCTGTAAAATGGAAACAGCCTATATGTTGGAAATAAATTAAACTTTTAAGTGTATCAGATTTGTTTTTCATCTGGTAAAAGAAAATCTTTTGGGCATAAGAACAAGTCAACCTATACCAGGTATGCCATTTTACCAAATTTTCCTCTTTCCCACAATATTAAATAATGCAAATCAAATCTGATAAAATTTTTAGGTTTTTGGTTGAATAGATCATGGGGATCTAAGCAGCCTGCACCTTGTTCAGAAAACCATTTGGCCAGAGGTTTCCTCTTCTCATTTTATCCTATTCTACTACTTGTTTAGTGAACTCATTGGTTCCCATCAGTGTTTGTGGGGTGCATGTCCTATTCTCTCGACTTATTCAGTCTCTACCCCAGTTTAGGACCTCGTGACTCTTTGCCTGAACTGAACTGAAGCAACCTCTTAATAAACTCTCTTCCCAATTCCAATTCATCCTCTTTTTCTGCCAAAGCGATTTTCTTAAAGTAGAAGTCTGATAATTTTCTGTGTCCCTATGCCTACTCTCTATAAACTTTTTTTCTCCATGGCCTCCAAGATCAAGTATAAAATATAAAATTATGTCATTCAAAGCCTTTCTTAACTTAGCTGTTTTCTAATTTTCCAGTATTCTTACCCTTTTATCTGCTTCATGTACTCTGCAGTCCATCAATACATATACTTCCTCACCCTTGTGACTGGAATACTCTCACTCTTTAACTCTGCCTAATAGCTTTTCTAACTTCCTTCAAGATTCAGCATGTCTCTCCTTCTATAAAAAACCTTTTCCAGATTCTCCTAGCTCCTAGTGCTTTCTTCTCAGAGATTTCTTTGAATCTATTCTGTATATGTTTTGTATGTACCTGGTTATTTATGTAAGGATGATGTTTAATCTATTAGAATATAAGCTCCTTTAGGATAAGGACTGTTTTTTGCCTTTCCTTCTGTTTTTAGTGCCTTAACTCATTGCCTGACCCACAAATGCTTAATAAATTATTTTTGACTTGACATCCCTTTCAAAATCGCTTGTATATATTAACTTTCTCCTTCTATTACCTTATTTGCAGGTTATCATCTCTGCACACATAGATTATTGCATTAGTCTTCCAATCTCTCTGATGTTAACATTTTCCTCTTCTACATTTACATATACCTTCATTAGATTTTTCTTCCAAAATTATTAGTTTTATTCCATTAAGAATTTTACGCAACTTATGGAGACTCATCTGATTAAAAACCAAACAACCTGTCTGATATCCAAGTCACACCATTATCTGGGCTTGTTATTTCTTACTTATTCTCCGTGGGAATCTCTTTTCCTTCTCTATACCTCTTTTGGAAGGAAAGCCCTTCCTGATTTTCTTTATCAGTTTTATTTGTTCAGTAAATCAAAAAAGAACATTAAGTACCTGTTATCCCCTCTCCCCCACAGTGCTAAGTACAAATCACAATAAAGAATACAAATTAAATAGTAACACAAGTTAAAAAGTAAAATCATTTCCTAAAGGTGCATACATTCTCTTTGTGGAAACATGTGCACATATAAGTAGCTTACAGTTTACTAGGAGGCAAACAACTTGCATACTTTAAGATTTAATTAGTTATTAATTATGTAGTATAATTAGATGTAGACCAGAGCAAGGAGTTTTATCTGGGCTCCTTTAACTTAGGAAGGAAGGAATTTTATGAGTGATGGGAAGAGAATTTGTTGAAAAGGAAAGACAGAAAATGACTCACTCTCTGGGAGCTTCTTGGCTTGAAGGAGGTGACTGGAGAGTTGGTTTGGATAACTCTATGAGTTTTGTAAGAGTTATTGGAGAAGAAAGGAAAAAATCTTGAGATCTAAGGAAGATTGAATGAAGAGACCGCTTTTCCTTTCAAAGAGGGAAAAGCAGCTGAAAGGGGGCACTATTTCACTCTCACTGAAATAGCATCAATTTTAACCCCCTGCTGAGAGAGGAGATGGAAAGAACTGCTTTCAGCTGATAATCAGAGGCAGCTGGAGGATTTTTTAATGTAAGTAAAGAAAATTATATTAGGATAGCTTAGTAAGTTAGAGAGTCATTTTTAGTCAGATAGTATAGTAAGTGTAGTGTCTACTTTAGTAGACAATGAAGACGTACCTTGCAGGACAGAAGGGTTGGGGGGGGTACAGTTTGACACTTTAGTTTTTAGATTTAAGATATTCTTTAATATTCATGTATCCTTTTTTCTGTCCCTGCCTCTTCTGATAGTAATTAATACATTTTGTTGGATTAAGCTGTATCCAGCATGTTATCAACCACCAATCATCAGAACTCACTAATAGTTCACTGATCAATATCAACTGGCCATATCATCGATAACCAATTGTAAGGAATTACACTTAAAGTTTGACTAAAATGTATAAGAATTCTAAATTAACATTGGGGTCGCCAATTTAAAAATATTATAGTTCAAGTCAAAATGACTTTTAGGGAGGTGGAGCCAAGATGGCGGCCTAGAAGCAGCAGAAGTTCAGTCCTCTGAATACCCTTTCTTACCGATCACAAACTGAATGCTCCTAGGGGAATGAAAATCAAACCTAACAACAAGACAGAACCAAGGAACCCTCCTGCTGGTCTCAATTCAAAAGGTATTCCCCCCAAAAGCTGGAATCCAAGAACACTCGGGTTTAAGGGGAAGGCAGAAGGAAGTTCCCAGTACCCCCCTCCCCCCCAAAACCTCCAGCGGCAGCGGGAAATTCTGGACGGACAAAGGCGCTGGTCCTGAAGGTGTACCTTGCGGGCAGGGCTGTGCCAGGCTCAGAGCGTCAAACACAGGTGGTGGGGAAGGAGCTGGAGAGGGAGCATAGAGCGGGCAGCCTGGTCAGAGTTGTGGAGACCCTCCATATTGCTCCAGCCTTCTAGGAGGTTTTGGCCTCAGAGCATACCCAGCTCAACCCAGCTGAACTTAATCCCATCAAAAGTCTTCAGAGGTCAGAGAATCTCAAACTCCAACACCCCTCCTTCACAGACTGCTGGACTTTAATCCAATCAAAAGTCTCTAGAGGACAGAGAAGTTCAAACTCCAACACTCCTCCCCCACAGACTGCACTGAGAGATCTTTTTTTCAAAGCTCCAAAAGGGGAGACTGACAGCCCCAAAACCAAAAAAATGAGAAGAGCAAGAGCACAGACAAATATGGGGAGCAAAGAAGGGATAAATATGAGCAAACAACAGAAAAAGAAGAAAGAAATTACAATCGACAGCTTCTGTACAGGCAACAAAATGACTTTTTGTAGCTTTATTTACAAAGAGGTGGAAAGACTGAAAGTAGAAAAATAAAAAAAGAGGGTGGAGAAAATGTCTAGGCCCTTCTCGAGAACTACTCTCTCTTTGGAAGCCAGGAAAGGAAGGCCAGCTCATCCACTGACTCACCCAAGAAACAGCCCAAGAGCTAAGGTCCCATGTCGAAGTTGAGGTCCAAGTCTAAGTTTGTAGCTCCAAGCTCCAGATTCAGGCCTAAGAGGACTTCCTGAAGACTATCTCCAGAAGACTGCTTACAGAAGACTCTCTCTAACTGAAGAAGTTCAGGGCTTTTATAGTGACTTCTTGTCCCTTCACCTCTTTACAGGGGCCAATCACAGCTTCCAAATTGCCTAGAACCTGGGGCAGTGTCTGTGGGTTTCACTTCTTACCTCTGAAGGTGTTAACTCTTTATCATAGGCCTCTGAAGGTGTCAACCTTTTATCATAGGCTTCTCTAAAAGGGAAAAAGGGGTTATTTATAAAAAAGGTTGGACTGGATTATATTTAAAATAGGATCACCAGGAATTTAATTTATTCCAAAGAAATGTGTTTATATTTTATTTACAAAATATAGAGAGAGTGAAGTAAGAAAATTAGAGAAAAGATAGAGTAAGATATCTAGCCTAAGCACTAAATAATTTACTCCCAGACCCTGGTTCAACCTGGGCAGGGAGAGTTAATCCTTAGCTGGTCTTGGCAAAGCCGAGGACTTGGGGAAGTCTCTCTCAAGAGGTAGGTCTCTACTGAGGCTAGTTTTTTCAGAAAAATCCAGGAAAGGAGTCAGCCTTTTCACTCCTCATGTGTCAGTCCAAAGGAAGAGACTTAAGAACAGCTTCACCAGAACAGGGTCTCAAATCCAGGCAGCAGATTCTTCTCTACTCTCAACTCCAAATAACTGTCTCTCACAGGAAGTTCAACTCCAAGTAGAAATCCAAGTAAAAATCACACTCAGGAAGTTGTAACTCCCTTTTAAAAAGACTTCCTTTTGTGTCACTTCCTGTGCCTTCTCCTAATTTTATGTCTACCAATCACAGTTGAAGCTTTTTTTAGGACTGCCCAGGGGCAGTCAGTTTAATTCTGATTTGTCACCCACTATTGCACACCTGAGTCACAGACTTCCCCCACTCAAGTGTGAATGGGTGTTTACACCTTTGGTGATTAAATCTAAAAAATGGGCAGGGGAATTAATTTAATTTTTACAATCAGGGGAGAGTTAAATTTAGTTGTCATGGATTCACAAGTTTCTGACTGACTGAGTTATCATCCACTTTAGCAAATAAACTTTCGAATACTCTTACTTAGTGTTAAGTAGGGATGCTTTGAGTTCTGGTGTTATCACTCATTTTAGCAAATGACTTGTGAATTCTCCTACTTGATGGCTAACAAAGTGTTAACTCAAAATAGACAAAGAGAACAAAGAATTCCCTTTCACAGAATATCAAGATCAATACCGCAATAACAATACAAATAAGTAAGTCCAAGGAATTTGAGAAGGGAGAAGGCATCATCAACTGGAGAGATCAGAAAAAAGCTTCTGATTGGAAGTACCTTAGTACTTGATTTATTCCACACTTAGCACTTGAGCAGAAGCCTGGAGATAGCTAAGTCTTCAATGAGGTTCAGGTGAGAAGAAGACATACACCCCATAAAAACTGATGGGAACCAATGAGTTCACCAAATAAGTAATAGAATAGAGTAAAATGAGAAGAGCAACCTTGTTGAAGGCCTGGAGCCAAAGATGAAATGCTGAATTTGAGGAATAGCTGCTAGGCCGTTTGAACTAGAACGGAGAATGTATAAAGAAGAAAGTATTAGGAAAAAAATTTGGAAAGCTAGATCATAGTGTAATGAAAAATATCTTGTTTTTTTTTCTTTCTTTTTTTAAAAATTGTTTGACTTTTTTTTAATTAAAAAAATCTATGCTCTTTGTTAAATAAGAAAGGGAGTGAAATCTAATATAAGTATGTATAATCAAATAAAAAAATGTCTATATTGGCTATGCTCTCTCTCCAAACAACAGGAAGTATGTCTCTCTCATTTTGTACTCTTAGTTGCCTATCAGCAGATGGTAGCATGTATCATCATCAGTCCTCTGTAATTATGGTTGGGTATTATGCTAATTCAGAATTACTAAGCCTTTCAGAGGCATTTGACTTTATTATTGTCTATATAAAAATTATTCTCTACTCCCTTCATTCTACTTCAGTTCATACACAGCTTTTCAGACTTCTCTTAAAACATCCTCTTCTTTATTTCTGGTATCCTGGAACTGGTTGGTGGGGGAAAAAAGGCTGAGAGTTGACACCTATTCCTGTACCATACAGAAATTTAAAGTTTTTTTATTCTATATCAGGAACCTCTTCTTGCCCTGATGTACAGCCTTCCCCAAAACTGCCCCAACAGATCTTTTCTATATTTCTCTTCTCTTATGCCAATCTTGGCTGGAAAAGTGGCTCACTGACTTATTTCTTGAATTTCCTAATCAGGATTCAGTCTACACTGCTTCCTGTATCTGTTAGGAAGAATTTTGTGGCAAAAAAGCTTTATATACTTTTTCCTGTTACTCTGCCATCTTGACAAAAAAAGCTTGATTTGGAGAGATGTTGTGGATATTGAAATAATAAGATTTGTAGACTGGTTAAGAGGAGTGCATTGAGAATAAGGAGTGGAGGAGATAATTAGTTTAATTTTGGAAGTTTTCATTGTTATGTTTGCGTGGGTTATTGACCTATTTTAATTTTTTATGTTTTGATCCAGATTCTGAAACCAAGCAGAGTAAGTTTGATTCCTCCCATTTTAAGCAAGTTTTCTCTTCTCTGTGCTAAATATCTGTAAGTCCTTTGACTGTTTCTTATGAGCCAGTTTCATCTCCTTTTACCTTCTTGGGTTTGAGGGAAGAGTAAAGTCTAATATAGATTTTTAAAGTATGAATAAGAACTTGGAATGTTTGTAGACAGAGGAAATAGAGCCTGTAGGTAAGGAGAGTGGAAGATGAAGGTGGGAGAATTATAGAAGGGGCAAATGCATTGAATAAATGGGTAGGACTCTAATCAAGGACACAAATAAAAAAGTTGGTTTTGTCTGTGATTCTGTAATACAGCATTACTGATTAGAACACATTCTCACACTCTGCAGATAAGGCCATATTATTTGAGAACAAGAATTTTCTTCAAAGACAAACAAAGCCTAGAAAAATTGACCAATTAAAATAAATAATTAAAGATATGCCTACTAGCAAGAGATAATCCAAAGTGACTGTTTGACAAAATGTAAACAAAAATTGTTTTTATTTATAATTGATATTCTGTATTAGTGATATTTGTAACAGGGTAGATATAGAACTGGCCTCAAAGCCTGGAATACTTGAATTCAATTCTTTCTAGATAACTCTTTATAACCATGGATAGAGGATGTTTCCTCATATGAGAGTCCCTAATGAGTGACATCTTAGGTCCAGTTCCTATCACTATAATATATATTTTGTAATATATATGTGGGGTTTTCCTTAATGGACTTCCCTGACCAGCAGGGTCCCACAAGGGAAGGGGCTCACCTTTGTGATGGGACCCGAGGAGAGGTAGGAACCGAGAACCAGGGTGGAAATGAAAGACACAGACAAGTCAGTGGTTGGATAGGGCAGGCAACCCTATGATTTTCCTTAAGGCGGAAAATGAGGATAATGGAGTACAAGGTGGTTGAGGAGATTAAGATAGAGATTGCAGGCCGAGATGGTTACAGCCTCGGGGAAGGAGAAGGTCAAGAAGAGAGAGACATAGTCATTGAGGAGCCCAGTGGGGCTCCATGGAAGGGAGAAAGGCCAAGAGGAAGTTCATGGGATTGCCTCTGAATTTATTCATGTCCTGCTTGGGCGGTACTCCCAAGGACGTAGTAACCACATCACAAAGTATAGACAATTAAGATTGGGTGGCAAGGTAGAGGGAACACCTTTGGGCGTGTACATTGCAAACCGCGCTTTCCGGGGGAATTGACTCCAAGCATGCTAATGAGTTTGTCTTAGCCAAGGGCCACATGGCCAGTTCAAGGTTACATTCACAAGCCTCATTGGTATGACCTTATGCTTGGAGACACAGTAATCATACAGTCATCTATATTTCATAGATGTGAATATGCTTGGGATGCTACAATATACGTGCATGTGTGTATTGAGAATATTTATTTTCATATATAAAAAGTGAGTTTAATATTTGGCTTAAAATACATATTATGATAAACATAAAAAAGGTAAATAAAGGATTCTAAAATATGTTCCTGTTTACTAATAGAAGGGCATTTTAAAAAATTCTAAATTTAATGAGAGGGAGAGATGGAGAGGAAGAAGGAGGGGGGGGAGAGAGAGAGAGAATGAACGAGAACTGGATTATATGTGAAAATGAACATTGTCATTACATATAGCTTGTTTATGAAGGCCATTTTACATAGATGAGAAAGGATTATAGTTTTAAAAGAAGGGAAAACAGAAAAGACATTGGCAGTCCCAAGTATTAAAATTCCCCAGGCTATAATAAAAAGGGGAAAATATGAGAATTAACATTTGGTAAAGTAAATATGACTCATTTCAGTTACTAGTTTCATTGTGGAAATAGAGGTAAAAATTTAAGGTGGTCATTTCTTTTAAGCAATGTCATTAGTAGGAAAATGGTAAAAAAAAAACCCTAAATATAAATTGAGAAATTAAAAAGTAAATGTGTCAAAGTTTGGATTTTTCCATTAAGAAATGAATTGAGATAAAGTACTTACTTTAGTGACAGGAAAGATCAAAATATAAACTCAGAAGAGAATAACAGTGGCAAAAAAAAGTGAGAGATTTCAGGCCCTAAAAGAACTTGAATCATTTGAATAGAAGTTAAAAAATGGCACAATAAAAGAAATGATAGAATCAACAATTTGGAAACTGGAATGAGCCAAAGGGAAATGGAGGCCAAAAAAACTACTGATGAAAACAACTTCCTAAAAACTAGAATGGGCCAAATAGAAAGGGAAACAAAAAGGCTCAAGGAAGAAAAATAATGTCCTAAAAATTAGAATTAAGGCATTAGGAAACAATAAGACAAAATAAGAATTAAAAAAAGTAGAAGAAAACTTGAAATTCTTCACTGGAAAAACAATTTCACAAGAAAATAGATCTAAGAGAGACAATATAAAGAATCATCAGAATGTCTCGAAGCTGTTATAAAAAAAAAAAGATGTTGGATACCATATTACAAAAATTTTATCAGGGACAATTGCCTTGATATCCTCAAACAGGAAAGGAAAATAGAAGTTGAAAGAATCTATTGATTGCCTCCTGAAAGAGACCCTAATAGAAAACATTCCAGGACCATTAGAGTAAAATTTAAAAACTTCCAAACCAAGGAAAAAGCACTTACAGGCTGGCAGAAGCAAACAATTCAGATATTGTGGAGCTATAGTCAGAATTACACAATACCTGACAGCTTCTATATTAAAGGACCAGAAGGTATGGAATGTAATATTCTAAAACGCAAAAGGATCTAGATCTACAACCAAGAATCACATATCTAGTGAAACAGCATAATTTTCGAGGGGGGAAAAGTGATGTTTAATAAAATAGAAAAATTCCAGGTATTCTTGACAAAAAATCTAGAGCTGGAAAGAACATTTGATAGGCACATTCACCACTCAAGAGTGAACAGAAAACTGAAGGGCTTCAATAACATTGAATTAATACATTCATACCTAGGAAGGTGATAAATAAGATACTTAAGATATTGGTGACATTTGAGATAATTAAGGTACTTAAAGTATTCAAGATACCTAAAATATTTAATATACTTAAGAACTTTATCATTATTAAAATAATAAAAAGGAGTATGCATAAAAAGAAAGATGGAAGTAAATGGAATAGGATGCTTTAACATCTCCCCCTCCTGCCCAAAAAATCAAGGGATGAGAAAGAGGATATGAGAAAAGGAGAGATAGAAGGGGTTAATTATCTCACAAAAAGAGACATCTATGTCAGTACAGTGGAGAAGATGAGCAAGTGTGATGGACAATATTGAACTCTACCCTCATCAGAATTAGCTCAACGTGGGAATAACACACACACTCAACTAGCTATAGATACCTACTTTACCCTATAAAAAAGTAGGAGGGAAGGGGGAGGGATAAGAGGAGTTGGAGTGGAAGGAGATGGACAAGAAGGAGAGTGAATTGAGGGAGACATTGATCAGAAGAAAAAAAGTTGTGAACAAGGAAAGATTGAAAGGGGAGAGAGAAGGGAGAGAGACAGACAGACAGACAGACAGACAGACAGTCAGACAGTCAGACAGACACATAGTTAGTAATCATAACTGTTAATGAGTTGAACTCGCCCATAAAATGGCAAATGTAAAGGATAATTTTAGCATTGTGACTTGAAATCTAAATTAATTGGTCGCCATGGGATAGTCCAAATATTAAAATACCCAAGTCAGCTGGAAATTATGGTGATTTTAATTAATATAGAGAGAAGGAATTAAGGAGAAGAGAGAGGGAGAGGAAAGAGTTAATTTAAACTGCTCCAGCTCAGGCTGAGCCAGCCAGGAGTTAAAGGCCTTAGCCAAAGGGGACTCCCCTGAGCCAAGGGAAAGGGAAGTCAGTTTTATCACTTACCATGGAAGCCGTCTGAGGGAGCTCTTCCAGGCTGAGTTCCAGGATCAAACTGGTGACCAGGCTGCTCACAGGAAGTGATTAGCCAGATCCACCTCTCCAAGGAAAGAGGGTGTTTTTTGAGAGACGAAAAATCCCAAATATATAGACCTTTTACCCTTGTGTCTTCTCCTCTAAACTTTCATATCTACCAATCACATCAAAGACTTTCTCCAGCACTGCCCATACTTTTAGTTCTCATCTTCTTTGATTAGATTTTTGAGTTACTTAACACTTATTTGTTAAGTTCACCTTTTGTTAGTTACTTGACCTTTTTTTTAATTAATTTAACCTTTATAGTTACTTAACTCCTTTTTGTATTAATATCTAAAAATAGACTTAGCTTAACATTCTAGTTTCACTATAAGGTGAGAACTAAGTACTTTCATTGTTCAATCAGGAGATTACAACTTTATCTTCCCCTAAAGTAAGGTTTAAGTAGGGTGGAGTAATGTAAAGTTTCCAAGACATTCCTGATCAAGTATTTCCATTGTTACAATCAGGAAATGGCTAAATCAAATCTTCTAAAATATGGTCTGAGTAGGGTGGAGTAGTTTTAAAATTCACACAAAGGATAGCAGGGTGGATTAAAAACCAAAATCCTACAATATGCTGTGTACAAAGAATATATTTAAGACAGGGAGACACAAACAGAGTTAAAGTAAGGGGGCTTGAGCAGAATCTATTATGCTTCAGCTAAAGTAAAAAATTCAGAGTTAGCAATCATGATCTCAGACAAAGCAAATAAATAAGAAAGAAACTAAGTAGGGAAATAAAACTTTAGAAATGTTAGATATGAGAGATCTCTGGAGAAAATTGAATAGGAATAGAAAGGAAAATACATTTTCCTCAGCAGTACAAAAAAGTGACTGCCTTAAAGTAGCTCACAATCTAATGGAGGAGACAACAAACAAACATACATACAAAGTAAGCTGTATATAGAATGAACAGGGAAGACACTAGAATTAAGGAGAGTTGGAAAAAGGCCTCCTATAAAAGATGAGATTTTAGTTGGGACTGAAAAGAAAGTTAGGAAAGCCAATAGGCAGGGTTGAGGAGGGAGAGCATTTCAGGCATTGAGGACAGTGGAGAAGATGTCCAGAGCTGAGAGATACAGTGTCATGTTGTGGGTAGTACCCTGGAAGCCAGTCTCACTGGATAAAAGAGTACATGTCCAGGGATAAGCTGTAAGAAGACTGGAAAGTCAAGAGGAGGATAGGTTATGAAGAGCTTTGAATGTCAAACAGAGCATTTTATGTTTGATTCTCCAGGCCACTGTGGTTTATTGATATAACAGTTAAAATTTAGTTTCTCTGCTAAAAGTATTATATTTTTATGAGATTTATTAAAGATTAAGAAATAAAGAAAATACAAAATAAGAAAAGCATGTACCTAGGCCCAGAGCCCATTCACAAGCACTTACTCTACATCTTGCCTGCTAGGTAGAGAGCCGTGTGTGCTTAGAAGCGGAAGCATAGAGAGAGGGCTGAAATAGTCGGAGAGTCGGTTTAAATACAAATTGTGTTCTCGCACTCAGGTGAGAACTCAGGACAATTATAGGGCATTCTGGGAACTACAAAGGACTTCTGGGAATTGAAGTCTGGGCTTCAAATCTCCATTTTACAATTCCCCAGTTTGATCGTTATTGGGAAAGATTTCCCCAAAAAGGATCATGAAAACATAATCAACTTAAACATTATAATAATTTGAGGATAAGAGGAAAAAAAGAACAAAACCAATAATTGTTAGACGCATTGACAAAAAAAACAGTTAGGGGGTAGTCCCCTTTGGCATGAAAGTATACATACAAATAAATGTTCAATCAACCACACCCAAAGTTCATTCTTGATCTTCTTGTGCAGCTTGTGGTCTGGAGGCATCTTCATGGTGTCTTCTCCAAACAGTTCAGTTTCTGGATTTGGAGAGGTAGCATGTTTCTTAACCTAAAATTCTTCTCAAAAGGAATTTAAATTTTGCAATTTAAAATAATAATATTTTTACATTCCCCCCTTGAAGAGGGTAATTGAAAAACACAGGATCACTTAGGGATGCATGGCTGAGTTATGAGGTATATGAATCAATTGGCAAGAGAAATTAAAAAGACATCAGAAAAATCCAAATAAAAAAGATAATTCCTAGATGAAAATATAGACTATCAAAGTCTTATGTGTAAAAATTCTAAGTAAAGGAAAAGTAAATCTGTAACAGGTCCTTGAATCAGGACCCAATTAAAATGATCTAAGCAATGATGCATTTACCCAGTCAGTAGCCAGGACTACAGAAAGTTTGCCATACTATGAAAGACAGAAAAGGGACTAGATTATAGGAGTCAGGTAAGGAGCCAAGTTTGGGATACTCATCTGTAAGTATTTTCACAAAGAGTGTGGATACAAGGAAGGCCTACGTCCTAACATATGTTAAGCGTCACCACCTTGAGTCTTCACGCTAGGTTCAAGTCCTTTGTATTGGCTTAGAAGTATATCAATTCTTCCTTCCTGGATTAGTTTCTTTGGCCCTGTGCAATGACTCTTGTATATCTTGTCCTGGAATCAGACGGACTCGTTAAACAAAGTCCCATAATTTTTTTAAACAATTAGTGGCATCATTTTTACAGTCTCAAGTTTTGGGGGCATGCATTGACATTATAGCAAATGTATTTTAAACTTATATTACTGCAAAATCAAAAAGTTAAAGAAAATCTTAATACTGGTGACATGTGCTTCAAATATAAAAAGGAGAGAAAAATAAAAAACTGAAATAGTATATTGCACATGCAAGAAAATATAATAAAAGAGTTAAAAAATTCAAAAATGTAGCTTATAATCATTGACACACTGTGTCAGCTAAGAAAATATAGAATACAAGGCTTTCTCACCAAAAATGAGATCCATTTCCTCTTCATATCTGGCCATGATCCACTGTGAGTACAAGTAAATGAATTTCACCAGGTAACAGTTTTTTTTTTTAAAATAAAGAACAGTAGTACAAATATGTACGTGTAAATATCCCCAAAATTCTCAATAGTCCAGCTAATTACAATAACAAACAAACCCACTCTCATATTTCACATAATTTGTTATATGTCATTTTTAAAAGCCTATGTACTGATGGATATTTGTCACAATTTTTACAAACGTACCAAATCTTTCAACCTTAGTAAACATATTTTTAAACAAAGTAAAATTTATTTTGGGTCTAGAACATCATCAATAAATCTAGATATCATTCTGGTGGAAGTAAAGTAGTGAACTAAAGAGTTATAAATGAGAGATGCTCCCCCTTTTGGGGGGGGGGAGCCATTCAGGGATACTATATGCCCTGGGATGAACTTCCCAGCTTCCATTCACATTTTTATAAATGCGGGAGTTGGGATTATAATTGTATTTCACTTCAGCTATAAAATGGGCCTTACCTCGTATTAGGGGCAGGCAAAATGACCAGAGATTGTTAAGAAAAATTCTAAAAATCATGTCTAAAGAACCCTTAAAATCAATTTGAGATATTTAGCTCATTAAAATTTCCAAAGGTTGTTGTAGCAATTTTCTGATGGAGTCCATCTATCTTCTATGTGACAATTTACAAAGTCAAAAAATAGAAAAGCTGTTTTTATATGGGCCTACTCAATAATGTTTATTCAGTATGCTTATAGGGGAAAAGCAACAGAATATAACAGTAGTTAGACCCCAGTACATTAAACTGATTCAGTGTAACAGAATAGTATTGAATGCACTAATATGTGAACTTAAAATCACAAAGTTAAACTTTAAATAAAGCAATCAGCAAAATGTAATAGAATACAGAGATTTTTATAAAACATTGGAGTCCAAAAAGCCTTAAAAATAAAACCTCCAGTCTCTTTAAAGTTCTTTGGATTTTTTTATCCATTTAGGTGCCTATTGTCAGAAGGCAAAAGATTGGTAAGGGCTAGGCAATGGGGGTTAAATGACCTGCCCAGGGCCACACCGCCAGGAAGTGTCTGAGGCCAGATTTTAACCAAGGATCTCCCGTCTCCAGGTCTGGCTCTTAATTCACCAAGCAGCAGATCTGCCTCCCCATAGTGAGGCTTGGTTTTTGGAATCTCAAAGTTTGCCAAAGATTTGCAGGGAGTTGAATTTTTCCCCTGACCCTCAGGTGAAATAAATAAAAGGATCAATGCAGTCAAAAATATCCTTTTAAAGTAGCCATGCTTTAAGTTCTTGTTTGCAAAAGTCTCTTCCTTTTCTTTCTCCTCCCCTGTGATCTCCTGCCTCCAGTCTACATGGAGGCTAATTGTAGCCTAAAGAAAAAATCACCCCCGTTTTTTACCAGCCAGTTTTTTGATCCTGAAGAAATTGGGTCTGCTACCAGCAGCCTGGGTAATCAGCTGGGCCAGGTGAGCAAGAGAGAGACCACCGGGGTGGGCAGGGCCAGGACCAGGTCTCAAGCGGATGGCTGCAGGCAGGAATGCAGGCAAACAGGGCTGGGAGCTGGGAGCCTAGAGCCGGGAGTGAGATGAGTCAAGAGGCTTGCTAAAAAGAATGGAGACACTTGGCTTAAAAAAATCTAGGCAGTAGTTGAACTAAGTAACAGTAGAGAAAATATTTAGAAGAGAAAAAATTTAGAAGATTGAGGATATTTCATCACAACCAACGTGGTTAGCCAAAATTTTAAAATTAAAATTAGTTTTTCTACTAAAAGAGTTATATTTTTAGAGGTTTATTAAAGATTAAGAAATAAAGAAAATACAAAATAAGAGGAGCATGTGCCTAGGCCCAGAGCCCTTTCACAAGCACTTACTCTACATCTTGCCTGCTAGGTAGAGAGAGCCGTGTGTGCTTAGAAGCGGAAGCATAGAGAGAGGGCTGAAATAGTTGGAGAGTCAGTTTAAATACAAATTGTGTTCTCGCACTCAGGTGAGAACTCAGGATGATTATAGGGCATTCTGGGAACTACAAAGGACTTCTGGGAATTGAAGTCTGGGCTTCAAATCTCCATTTTACATTGAGTAGGGCGGGGAAGGGTTGAGGGGGACATGATTAGACTTGCTTTTTAGGAAAGCCACTTTGTTGGCAAAATGGAGTGAGGAGAAACTTGAGTTGGGTAAATTTCACTAGCGATGTGTTATTGCAATAATCCCGGTGTGAGATGATGAGGGTCTACACCAGTGTCAGAGAAGGGAAGAGAGATGCTGCAAAGAACAAATTGACAAGCCTTGATGAAAGATTGGCTATTGAGGGAGGGGAAGATAGTGAGGAGTGTATGATGACACCTATGTTGAGACTCTGAGAGAATGAGAGGATGGTGGTATCAGCTAGTATGATAAGAAAGATAGGAGGAGAGGGTTTAGGGCAGGGGTCCCCAAACTTTTTACACAGGGGGCCAGTTCATTGTCCCTCAGACTGTTGGAGGGCCAGACTATAAAACCTAACACTAACCCATACTGGGCAGTAGTATACATAGTGTGGAATCCCCTTCCCCCAGATCACCGCTCACCGTGCTGACGTCTTCCATTGTGCAGCCACATAATCCTTTGCGTGGCTCCTCATTCTCATTTAGTTACTCTCAGAACAAGGAGTCACGCAAAGGATGTCACCGGAAGTAGTACTGTATGTGAGTGACGCCTTTGCGGCACTGCCATATACAGTCCTCCTCCCATTGACCACCAATGAAAGAGGTATCCCTTCCTGAAGTGCAGTCGGGGCCGGATACATGGCCTTAGGGGGCTGCAGGTGGCCCTCAGCCATAGTTTGGGGACCCCTGGTTTACAGAGAAAGATAATGAGATTTTGTACTTTATAATTGTTTAATTGAAGATATCTACTGGATATCTATTTTGAGATGTCTAAAAGACAACTGAAGATGCAGAATTGGAGATAGACTAGGACAGGACAGGTAGGTTTGATAGTCATCTGCATAGATGGTAATTAAGTTCCAGGGAACTGAGGAAACCACCAAGTGAAATTTTATATATATATATATGTATGTGTATGTATATGTATATGTATATGTATATGTATATGTATATGTATATATGTATATATATATATGTATATATACATAAAGAGAGAGAGAGAGAGAGAGAGAGAGAGAGAGAGAGAGAGAGAGAAAGAGAGAAGAGAGAACATTGATGACTAGAGGACGTGACCAGGAAGATAATATAACAGAGGAATATTCAGATAGGTAAGGAGCAGAACCAGGAGAGAGTGTTGTCCTCAAAACATGGAGAGGAGAGTTTTAAAGAGAGAATGAGCAACTCTGGATCAATTGAACCTGCAGAGAGTTGATGAGAATGAGGTTTAAAGAGTCACTGAATTTATTCTCTATCTCCCCTATCATCTGTTCAAAACTTTCTTCTCTTTCCTAAAAGCATGTAAAGCACTCTTCTCCACAGTCTCTCCCCTCTCCATTCTTTTCTCTACCCACATACCCAAGTGATATTCCTAAAGTATCAGTTACTCAAACCATGATAATTAACTGCTAAAGAAATTACATTGATTCTCATTGCCTCTAGGATAAAATACTTTTTTATGTCCTAATATCCTAAAATGACATTTAAAGCCTTTTTAACTGTGACTCCAACTTACATTTCTAGGCTTATTGCATATTACTCCTAATCCTGCATTCTGTGTTCCAGTCTGATGCTATTCTTCATAGAGGACATTTTGTCTTCTAACCTCATATCTTTGCACAGACTGTCACTTTTTCAGGAAGCACAACTTGATTTTCTTGATTGCCATTGTTTTCCCCCTGGAAATTGATTTCTTTATATTTTGCATTTTGTTTTCTATGTATGTATTGTTTCTCCCAATAAAATGTAAGCACTCTGAGAGCAGGAACTGTTTCATTTTTGTGCCTTCCCTATTGTAGGTGTTTAATAACTGCTTATTGAATGAATGAATGAGAAATTGTCATCATTTGCCTTTTAAAATATATTTTCTTATTTATCAGGGATTGCTTTGGTATAGTTGAAGTATGCTTATTCCCTTGAAAACAGGAAGGTAAAATAGAGAAGTTTTTGAGCATGTTTCTAATTCTAGGATTCGTTTTCATTGGATCCTTTTCTAATTAAATGTGTATTTTACAGTTCCAACTTTGAGATATTCTTTAATGATGACACTGTAACTCAGAGTTTACTTGAATTGTGCAAATAATGAATATCTAAGTATTAATTAATTAATTAATTAATTTGGTATATGGAAGAATTGGATAGAACTAATTCCAGTAGCACATTTGTAGATGTGGGTTAATATAAATCCAATCAATAAAATCTCTGCAGTTGTAAAAACTTTGTAGAAAAGTAAGGAAAGAATTGCTGAAAGGTGGTGTGGGGAAATGTGTAGAACCTATTGGTTTTCTGTAGGGGGATAAAATTATAGGGAGATGTCAAATATTCTACTACTTGGAGTTTTGGATTTTGAAGATAGGAAACTCTCTAGCTAGTCCTAGAAACTCCTGTACTGTGTTTTTAGGTTCCATTATAGAACTTCACCTAATGTTGATACTATTAAAAAATATTTAATAAGTATGTGTCATATGGATTTTTTGATGTTTTATTCTGTCTTCAAAATAAAGCTTGTTTATGGTTTTTAAAAAATATCAGTTGATCCCTGATTTTGCTCTCTCACATCGCTTGCAGCGTAAGAATCCCTCTGCTCCCCTTATAACAAAGAAAAAATAGTTCAGCAAAAATGACAGCTGCAGGAACTGTCTGATACTACTGTAATGTAGTTTATTTTAAGATATGAATAACCCAAATATTGCCAGCATTGTTTAACATGGTTAAAGTGGTACTTTGGAGGAAACATACTTAGCTTGATACAATGTGAAATGGTTACCAGTAATTATGATATGTAATACTTAAGTAATAAGATCCAGAACTTTACCATTTTAACCATCCTTTTCTCATTTGATTCTTGAAACAGTCAATAAATATTTATTAAGTGCCTACTATGTGCTAAGTACTGTGCTACGTTCTGGGGATACAAATACAAATGAAAAGATAGAGCTTGTTCTCATGGAGTGTAAGGGGAAGGTGACACAGAAAGCAGAAGAGCAAAGGGAACTTTATGGTTAAGGAGGAATGATTTACTGATGGATAAGAAGCAGCTATTTGTAGACCAGGGGTTCTAAACCTTTTTTGTATAATTTGCTCCTCCTCAAAAGAATGTTTTAAAATACATGAAGTAAAATATATAGGATTATATAAAAAAAAAACAATTTTGTTGAAATAAAATTACCACAATATATTTTTTAAACACCCAAGTTCACAGACCCCAGGTTGAGAATCCCTGGACTAGACTGCCCAAAATTGAAGTCAGGTCTTCATTGGGGTTCAACAAAAATATCAACTTGGTTGGGATTGAGCAAGGGCTATAAAATGGCTTATTTTATAAAAAAAAACAAACAAAACAAAGCTTTACAGACTGACTGTATTTCTAGAATAATTTTACAGTTACTCCCTTTTATATACACACCTTTGCAGAACTCATTGCTGTTTCTGAATTCCTTTCTTAGGTTTTTGTGCCCAGAATATGCTTCTTTTTTTCATTTCTACTTCTTAGTGTCTCCTAACTTTCTTCAAAGCTCAGTTCAGAATTGAACTCCTATTTAAAACATGTCCTGATTCCCATAGTTATTTTAATTAAATATTTCTTTTACTCTTTAGTTATTAGGGTTCTTCATATGCAAATTTATATTTTGTTTCTTTACATGTTGTATCCCTAACTAAAATGTAAACTGCTTGAAAGTGAGGATCATTATTACTTTTATTTTTGATCATTGTATTCCTATTGCCTCACACAATATCCTACGTATAACAGGTACTTAATATGTGCTTATTGAATTGGATTTTCATCAATTTTGTTCAAATTTATGTAAACTACTCCCACCATATTACCTGAATCTACCAAGCTAATGTCTCCAATAGGGTTTTCTGAAACCATTGTTTCACATATTGTACGTTAGTGATCACTGATTGCTTTGCTAAATGTTCATATACCATACCATTAATTAAATGTTTTAGAATTTTCGTAGAATTTGAGAGTCAAGGCAAAAGTTTGAGGGCTTCTTTGTTTTCTTGTTTCGATTCAAATATCATTTCACCGATTAGTCCTTGTGCCCTACTTGTCATCTTTGAAAGATCACTACTGGCCATTCAGCTGTGGCAATTCTGCCAAATCATTTAGGTCCTAGGAATAGCTGTTGGCTATGTCCTGCTTTCATCTCCTTATCTTGAATGTAGTTCACTATTAACAGGTTTTATTTTGATCTAATCCTAAAGTCATTTTCCATGCCCAAGACAAAAAGAATCAAACTAAGAATGGTGCTGTTCTATCCTTTTGCCATCTGTTATCACTGTATCATGCTCTCAAGCAGTAGTGTTTCATGTGCTTCGATCAAGCAATCAGCAAACTTTATTAAAAGCCAGGCATAGTAGTAGATAAGAGAAACATAGTTGTAAAAAAAAAATTAAGCACTCTTTTCCCTTCAGGGACTGACATTCTCATTGGGGATATTTGATGTATTCCTAGACACATCTAGAATAACTACAAAATAAAAACAACTGTTTTAGGATCCAGGAGACAACATATGACAAATTTGAAATCTCCTTTAAGGGGAGATAGAAGTTTCAGAATGCAAGGTGAAGAGGAGCATTCTAGAAATAAGGGCTGGGCAAAAGCATGGAGGAGGAGATAAAATATTATGTAGGGGAAATTACATTTAGACTCTTTATCTGGAAGGCAATTTTGAAGGGATAGAATTTGTGATTAGCTGGGAAAATAGACTAAAATTAGATTCTTAAGTTAACAGTAATTTACTGTATGCTAGGCACTGTTGTAAGCACTGGAGATACAAAGAAATGGAAAGATAAGCCCTCCCCGAAAGGGGGTTGAATTCTAATAGGGGAAGTAACATGTAAACAATTAAGCAGTGTTAAGGGTAAAATTAGGGTTGTTGACTGGATATATTATTTTAGTGATTGCTAGGGATTAAAATTCAATCCCAATAAAATACTCATCAGTTTGGGATTTTTATGTTGGTTTAATTACAATAGTAGGAAGAAATTAAGAAGGAGAGAGGAAAGGGAATTGGACTGCTCTGGCAAGCCAGAAAGGAGTTGGAGGGAAAGGAGGAAAGGAGGAATCAGTCACCTTACCGCCAAGCCAAAAGTGCCAAAACCCGCGAAGAACACCACCAAACTCAGAAAAAGCCCAACATCTCTTCGAGAGAGAGGGTGGAGAGAGGAAGTGATGCAAAATATATAGACTGTTCTTTCTATCACTTTCTGCATCTCACATGTACCAATGGTAGCTTAAGCTTGACTTAGGACAGCCCAGGGGGTCTGTCAGTTGTTTCTGATTTGTCACTTGCTAGTACATGTAAGTCATAGGCCATCCTCCTCACAGTTAATCTTTAAGTGGGGGTGTATGCATTCCCGGTTGCTAGAATTTCTAAAGACTAATCAGGGTGGAGAAAATCTAAAATTCACAGTAGATAAAATATGTATATGGAGTACATGGAAGGAAGTCTGAGAGGGAAGACCACAAAAGGTCATGTTGAACTAAATCTTGAGGTAAGTCCAGGAAACAAAGAAAGTTGGGGGAAGTTGGTCATGGAAGGGTTAGAGCATTCCAAAGCTGGGGGATAGCTAGAACAAAAGCACAAAGATTGGACAATGCAAGAGAATTTATTTAATTTTTTAATTTTTATTTTTTTTAAAACCCTTACCTTCCATCTTAGAATCAATACTGTGTACTGGTTCCACGGCAAAAGAGCAGTAAGGGCTAGGCAATGGGTGTAAAATGACTTGCGTCATTTCATCCCAGTCAAGCGACTGGGAAGTGTCTGAGGTCAGATTTGAACCTAGGACCTCCTGTCTCTAGACCTGGTCCTCAATCCCCTGAGCTACCCAGATGCCCCCTGCAAGAGAATTTAGTAAGAGGGAAAGAAAGGAAAAATGGGGCAGAGACAATTTTCTAGTCTAGATGTTCTTATACAGTTTGTATGATGATGTTGTGAA